>NC_051067.1:22002865-22329397 GCF_004664715.2 Peromyscus leucopus | reverse complement strand
AGGTAATAATTTTATCCAGATTCTGTCTGTTTCATATAACTTGTGTGCCAAACATCACCTAGAAATTAATCAACAGGAAGATACTTTTAATTGAAAATTTTCATATCAAAAATATATAAAGAACTCAAGAAACTAGATATTAAAAAACAAATAATCCAACTAGAAAATAGGGTACAGATTTAAAGACACAATTTTCAATATGGTAATCTCAAATGGCTGAGAAACATTTAAAAGAAATGTTCAACAACCTTAGCTATCAGGGAAATGCAAATCAAAACTACTTTGAGATTCCATCTTACACCTGTCAGAATGGCTAAGATCAATAACACAAGTGACAGCTCATGCTGGAGAGGACACAGAGCATTGCTTGTGGGAGTACAAACTTGTACAGCCACTATGAAAATCAATATGGCTGTTCCTCATGACCCAGCTATACCACTGTGGTGATATATTGTGTATCCTAATAAAATTTGCCTGAAGATCAGAGAACAGAACAAGCCACTAGGTTAAACATAGAGGCCAGGCAGTGATGGCACACACCTTTACTCCTAGCACTAAGGAGGCAGAGATCCATCTATATCTCTGTGAGTTCAAAGCCACCCTGGACTATGTGAGATTGACTCAGTATAAGTGAGAAACAGAGCCAGGCAGTGGTGGCACACACCTTTAATCCCAGCACTTGAGATCTCATGCCTTTGCTTGGGAAGCACACATGCCTTTAATCCCAGGAAGTGATGGCAGGGCAGAGAAAGGTATATAAAGCACCAGGAGAGAGGAACTAAAGCCTTTTCAGGCTGAGGAGTCCTAGAGATAAGATATGGCAGACTTGTTCCTCTGGCTCTTTGATCTTTCAGCATCTACCCCAATATCTGGTACAGGTTTTTAAAGACAACTTGGAATTTGAACAACATATTACTCTTGGGCATATACCAACAGGATGCTCAATCCTACCATATCCTATCACAAGGACACTTGCTCAACTATGTTCATTGAAGTTTTATTCATGATAGCCAGAACCTGGAAGCAACCTAGATGTCCCTTAACTGAAGAACAGAATAAGAAAATGTGCTACATTTACACAATGAAGTATTACTTAGTGGTTAAAAAAAATGATATCATGAAATTTACAAGCAATGGATCCAACTAGAAGAAAATCATCCTGAGTGAGGTAACCCAGACTCAGAAGAGAAATATGGGATGTACTCATTTATAAGTTGATAATAGCTGTTAAGTAAGTGATAATCAAGCTATAATCCATAGACCTAGAGAGGTTAGGTAAAGAGGGAGGGTCTGGGGAGGATGTATGGCTCTCCCTGGGAAGAGAAAATAGACTAGATTCTGCAGGTAGCCTGAGGTGGAAGGGGAGGGAACTGGAAGGATCAGGAAAGTGGGGGATATGGAGGGAGAGAATGTGGGGAGAGACAGCTGGAATTGGGGGACATTTGGGGAATGGTGTGGAACCCTAGTAGAGTAGAAACTTCCTGGAAACTGTGAGAGTGACCCTAGTAAGAACCTCTAGTAAAGGAGGAGGATATGGAGTCTGAATTGGCCATCTTTTGTTAGCCAGGCAAGGCTCTCAGTGGTGGGACTGGGTTACATTCATTTGAGTTATTGGCCAAAGAGGTCCCTTGGAGACCCCCAAATAACCCAGGCTGGTGCTAGGACAGAGGGTCACTCTCTGAAAACTTACAGTAGGGGTAAGGGTGGCGGTGAGGGGCGCATTGCAGAGGACAACTTCTACTCAATTCATTGAACATCGGGAGGTTGAGCTGGTGTGGAGTCTTCACCTCTACATTCTAGTCTCTCTGAAACAGGAAGGTACTCTGCAAGCTATGGAAAGAGAAACGTGGACACCAACCCAGTCACAAAACCCTCCACTTACAATCTGCCCTGTCTGAAAGATATGCTGGGGTGATGATGGAACAGAGCTTGTAGGAGGGGCCAAGCAATGTCTGATTTCATTTCAGGCCCACTCCACATGCCCATGCCCATGCCCAACACTGCTCGGAAGGCCAGAAACCAAAGACTGGATAGTCCGGAGACCTAGGGTAGAACCAAACATGACTAGTCTAAAAAAAATTATAAACCATTTTTCTTAAAAAAAAAAAATTTATGGGTGTAAGTATATGCGACTAACATACCTGGTGCCCAAGGAGAAGAAGATGTCAGATCCTCTGGAACTGAAGTTACAGATGGTTGTGAACTGCTATATAGACGCTCGGAATTGAACCTGGGTCTTCTAGAGGAGTAGCCAGTGTTCTTAACCACTAAGCCAACTCAGGCCCCAACAAAAATGTTTCTAGCCCTATATCTGCTGCAGATCCTCTTACCTTCTTCAAGCCATGAGTGTTGAGCCCCACTTGACAGGTAGAAATTCTACCACCCATTTGAACAACTTATTAGCAGCGTTAAGTCTGAGACTGTCTGTCCAGGAACGTCTTCTAAGATGCCCCAGGTTGTTCTAAATGGTACCCGTTCTTCTCTCACTTAAAGCTGACTCTTGTAGATGAACCAGTGTCTTAGTTTGGGCTCCCCTCAAAGGAGATTCAAAGATTCAGTGCTGAGTTCAATAGATTTATCTGAGAGTTTATTTCCTCGACAGTGAAAACTTCTGGATTGAGTAATCCTATTGTTGTACAATTGGTCAGGGAAACAATGCTCTCATACCAAACAATAATTGTTTGTAGCTTATTAAACAGAAATAATAACATTTCAGTGTGAACACTTCTCTTAGCAAATTGTCCCTGAGAGTTCAATGAAAGCATAGGTAATGTGAGGTTGAAAAACAAGCAAATCCAACCCAAAGGGGATTATCCAGTGAGTTCCTGCCTCCCAGGTGTCCTATAACCAGCACCTTGAACCTGTTCCATGAGCTGGATGTGATGCCCTGTGCCTGTAATCCCCACAACTGGGAGACGGAAGCAGAAGGGTTGCTGTAAATTGAGCCCAGCCTGGTTACATAGTGAGTACTAGACCGGTCAGTCCTATGGGATGAGACCCTATCTCAAAACTTCAAATAAAATATAACAACCACAACAATAAACTGTCCCAGGAAGGACAAGGCAATGGAGAACGTATCCGTGGGCTCTCATCTCTCATCCCTTGTCCCTGGTACATTCAGGCTCCTCTGAACAGAAGTGAAGGCCAGAGACAATGTGCAAGTCCTTTAGGATTGGAAGACACAGGGCTGGAGAAATGGCTTGTGCCATTTCTTTGGGTAAAGAAAGTGCTTTACCCAAAGTGCTTACAGTGTGAGCATGGAGACCTAACTTCAAATCTCCAGCATGCACACAAAGCCTGGTGTGGCAGCTACGTCTCTAATCCTTGCACTCCTACAGAGAGGCAGAGACCGGAGGATCCTCTGAAGCTTGCAGATCAACCAACCCAACATGCACAACTGCAAACAAAGAGAGCCTGTCTCAAATAAGGTGAGAGGTATGGACCAACATCTGAGGTTATCCTCTGACCTATACCTCAGTGCTATGGCAAGTGTGTCTGTAAATAAGTCATATGCATATACACATCACACACACTCACATACCACCACTACCACCACCAAGATCTGAAGGGAAAAAAAGAGTCTAGAAGACACATTGAGCCCTTAGATAAGACACTGGGACATATAGGAGCCCAGCAGCCAGCAGTATCTGTCACCATTGGAAAAACAGACACATTGTCTATTTTATTATTGATAATTTTTAATCTCATCACACTATGAGACAGATTTTCACTGAAACTTCAGAGCTGCAGATTTTCTTTGCTTATTTGTAAAACTCTCCTTCCTATATGGAGAAAGCCCGTGCCTTTGTCAAATATATCAGCGATGAAACCTTTTTTGAACAAAAATAGCCCAACTTAATTTTTAATTCAAATAAATATGTTAATACAAGATTAAGAAATGTCATCAAGTGTCTCTTGAATTTAATTTGCATTTAATATTGAATAAATATCAAACATTACTAAAACTACTGAGAAATGCGTGTCAGAATATATGTTGCAGAGAGATTTAAATGATGCATATCCAATAGAATTAATGTATCCACTTTTTTAATAAGTTATAAAAAGAAAGTGGGTCATGTGACTATTTGTGTTATCTAATTTATAAAAAAGGAGGTGCAGTTCAGCTGAAATTGTAAGCTATAGCTGAAATGTGTCCTATGATGAAAATCATGGTATTTCTTTGGTGAACGTGTGTGTATATTGATTATGTTCCGCCTTGGGGGAAAAATGAATTAGAATCAAGTGTAAATATCATCAATAATGCACTAATTTATCATCCTCAGCATAAAATTGTCCCCTGGTGTTTAAGGAGAAAGCTGTGGAATGCTAAAATTGATCACCATAAATGCATGCCTGTATTTGCGCTTTTCTTGGTTATTCCTAGAAAGAGAAAGCACTGAGCATGTTACAAATAAAATGAGATGAAGACTAACTTCAATTAGATTCTTCATGATGCATTTTTCTAATGAGCATTTTCAGTGTTTGATTGAAGGCCACAAAACAAGTTAGAAATTATGAAAGAGTCTCTCATGTGGACTTTCGTCGAACTCTAGGAAATTGGATAGTTCTGGACACCATCTCAATGATGTGCAGCAAAACGTCCAGTAATGCTGTTTCAAGCCGCTCGTGTTTTCCAGGCACAGCACTGAGGGGACCCTGGAGGAGACCCATAGAAGGTGATCCAGAGGTACCTTCAAAACTCATAGCATATTTCAGATGCCTCACCCAAGAGTTGCTCGTAGCAACTGCACATTCTGTCACTGGACTATTAGAGTGTTATTTCTCCTGCCCCTCTCTGTAGTGCAGTTCAATACCTCACTGTGCAGCGTGGAAAGAACTAGAGGCCCAAAGGCTTCCTGCTTCCTAAACAGTCATTGAGGGAGGTGCTCCTTCTGTCATTAGCTGAAGGTTTTTCAGAAACAATACTCCCAGAAAATGTTGATGGGTGTGGAAACAGCTTCTGTGAAATGGGAAGGCTTTAGGTCAATCTGGTAAAGTGCTTTGATTGTAAACCCATTGCATGGTCCTACTGTGGAGACTGCCTGGTGCTCAGATATGCACATGCCCAGTCTTACCAGAGAGTGCCTGATCTCAGTCTACAATACCAATTTACACCCCCACCGTCTGTAGAAGATCCCGTCACCTGATCCGTGTGGATACTTGACCACATCGTGTCCTGAAATGTTTTCCAGTTTGGCGCTAAGAATATTACTCCCTAAAGTTTACTTTGTTTCCATTTTGCAAGACTGGAGTGTACTGTTGGTTTATTTGTTTAATTTGTTAATGTGTGCTTATATACCCTGACTGAGTTTCTGCTGCTGTGAATTGTCCTTTGTATCTTTTCCCAGTTCTGATGTTTTTAGAATTAAAAATTGAGGTCATGTATGTATTCTGTATTAATCTTTTAAATGTCGTGAAGGTTGTCCTCTAGTAGACCACTGCTTTATGACTCCAGGTGCAGATGGATCACTGTCCCCTAATACTGCATTCTCCTCTACTATTGATGGCAGTGTGATTAAGAGAGTCTCACCACACAGGTTCCTTTTAGATTTCGCATGCATTCCACTTCATTTAATTCCCACAGTAGCTCTATGAAACCAGTGTTCATCACATCCCCATTTTGCAGATGAGAAAACTTAAGTGTCCAGAGACTTAAAAAAATTCAACAACATTATTCAGGCTGTAGGTAGTGAGGGCAAGATTCTCAGCTTAATCCAATTCCAGAAGACTCACTGTTACTGCTACATAGTCCCATATAACTTCATTTTAATACAAGGTGAATCCAACTGCAATTTTTGAAAACTTCATTTGGGCTTATATCACAGTACATGGCACTGAGTTTTAGACCTAAAAGCCATGGTACACACCACTTTGTTCATTGACATTAATTCCAATGTGGAGTCTGTAAGACTTGTTTATTAAAAATAAGAAAATAGTTCCCAAACAAGAAGAAAACCAACAGTTTCTACCCTCAAGAAGCTTACAGTGCAGGAAAGAAGGTCCATAGTCACATGGCTGTGTGATAAACGTGGTGACCGACACAACAGGATTCAGTCAAAGATACTGACAAAGTCCGCAGGAAGGCTCCCTGGCACGGTTTTACGGGAAGACAGAACTGCCATTTCATAGGAGCCGTAGTTTTTGCTTGGGATCTTCAGTCAGGAAAGATGGCCAGCTTTCATCCCATTTGTCAGTCTTATTCCTTCTGCATATTAGTTTAGATCCAGGGGTTCTAACTAGTCTCTTGCATCTTCCTGCTGAGAATTTGGGCCCCTGGTTTATCCCTGGGATGCTTTTAGCTTGCATTCTGACACTTACAGTATGCTTAACATGTGATGGATGGTCATTATCAGATGGGGTGAGGTGCATAGGGTGGGGCAGGGTTGGGTATGCGGTGGGGGCTAATATGTAACTGTTAGTTCTTTTCTTATTCTCTTGGTTACGTCCCTCTCCAATAAAAGCTGCATCATGTTCTTCAAGAAATAAATGGAGCTTTAAGATTTTGGTTGTGTCGAAAACGACAAGATGCTGCATAAGCTGCCGTCACCTTTAGCGTTTTTCTCTTAAAAACTAAAAATAATGCCGTGGGTCACGAGTAGATAATGCTGGTCACTAAATGAAAAATCCTTATACCTCCCTCTGCTTTGGAGGAACAAACACTAGGAAATGCAGGGGATTGTCTTGCTTTTGATGCTTGGGGTACAGAAAGGGGAGGCGCATCCAGGAGAAGAGCCTCGGTGACCTCACACTGGGCGAGTTTAGTCTTATCCGGATTTTTCCCATGATGTCATTCCATACTGGTTATTTTTAAGCACATGGACCAAAACATTTATTTCTTGGCTGCTAGTGTTCTGTCTCACCTCAGTTGCTATTTTAGCAATTGTCCTATAAATGGACGGTGCTGTGATCTCATGGGTGCTGGAAGGACAGAGAAGAGAGGCCAGAGATGTGCCTGACTGATGACATGGGAAGGGACAAAGCCTACCAGCATGCTACTTGAAGGACAAGGACAGAGGTAAACAGTGAAAACATTGGCCTGTGGGTTTTTTTTTTTTTTTTTTTTTTTTTAATGACTGGTTATAAAAACACAGAACTCCATAACATTCTCACCAACTAGCTTATTTTTCTGCATGTTGTTTTTAGCTAATTCCTGAAAGATCCAATATTATCAGTTTTAAGGAGATGCCACTATAATGAATGGCTGAAGTTCCCTCTGGTTAGGCTTACAGTGTGTACTCTGGAGTCCCTTCCTCAAGGAATTCTAATCTTTCCTTCAACCAAAGGGAAGGGTTTATGAATTAGCTGAGCCATTCACTATATAAGGATTTGGGTCTAGCTCTCAGACCTGGAGTTTGTTACACCGATTGGAGGTTGAACACATCATGGACCATGGCCATTTCTGATCTACCACCTGTCTTTGTAGGGCTGTGAACTAACTATGGCTTGTATATGTTAAATGATTGAGAAAACCCAAAAGGATAATTGGGTGGCAAATGAAAATGTTATGAACAATATCCATAAAGTTTTATTGGTGAATTTCATACTCAGTTGGTAGGTTTGATCTATGTGATTTCATGAAACCATAGCAGAGTTGATTGAGTGGATGAACAGAGACCAGACACAAGGGCTTTATACTTACAAAGTAATGCTGAACATGCTGCAAATTATGGGGATACATCCATGATGCATCTGTAATGCAATGGTGTTTTGAGTACCACACGTATCACTATACTGTAAAGTATTTTTATTAATACTTAATACACTCATGTCATGAGCAGAAAACATGGTAAAGTGGAATTTGTGTGTATGTCTTTAAGGCATGACAAAGGACAGGTGAGAAACTCAGATCTTCTGGTGTATGACCTTGTCATGTCTTCAGGTCATTAGGCCATTAGCAATTTTCTGCTCTAAACTTCAAGTTTGGGGTGGGATCTCGTGGTAGCTCAGCAGGCTTCAGTGCCTTCTACTTCTCTGTAGCTGGAAATAAGGCGACTCTAGGGACTTGTATTCTGAAAATTAACTAGCAGGTTTTATTTATTACAGAATACATTATAGTTCTCATGAAATGAAATAATGCAAGGCTCTATTAGTTATGCAAGGACACTGTAGCTTCCATGTGTCCCATTTGCCAGTCAAGCAAGCAAGAAAATCCATGTACTGATGGTGAATTAATTAAATCATTCGTGATCTTAGCAGTTATAGGAAGGTTTCTTGAGAAATAAACTTAAGATTATTAGCATTTTAGCAGGAAGCATTTTGTTTTTTTAGAGTTCAGAACACTAAGAACAAAATCAATAGTCAATTTACAAACAAGGCAAGTGATTTTGAGTGGTTTTCTCTGGGTCTGGACAAGTTGACAAATGTTTATGTACCGTTCAATTGTTTCTTCAGTGAGGCACTCTCTGACTGGCTTAAAATGACTAAAGATACAGTCTCTCAGCAGTCTGTGCTTCACTATGGAACAATGGCAGGTCAGCATATGCTCAGAGAAGGTGAGAAATCACTAATTCAATATTATGAAGTAGAATCCGTAAGGTGTGTTGCAGCTGAGACTAGTTAAAATACACATGGAGGCGAAAGACTTGGACAAATTTACGATGCATGTGGAAGCCTAAAACCTTCAAAGTTTCTTTGTTGAATTATCCTTCAGTAGGTACTCTGCAGAAAATTTGAGTTTGTCATTTGCTATCAAACTAGGAAAGGCAACAAACTCCATGTTGTAGACTCACCTATTGGCAATTTAATGTTTTTTTTTCTGTCAAAAATACAGATATCTGTAAATATTTTTGTTGCTAAGAGTCCTGCTCTTGGGAGATGTAAACAATGTCTACCTCTCCTCCTTTGATCTTGACAACAAAGCAAGGTGTAATTCCACCAGAGTTCATTTTGGGAAACCTGTGAGTTTCTTAGGCATGAGTGAGTGGTTCAGGTCAAAGGCATAAATGACTGAACAGCAGTCATAGTGGAAGGTCTGCAACCAATGGGGATGATGGCGCCCCAGTGGCTGTGCAGATGGCTCCCGCTTCCCCTAATCCTTCTCCAGTTAAGTCTTCTTAGTCTAGCCCTTCCTAGACACCCTGAAGCCATGTGCAATTACAGCAGAATTACATACGACTGGTTGGGAGGAGTGGCCTGATACTCAGGTGAGGGTCTCTTCCTGCTTTCTCTTTCCATGTCAACAGCCAATAAACTCAGTGTGAGGACTATCAGCAAGCAGGCGTAGTCAAACTCCTGAAAATGGCTATAGTGTCTCATGGGATTATATTGAAGCTGTGAAAGCTAGTGATGCTGTAGCCTTGGTGACATCAAAGCACAATACATTCTTGACATATCTGTGGTGATGCTGGTGTGGATAAACCTGCTGTATTAAAGCAGATCACACACAGTTGTGAACAGTGCATAATGCATGGTTGTGGCAGTAAATGGTATCAAACGTCCTTTTCATATATATTAAAATAAACCATCTACTATGAAACAACACTGTCATGCTTGAGGCAGCCTCATCCTGTTTACTGTGTCTCTTGATTACACGAATAGGCTACACTAGTATGTACTGTGCACTCTGCATTTGCACAACTACAAAGTTGTCTAGTAGCACATTGCTCAGAACATGTCCTTGTAATTTCACCATATAGTGGCTATATAAGAGAGGGACCTGAGTTATGTAAGTAACTTCTAAGTGATGAGTATGCTTAAAATGATACACTCCTGTTTTTGATGCTAATATTTGGCAATACTTATCTGTGTGAAAGAGTTTCAAAGATTAGGTTACATTAAAAAAAGTTAATTAAAAATCAGCTTTAACATGACATTGGCAAGCAATTTTGATGACAGAAAGCACTAACTTAGAGCCTGAATTAAGTGAAATATTATACTCTCCTTTTTGTTCTTCTTACCTGTAGGCAGCGTTTTCCATCTAGACCTCTGATCAGCTCTGCCCTGCCAGCCACTCCCCAAATAACAATACAGAGACAATATTAATTATAAATGCTCAGTTGATAGCTCAGGCTTGTTTTTAGCTAGCTCTTAAATTAGCCCATTTCTATTAATCCATATGCTACCCTGAGGCTCGTTTATCTCATACATACATATACGTCCCAATTAGCTCTGTCTTGCAAGATGGCTCCCTAAACAACTACATAGAGACTTATTATTAATTATAAATGCTCAGCCAATAGCTTAGGCTTATTAATAACTAGCTCTCACAACTTAAATTAACCCATATTTATTAATCTACCCTCTACCACTTGGCAGTACCTTTTTTCAGTAAGACATGTTCATCTCCTGCTCCCTCTGCTTCTTCTTGGTGACTCCATCTCTCTGTCCCTCTTCTTCCCAATATCCTCGCCATCTTTGTTCCTCTCCTTCCTCTCTCTGTGACTCATCTCTATACCTACAATCAGCAGTTCTCTGCCCTGCCGCTTTCTGGTTGGGCCAGGTAAGTCTGTTCAGAGCTAGGAAACCTGCATCATAGCTTGAATGCACCTGGTATGAAAAAAGTCCTTTTGTTCTGAGCTAATTGTTGGAGGGGAAGTCTGGGGGTGCCATCTGAGATGAGGAAGAAAGGAAGGTCTGAGCTTAATGCGCACAAGCAACAAAACTATGTACTTAATGTCCGCCTTGTCTGCCGGGCCTAGCTGGTGTCTCCAGATGGATATTTACCTTAATTCAGGAGACCATCAGGTGGTCTGGAATGCTTATTGTGTTTACTGTTTGTCTTTGGATGTTGGAGAGGTATCTCAGAAAAAATATACTGTTGGAAGTTCTTAGAAGAAGAATTAATTGGGAAAGCTATCATAGCACACAAGAAAATCATTGCAGGAACTGGCTAATATATATTCAAAAGCTAACATCACCAAGACTCCTTGAAGCTTAGCTTTATCCTCTGGAAAAGCCCTGCTTCTTGCCTTTGCTATAGTCAGCTGAATTCCTGCTTCATGTTTCTTTGGCTCATAGCACTTCTTCCCAGCATTCTCTCTGTCCCCAAAATACTGCCTACCCATCAGCCAATCAGCTTTTTATTAACAATGAGAGCAACACATCTTCATAGTGTACAGAAGGATTATTCCACAGCACTCACCAGACTATATTTATTACAAGGAATTTACACCCAGTTCATAGGGCTATACCTTTTCACTAAATCAGTGAACACTTTTATTTAACTACCTCTGAAACATCTTCTTTTTGGCCTCTTGGTCTGCAAAGGACAAGATATTCTTATGTCTAGTTTTATAGGGAAAGTTTGGCAAATACTAGCAAAGGCCTAGCAGCAAGTCTGTGGGTATCCCATGATAAGGACACTTGGACTATAAATTAGAAATGTTCTAATGACTACCTTACCTCTGGTGTGCTTTTCTATGAATGTATTTCATTTTGTTAGTAATCAACACCCCAAACTTCCTATGGTTTTATAAGACAAGTGTCCTCCAGTTACACTGGGATATGGATTATAGGGCAATAAATTCAGGTAGCACATTGTGACTATGCTCCAACAACCTTGTGTTCCTATGGTGATATTTTATTTGTACTGAAATGTGATTTTAATTTTATGTTAATAAATAAAGTTGCCCTGGGGTCAGAGCTATTAGAGCCATAGCAAGAGCGTGATTGTTAGAAGGGCTAGGTAGATTTCTGTGTGTTCAGGGTTACAGCCAGTATTGGAGACATATGCCTTTAAGACCTGGAGGGCGGTACTTACAGACAGTGATGAGGCAGTCATGTGGTTGGGTTTACAACCAATGAGAAGGCAGAACAGAAAGACTATTTAAACACAGACAAACAGGAAGTAGCTCTCTCTCGGGGAAGTTAGGAGCACTGCAGGAGGTAAGATTTTATCTCTGAGCTCTGACCTCTTGGCTTTCTCTTTTACATTGGCTCTGTGTTTCTTATTTTAATAAGACGATTGGTTACATCTACTCTGGCGCCCAACGTGGGGCAGCCGGGGCTCGGGGCCGCCGGGAGCCGAGGGACAAATTTCTCATCCTTTACCTTGGTCAGAGGCATCTCTATTTCAGTAAACATGAGCCATGGTTTTCAAGGTGCTAGCAAACTATCAGAACCAAATCTAGTTGCAGGAGATATAGCTTCAAATCCAGACTATGTTAACTTCATGCTTTTCGTTATGCTCAATAAAATTCAGTCTGTTCTATATTCTATTCATTTTTTCCTTGACCTTATATCTCAAGAATAAACCCTCATACCTATTTTTCAGATTGTGCCATTGTACATTTTATTTATACTACATTACAGTTATCTTAGTGTGTACTCAAGTTCCTTCTGAGTCACTTAGTACTTACCAACAGTAGGAAGTGCTCAGATCTCCTGGTAGTTTGCTATGAAAATGATGCCCTCCATAGTCTCAGGAATTTGAACATTTGGTCCCCAACTGATGATGTTGGGGAGGTTTGGGAGGTGTAGCTTGTTGAAGGAAGTTTATCACTGGAGGTATGCCAAGTCCAGCCTGACCTTTGGACGGTCCTTGGTATAGGGGAGTGTGGATTGAGAAATAATAGATAGGAAAAATAGAGATATAGATGAAGAAAAAGACCGAGACACAGGATAGCTTTGGGAGTGCTCTGAGTCAATACCACAGTCACCGAGTTTATTCCTCATGGGCTTTTTATAAACCAGCAAAGGGAGAGGCAAAAGACCTCCCCCTTTAAAGGACACAACAGTTTATGGTACAAAGTACAGAAAACTGTAAACACGTCCTTAATTCCCAAAACATCTAGTAGCCATGCCTTCCGGCAAAATATCCCATAATTAGGCCTTGAAGTATAAGACACCTGGTAACCACAGCTTTGGCCCAAACATCCTATTATGCAGCCTTGCCAGGCAAAATAAGCCTAGACTCTGTGACCTTGAATCAAGATGGAATAAGGCCATACTATGAAGTCTCTGTGGCTCCCACAGAGGTAGATTCTGAGCATTTAGAGACTTGTGCCATTTCAGGTTTGCTCTCTCTGCTCTGTGCTTGTGGTTCAGGACTTTGTCAGCCTTCAGCTTCTTGTTCCAGCTGCCATGCTTGCTCTTTGCTGCCTCCATTCGGCCCTTCACAGAATGTAACACTCTTAAACCATAAGCCCAAATAAACTCATTCTTCTGTAAGTTACCTTGGTATGATGTTTAATCACAGCAATAGAAAAGAAATTAATATAGATCAGGTCCAAAGTATGGGTTTTACAGCGAAAGGAACCAAGGGTAGAGGCCTTAAGGGGAAGAGATATTTCCTAGCAAAGGCTCTGCCCCATTGCTAAAGTTTACTTAAGAGGAGAGGCTAGGATCTCTAGAAATACAAGAAACTTTGGCTGGCAAGGAAGGATCCTGGGCCCCCTCTGAACCTGTCCAGATGTCTTCATCCTGATCCTAAGGCACTTTGTCTTTCTCCAGCTGACACTGGAAACCATCGCTTGTGAAAGCTGAGAACTTGTGAATTTGACCTCAGTTTTCATTCTGCAATCTGCACACTTAACTTTGGTGACTTATTTTCAGCAAGAAAATAAGAAAGTCTCTTAGGACAAACTTGGACACTTCCTGACTTTCAATCTCCTGTTTGAGCTGAGACTCTACAGACATGAACTTGTCTCCAGTAAATGTTCCCTGCATTCAGGAGATACCAGCCCATGTTGTAATCAACGCCATCATCTATTCTGATGTTATTGGCAAGGGCGGTGGGCCCAGGGTCCTCCCAAGGCTCCTGTTTTAGTAAGTATCACACTTAACTGAAGGTGTGGATGCCATTAACTGTGTGCTGCTCTATGCCACTAGTCATTAGAACTCTAGTGACCAATGACAGGGTGCTCAGCCCTATTCTGCAAAGCTATGAGGCAACCAAAACTATCCCCAGTTTCATTGTTAAAGGAATTGAGCAGCGTGTTTCCTTGGGTGCATTCTAATAAAATTACCTATGTAAGTCAGGGTCTCATTAAGACTGGAAACAGGGTCTGGGCTCAATTGATAAAATGATTTCTGTGCAAGCATGAGGACCTGCCTTGAGCCCAAGAACCTATGTGAAAAGCCAGGTATGTAGTACACAGTTGTAGTCATAGACTTAGGAAGGTTGAGAAAGGCAGATCCCCAGGGGTTGATGGCCCCTGAGCCTAATCAGTGAGGCGCAGGTACCAGTGAGAGATCCTGCAGTAACAGGCAAAGGAGATTCCTCCCGAGGAAAGGCCCCAGGTTAACCTCTGGCTTCCACACACATGCACATACATGTGTACACACACACACACACACACACACACACACACATACATGGGGTGAGGTGAGATTCTTTTAATACAGGCCCTAGGGTAATTAGTTATTAACTAAAGAATATGGAATCCCAGAAGTAGCTACTGCAGGGAGCAGCTACATCTCCTAACCTTCTCAGAACAAGGGGTAAGGTAGGAATTTTTTTTCTTTTTTTTTTTTTCTTTTTCTTTTTCTTTCTTTTTTTTTTTTTTCGAGACAGGGTTTCTCTGTGTCGCTTTGCGCCTTTCCTGGAGCTCACTTGGTAGCCCAGGCTGGCCTCGAACTCACAGAGATCCGCCTGCCTCTGCCTCCCGAGTGCTGGGATTAAAGGCGTGCGCCACCAACGCCCGGCAAGGTAGGAATTTTTAAAGCTTTTAAGTTAGGGGAAAGTTCTCTGGCTATCCAAAATGCAGACCTCTGAGATGGAGCTTCCTTATCTAGCCCTGTTGCCTTTGGAGTTGTAAGTAGGGCCACACTGGTCTGGCTTCTGCACTCCTAAGAAGAGAACATCAGATGGCTGGTAGTTCTGGTGGGTGTTACTGGGGTCGCTGTCGCCCCCCCACCCCACGCCTCTTCTCAAAGGCAACTTAGAGAAGTTCGAAGCTGAGAACACAGCTTAACTTCAGGCCCTCCAACAAAGCCCACAGGGATTTTGTGTTCGCTACATTTTCACTTAGTAAATTTCTAAGCTATGCTCAGAGTCAGGACAGTCATTAAGAAGAGGGAAAAGAACGTGTATTTTTCCCTAGCGAAGGAAACCTTATTGGTTTCCTTTTCAAGCAGCCCTGTGAGACCAGTTGTCTATGCCATGAACTTCATTTATTTAATGTATGTCAGGATGGACCTTCCAGGCTCATGGCATTGTTGCCTGGGGATTCCCTAGATGGAAGAACAAGCCCATTTAAAGAGAAGTTGAGTTTTTCCACCACCATGCTAGAAGCAAATTTATCCAAAGCCAGCCAGGGTCCTAGGTAATTTTATGTTACTGCAGCCTGTATTTATTATTGGAAAACTATGCAACAGAGGCAGACAGAAGTTAAAAGTATCAAAACATCTTCCTGATGTTTAATCCATCTTCACAATCTTCCAGGGATTTGGGGGAGAGGGAAAAATCAGAGTCCCTCTCCTCAGGCATTGGCTATACATAGGGAGATTAATTCTGCTGCTTGATGAGTGGGTTCTTCTCCTTGCTTCGCCCCTGTTTCTGTCACTTAACATATTTGCACCTCGCTGAGGTCACAGAAGAAGGGACCAGGATGGCGGGGGTGGGGGTAGCAGAGAATTTTACCGTTCAAAACTTCTTGGGAACTTTATAGAATGGTGACCAAGGAAATAATATGGCCAGCTTGAGACAAGCTACTGATTCTCCTGTAACAGAAAGGGAAAGTGAGGGGTTGAGAGGGAGAGGGGAACTGGCGACACTGGTCATACGGAGATGAACCCTTGTTGCTCTCAAAGTGTTTTAAGACAGAAGGGAGCAGAAATGGACCAAATGGAGCCAATGACTGAGGTCTTTCCTAGCCTTAAGTTTAGCTAACTACTTCCCTGGGGGAAGAAATATGGCAGAAAAGAGGTGCCTTAAAAAATAAAGGAAATGACGGATTCAGTCTGCTCAGGGGGAGATGGCTGTCAGATCTAGTGTTGATGGCTGAGGCTAAGGCCAACTGTATATGCTGGGCAGGAATGGTGTTTTTTTCTCATCCTCTGCAGCTGCTCCCCTTTGTTGGTTTGGTTATTATTGTCTTTATGTTGTGTGTGTGTGTGTGACACACACACACACACACACACACTCATGTCTCTAGGCAACTATTTCTGTGACTATGAGACGTAGATGCACAGTACACTAATATTACAAATAGACCTCTCTTATTTTTTGAGATAGGGTCTTTAATCAGTCTGAAGATTGCTGATTAGGTTAGTCTTACTGGCCAGCAACCCCAGAGATCCACTTGTCTTTGCCTCCCTGGTGTTGAAATTGTAAGCATGAACCGCAGGTCTCGCTTGTTCTGGGAATTGAATTCAGCTCCTCTTGCTTGCTTGCTCAGCAAACATTTTACTGATTCAGTTCTCTGAGAGGATGGACACAAAATTTTAGAAACTTAGAGGTTAAATCCAGGGTACCGTGACAGGAAGGGCCAATGCTTAGGGGAAGATAGTTACTGAGACAGCTTTTAGATCCTATGTGACCATGGCGTGGCTTTTTCATGCCACATGAAACAGCCTCCCTTAGCTCCTGACTATGCATGCTCTAATAGTCATGGGAATGCTGGGAATTATTTACTTCCTTGCCATGAATATATTCCAGATCCAAGTAGCCAGGATAGCTTCTTTTATTTGTCACTAAGCACTTGGATTACAGTAGATCAGATATGCAAGAGTGTTTTGTAAATTGGGACAGGTGCTATAACATAGTGTATCATCTCATGGGTTCTTGGCTTTTACTCTGCTTCACATCCTTGCGTACATCCTTAGACCCTTTTCTAGCTATTCATGCCCAGTGTCACTGTCCATGCTGGCACTCCTAGATGAGTACGCATATGTAAATAAGTAGAAACAGCCTTCGTATCTGTGTGAAAGTGGAAGCTCATTAGTGACCAGGTGAGTCAGAACGTTTAGAACTCAGTGGAGGACCATTTCCTAGAACTTTAAAGGGCTTATTTAGATTCAAAATACTTGTCTTCAGTTGAACTCATAGGTCAAACAGAGAAAACACCCGTGACACCGCCAATTCACACACCTACTATTGAGGTGTCTCTTGCCAGGGACGATGGCTCCCTGACCGCTCTTTGTGAACTGGTGTCTCAGGAACGCGCATTCTGACAGTTGAGGACGCATGTCTTTGCCTGCCAGGACCGTGAACTGAGGTCAGCAGGTATATTCACACACTCCTGCATTACTGCTGTGGAAGGCACAGGCTGGAAATGAGCAGCATGGGAAGCATCGTCCTGGGAAACCAGCAAATTGTCCAGCACTGCTTTTTAAGAATCCCATTGTATTTGTCAGAGCCTTCTCAGGGGGTTCGGGTTAAGTGGGAAAGGGGTGTAGAGCTTTAGGCAAGTGACCATGCCCAGTCCCCACTGTTATGCTCCTAGATTTTTATATTAAGGTTTTGTAGACATAAAAGTTTGGCAGCAGATCTATTAGTTTTTTATTTGAATCAATGAGACATTGTAACTTTTGTATCCCATAAAAATGATGCTTCCTGTGAAGGATTACATAATTTCAGTATTTAGGGGCATAAATGATAATGAAAAGTAACTAAGCAGAGTTCAAATTCTACTTTCTGGTTAATGTAAAAAATGATATATGTAAGGCTTATGTTTAGAAAAATTGATCCATTTATAAAAGTGGTTTATGAATTCATGGTACTGGAAACTTGAGGCTAGAACTTCTAAACTGGAGTTTAAGGTTCCAAGTGGGGGAAAGGACACTGCATTTGACTTATTTCTAGAACTTAAAATGATTGCTGACAGGGTTTTCTCTGATGGACAGTCCAGTGACTTTACTCAAATGTGATTTACTCAAAAGTGAAGAATCCTGAAGTCTGATGAAGGAGAATCACTCATCTGCCCAGGAGTTACTTGTCAACCAGTGTGATGGCTACTGATAACTGTCAATTTGACAGCATCTTGAAGCACCAAGGAGATGTGCCTCTTGTGGGGAATTATCTTGATTTAGGAAGTGAAGAGGAAAGGCCCACCCACCCCATCCTATCAGGGATCCTGGATCACATAAGTGGAGAAAGAGAACCGAGGAACAGCATGCACGCATCTGCTCCTGGATTGTGGATACAATGTGACCAACTGTTTTAGGCACTGCCTCTTTCAAACCACCTTGAGAGACTATTCTTGAATTGTGAGCCAAAATAAACTTTTTTCCTCTTAAGTTGCTTTTGCCAGAGTACTTTATCATAGCAACAGGAAAAGAAACACAGAAAGCCAGAAATGAAAATATAAACAAGAACCATGACTTAAACAGTCAAGAGCAGATTCTGTATTGAGCTTTGGTTTACTGCTCACTCCAGCCCAGGGAACGTTAGATACATAGTAGCTTCTCATCTTCAGAATAAGGCAGACCAGCACCATCACTTCCCAGGGACTTAGTAACCTACTCAAGGCCACACTAAGTGGCCAAATGGTGATGCTAACTGATGATGGTGGTAGAGATGACAGCACTCACCACTCACGAGATATCACCTTGAATCAGGCTTTTCTGTTAACAGGATAAATGAAAACTAATAACTGCATATGTAAGAGATGTGAGTACTACTGTTACCGTTTTCATCCTTGGTGTGGGGAAACTTTGATTGGAAATTGTATTCACAATAATACTTATTAAAATAAAAACTCGCTGGGCAGTGGTGGCGCACGCCTTTAATCCCAGCACTCGGGAGGCAGAGCCGGGTGGATCTCTGTGAGTTCAAGGCCAGCCTGGGCTACCAAGTAAGTTCCAGGAAAGGCGCAAAGCTACACAGAGAAACCCTGTCTCAACAACCCCCCCCCCCAAAAAAAAAAAGTTAAAATAAAAACTCAAAGTTCCTTCTCCATATCCACTATAGGTACATCAACTTTTACTTATTTGCTATTTTTATTTGTATTCATGAGTTTATGCGCACTATGTGTTCAGGAGCCTATGGAGCCCCGTGGAGGGCATTGGATTTCCTGGAAGTGAAGTTGCAGGCAGTTATAAGATGCTGTGTGGGTGATAGGAACCAAACACTGGTCCTCTGCAAGAGCAGTAAGCTCTTTTAGCTGCTGAGCTGTCTTTCTGGGTGCATCAAAACTTTTAAAAAACTACATTGTACTTATCTGCTGTAAGACTTATCATTTTATATTGATTACTTAGGATACAAGGAATGAATGCAGTGATCATTAAAATAGTTTCATATTAGGATTCTATAAATACTATCCAATCTTAGTATTATTATAAGAGTTCACATTTTCTTCAGCTTTTTCCTGTTTTTATATTATTTTTATTTTATATTACATTGTATTATATGAGACAATTTCTTATACACCTCAGGCTAACTTCACACTCATAATAGTGTGTACCACAATGCTGGCCTTATATGACTCTTTATTTTATATAATTTAAAAATTCAGGATATCTTCTTGAATTATCACCATATATAATCAAGAACAAACCGAATTAAATATGTATTATTTGCTTTTGTCTTTAAAAATATTTATCCTGAATACACTGACTTAACTCATATATATTATGACTTTCTGTGTTCCTTTTACTGTACAAGACATCGGAGATGAACTGATGACCTACACCTGGTCTCTGTTTTCAAATACTGACAGTCCAGTGGGTTACCACTTATGTGGATGACTCAATAGTGTGGTGAGTGCAATTTGACCCACTGTTTCACCTCCAGGTACCTCTAGGAAAAAAAATCCATCTGCCGAAGGACTTGCACAGAAAAGTTCCCAGCAACTTTTATAAATCATAGCTTGAACTGAAATTGACCTGAGTGTCTAGCAAGAACATAATCAGTTTGTGATGTACTTGTACATATGAAAAGTAATAAAAATGATGAAATGTGGATGAGTGAGCCTCGAGAACATCAGGCCTGTGCCAAGACAAAGAAGCTAGATAGCCCATGTGCATCTAAGTGATGTAACTCATATTTGTCCTCATCTGCAGTGAAGCAAAACAGAACACAGGTTGCCCGGGGCTAGAGGTGAACCTTTGGAGGAGCGTGAGGAGACCTTCTGGAGTAACACGTAAGTCCAGATGATTGAAGGTTTTAGTGACTAGGAAAAGGAGTTGGGGATAGAACATAGGACATACGCTGTCAAGGATCATCAAACTGAACACATAAGATCTAGGCATTTATTGCATATAAATTCTACCACAATAAATGTTAAGGATTTTGTGTTTTTATACTATTATAAATTGTTCTTATTAATTTTATCTTCCAGATGTTTATATTAACATGTAACAATATATTTGATTTTAAATATTGACTGTTTTTTCTAACACTGATAAATTCACTAATCAGTTCTAATAGTTTATACACACACACACACACACACACACACACACACAGAGTTCTAAGCACATGTACCCTTCAGTCTTCTATTTATTTTAATTACATTTTTTCACCTTTTGCCGCGCTCTCTGTCCTGCAGTTGGAATCATTTCTTTGGGTCAGTCTTGTACTTCTCAATGATTTTGTCCATTCTCCCCTTACAAACACCTACAGGACTTTTAACCGTTGTTTCTTTTAGTTCTGATTCTAGAAGTCCCACTCTGTCCTTTTTTACTTTGGCAAGGTCTTTTCTTCTTTTTACTCTTCCCTGTTCATTGAGACAGTTTTTAGTCTTTGTTTCTTTAAATACAGTCTTCTAGATCTCATCAGATTATCTCCACACTGAAGTCTTCAGGGTCTGTTTATAGAGTCTGTTATTACTTCTGTTTCCTCATGTCAATCACTCACTTCCTTCCAGCAGCATGGTTGTGTGCTAACCATGTACTGCTCACTCTCTGGGAAGCATGATTTGGTGGTGCCTTGTGGGACAGTGGCCTTCTCTAGATAACCATCCTTGCCAGATGTTTGAGGCCATTGCTTTTCTGTAATCAATTTAGATTTAAAAATCCTGGCTTAGAATTCTCTGGACCTTCCCTGGCTTTTTTTCAATCTGGGCTGTAATTCTATAGAAAGGTTGATCGCTAGATAAAACTATTCAGGGGTAGGTGTGTGTGTGTGTGTGTGTGTTCACTTTCCCCCTTTACTCGGTATCAAGATACCTCTGCCTTGAGCCCATTTCACTAGGGAATTGGCACTTTTCCCTTTGCGATTCTATTTTAATGCAAAGGGAAATCTAACATTGGCCTACCAACCTACATGGACTCTGAACTTGACTTCTGTTCCTCTTGCTTGTAGGGCCTTCAAAACTATTAACACGATTGTCTCTTGATGCACCCTCATTACAAAAGCTTCTATTGTGTTTCTTGCCTTTCTGAGACCCTGGAGTCACTTGGAGCTTGCTTTGGTAATATCTTACTGTCACAGTTAGCTTTAGATATAAACTCAGCACAAGCCTAGAGTCACCTTGGAAAGGGAATGTCAAGTAAAGAATTGCCTAGATCAGATTGACCTATAGCCATGTCTGTGGGCTTTTTCTTGATTGCTAATTTGAAGTAGGAAGGTCTAGTCTATTGTGGGTGGTTCAATCCCCAGGCAGTTCGGCCTGGGCTCTGTAAGAATGACAGTTGAGCTAGCCAGAGAGAGGAAGCCGGGAAGCAGTGTTCCTCTGTGGTTTTTGTTTCAACCTCCTGCCATGGCTTCCTTTGACAATGGACTACATAACCTGTGAGATGAATAGTCCTTTTTCTCCTCCAGCTTAGTGGTGTTTAGTGTTTTATCACAGCAACAAGAGACAAATTAGAACACATATTATCTTGTCTAATTTTAGAAAATGACTTTTCCTGGTACGTTTAGTTGATTTTTAGCAGGAAAGTTGTTTCAAATGGCCTCATCCTTTATTCTTGAAAGTGGGGAAATTTTGGAATAATTTTTTCCAAGTATAATTTTCATCATTTCCAAGTAGAAGAGTACTCCAAAATTGGTGGTTTATTATGTAAAAAGTAAATAAGCATCTTGGGGCAGGCAAGGACGGAAAAAGAAAAAAAGTATGTACAAAGAAAACCAATAGTCAGTCAACAGAGAAAGTATTCCAAAATTCCATCAGCAAGCTGAAGTGTAAGAGAAAGGACCGTGTTTCTCAATGTATTGAGAACTCTATGCTGACATTAGTTGATATGTAAAAAAAATAAATAAATAAGAAACCTAACAGTCAAGGTCAGCATGTGTTTTTTAACTCACAGGACTGAGGGCTGGGAATCTGGATGCAGCATGGCTGGATGGTTCCAGGTCTGGAGGGGAACAGCTCACAAGGTTGTGTAGAGACATGAGCCCAAGTTGCCATCCTGAGGCTTGCCAGAGCCCAGAGGACCACTTCCGGGGTCATGTGTGTGAGCTGTGGCTGGAGGCCTCTGGCCATCACTGGAGATTTCAGTTACAGTTACTTCTCACATGGCTCCTCATCTATCTCTCTGCTCATGACATGCTCACTGAGTACCCAAAGCAGTTTGGCTCAAGACAGCCACCAAGACATAAACTGAACACTTTATAAGCTGATCTGGAAAGTTATATGCTATCATTCTTCTATGTTATATTGGTCACATATCATGGTTTAATGTGGGAGGGTACTACATATGTGTGTCAGTATCAGGATCTGGGGATTATCTGGGCCCACCTTGGAGGCTACCTGGGGCCAGCTTCTAGGGACCATTGAGAAAGAGAAAGAGAAAGAGAGAGGGGGGGGAGGGAGAGAGGGAGGGAGGGAGGGAGGGAGGGAGAGAGAGAGAGAGAGGGAGAGAGAATCATTTCTGTTGTTTCAGTAAAACAAAAACATCCTGGTCAAAAGTAACTTAAGAGAGAAAAGAATTGATTCAGCTTATGGTTCTAGACCCTAGTCCACTACTGTGGGGAAATCCATATAGGAATTTAAAGTATCATATTCACAGTCAGGAGCAGAGAGAATAAATACATGAATATTATCTTGTCTGCTTAGTTCTCATCGAGTCCTTTCTATTCTTATACATTTCAGAGCCCAGCCCATGAAATTGTGTGATGGATCTTCCCATCTCAATCAACCATCAAGACAACCCAAACAGACGTGTACACAGGTCAATCTGATCAAGGTAATGTCACATTAAATCCCATTAAAACTCTCTTCCCAGGTGATGCTATGTTGTGTCAGGTTGGCTGTCATGACTCTTTCTCTGTCCCACCAACCAAATCCCAAATCCCCATACAGAGACTTACTATTAATTATGCAGACTCAGCCTATAGCTTAGGCTTGTTTCTAACTGGTTCTAATAACCCATTTCTATTCATCTCCATCCTGCCAGTGGCTAATGGCTGTCGCCTCTCCTCCTGCGTGTCCTGCTTCCTCTGTGTCTGTCTGGTGACTCCTTTTCTTCCTTCCAGCCTCCCCTCTGCCCTGAAAATCCTGCCTAGGTATTTGTTGTTCAGCTTTTTATTAAACCAATCCAAGTTACACCTCTTCACAGTGTACAAAAAGATGATTTCACAACAGTTGACAGTTAAAATTAATGAGCTAGGGAAGAGAAAGGGAAAGGGAAGGAGAGAGAGAGAATATAGAAAGTCTGTTTATAGAAAATCAAATATGTCTGGTGGCGTATGTAACCCAATGGCAGAGCCCTTGCCTTGTGTATCTAAAGCCCTGGGCTACATTTCCAGCACTGCCAAAACTGATTACAAATAAATACGAAGATATAGCTTAAAAAAGGTTCTTATGTGATGTTTAAGTTCACTCAAAAGAAATATAATTTAAGTTAAAATTCTATCGAGATTCCATTTCCTCCCATAGGATTGGGAAAGATAAGACACAAAGTTATAAGTCACTGTATTGCTGAAGATTTTGGAAAACAGAATCTCATATTCTGTCAGGGAGGATAGACTTTGATAAAGCCTCTCAGAAGGGTAATTTGGCAGTGACTGTCAAAAGTAAAAATATACTTAGCCCTCTGATCCAGTAATCCCACTTCTAGGAATTATTCTAAGTATATTCTGGCATGTGTATGAAATGATGTCTGTGTGAAGATATTCACTGCAGTGCCTTGTAATAGTAAACGATGGAAGATTATCTGAATTTCCATCAACAAGGAACTGATTAAATAAATTATGATAGTATATAATAGACTTCTATGTATTTCTTTAAGAAGGACCAAGTGCCTGCTTTACATCGAATTAGAATTTTCATCAATGTTCACCGAAAGATAAAAGTAAGAGCAATCAGACAACATGTTATTATTTTTTTAAGAGCCTACTCTTATCTCCATAGATACAATCAAGCAATGTGGACTTCTAGTTGCCTAGAAGAAGAGAACTGGGTGGACAATATTACACATCCTGAGTTCTACAGAATGTGCCTGGATGTACAGTGGTACAGTGGTACAGTATTGCCACTGAGTCTGTTAGGTTGCTATCGCAAATGAGCTGGGTGATTCCTGAATAAAAGACTTTCATTTGGGCTCACAGTTTTGGGGGTCCAGGAGCATGGTGTCGGGGTCTGCTCAGCTTCTGGCCAGGCTATTTGCTGGGTTACAATGTAGAAGAAGAGTGAATCAGCAAGCAAGCCTGTGCCAAGAAGAGGCATGTCTGCAAGCAAGACCAGAGGGAGGCTGAGCACCTCACACAGGAGCTCGGCTAGTTCCCAAGAGAACTAATCCAGTCTCTACAGAAGGACACCCATCCATTTTTGCACATCTTATCCCAATGGCTTCACTTCCCATCAGGCCCCACATTTTTACAGGCCCATTACATCTCAGTATCATTAGACAAAGGACCACACTTTTAACACAGGAACCTCTGGGAAACAGTCTGTTGCAGATACTCAAAACTAATGTCAAAAGCCAAAAGTTTCAAGTATATATTGGAAGGATCTGAAATGATGGTGCCCTGAATTAATTAAGCTTATGTCAACAGGAATTTAAGGAGAGTTGGTTGTAAATTGTCCATAATTAGATTGGAAAGCAGGAGACCCATGGGAGGCAGGGAGCCTGGAGGCATACCTCTGATAAGAACATTTCCTCTGATAAAATAGGTCCATTTTATAGGGAAAACACATCTTTAAAGGCCTTTCTTTCTATCCTATAACACAAGCTTCTCATGGCCA
The DNA here is from genome assembly GCF_004664715.2 of Peromyscus leucopus. Classification (NCBI taxonomy): domain Eukaryota; kingdom Metazoa; phylum Chordata; class Mammalia; order Rodentia; family Cricetidae; genus Peromyscus; species Peromyscus leucopus. Next base: position 22,304,450 of record NC_051067.1, on the reverse strand, counting down.
GAGGTTACTTAAATTTCCTCCTATTTTTTTTCTTATACCTAGTGTAGTATCAGACTTTTTATAGATACCCAGTCAATATTGTTAAATAAACATCAGGGAATGTAATTACTAAAGTGGTGTTTTTCAGAAAGTGCCTTGACTATTTGCCTAAACGCAGAGGATGGACATCAAAGAAATTGAAGGTGTGACACCGCACTGCCTGTTTACAAAGTAGAAATTTGCTAATCAAAGCAAGGCGTAGGAATTTCACGTCTCAAGATAACGTTTCAATGTCGCTAAGAAATGAAGAGTTAATTCAGCCACCAGAGGGCTCTCATCTTCTCATTTAGTGGTCGGCTTAGACTCAAATGAAGAGACAAATACAACTGAAGCCCAGAAGAGGGGACACCACACACACACACACACACACACACACACACACACACACACACACACACGAAGGTGGTGGGGGGTGACTTCTCTCCTCACTGTTAAATTTATGCAACCATTGTAAAGAAATCTTGCCAAGCCGTCTTGGTATAAGATGAGAGATTGAAGCTGAACAAATGTGTTCTAAATACTCCATCTCCCAATGTTGAGGGGGGGGAGGCTCTTCCTTGTCTGTTGTTAATTGCTGTTTGAATTTATTTCTGGTGCAGTGCGAAGCAGGAGCTGCCTGGAAACATTGTCCATATGGTAGGTGGGAAGAGAGAGGATGTGGCAATGAGCTGTTTCCCTTTAGGTGAGTCTATTGAAGCTGGGTTAATTACCGGAAATTTAGTGCTCCATGAAAACCCACTAAAACCTAAGATTGCCAGAGTTCATGGCATTCATAGGGTTTGTCGTCTTCATCTTTCCTTCTTTCTATTCTATTTCAGTATATGATGTGGTGTGATTTGGGGCCCTGTTACTGATGTGGTGAATGTGTGCTGGATACCAAGTGAGTTACCTACATCATCTTACTTCTGGCATCAACATTGCTCCTTTGTGTGCCAGAATTTAAAACACCAGACTTGCAAATTATAACCATTATATATAATACATAATTATAACCATTATATATAATATATAATTATAACATATAATATATATATATGTATGTATGTATATTCCTCATTGGGTTGATGGAGCCTTTGGATCAGGGGAACAGAGAAGGAATTGAATGTTATTGCGTCAGTCCTGAGAGTGGGTTATTGCTGTTATCTGTCCTTGCAGTAACCAGCAGAAAGCAGGCATCATGCTCCCAATTTGCATAAGAAGAAACCAAACCCTGCAAGGCTGAGTCAGCCATGACTGTAAACGCTGTAGAGATGGCACTAATTGGATTGTGAGTGCCTAGAGAGTCTACATTCTTTCACCTTGACGTTCCTCGGAGCCTGCATAAAGTGAAATTGACAATTCCGGCTTTCATTCTTTTTGGACATCACGCTTTCCTCAAGCCGTACAGGATGTTCGGGATAGCAGCCCCTTGGAGGAGCCCCAAGGCCACACGCTCTGCAGCATGGCCCTAACTGCTGGGAGTGTGCCTCTTTGATGGCTCACTACAAGCGTTCCTCCTGGTATTTGAGGGAAGGGGAAGTGTGCAGGCGGCAGTGAGAAGCTTGGCCACCTTTTGCAGTAGCTCCAATGCTCTGGCCATAGCTGCTCTTCTTTCTTCAGCTGCTAATGGCCTCTGAACTGAGCTGCCTGATGATAAACACAGGTGGGGTTCATGGACCCCCAGTCACGATTGTGCTCCTTGCCCTGGATGTTATGAAGTGCTCACAGTGAGCTTATCCTAGGACCCGGATCCCATGGCAAAGCCACCATGATGATGACCCACTGTCAAGACGATGTGCCTTTCTTAGGACTTCTCCCTGATTTTTCCAGTGTACTCACCCACAATTAAACAGTCCTGTGAGCAAGATGGTTGCAGGAGTTTGTCTTTGCAGTTGGTATTCATGCAGAACAACGGCCTTTAGCCCCCATTCAGGAAGCCACGTGCAGGACCATATTACAAGAACCGTTAACCATTTGGGAAGATAAGACTAACATAAGGCTGTGGGCAGGGACAAAGTGTCCTGTGAAGCAAGCAGCCCCGAGGGCTTCTGGGAACACCCAATTCTCTGATGGTCATATGTGGAACAGTCTCAGAAATGTATTTTCAAGTAGCACTCATCTATTCACTTTCTCTTTGTTAACTCTCTTCCACTGATTGGGTTCAATCTAGGAAGGACAGGCTGTTGGTCGCTTGATTGGATGGTGTGGGATTTGGGGAGACTCTTGAATGAAGACAGGAGCTGGAGAGCTTGGCAAACAGAAGCTGGAGGATTATTATAGGCCTATGAGTCACAGGGACTGCAGGCAAATGATACTGAGTGGGATGAGGGAGGGAGTGTGGGCACAAGCTGGCTTGAGGCAGGCGGAGAGGAAGGAGCAAAGCTACAGGACTGTGTTAGTCAGGGCTCTGCGGAGGAGCTGCACCAATCAGATTTGTGTGCATGCTGAGCAGATTTCATTCAAGGAATAGGCTCGTGTGATGATGGAGTCTGGCAAATCTCAAATGTGCAGGCTGGAGGCCCAGGGAAGTGCTGATGTTGAATGCCAGAAGTATTCCCACAGGGGCCACAACCATGACACCCACAGCCTAGTACTCACTACTAGGAAAGCACATGGGTTCATGTCTATAGGGAGATGTGAGATGTCTTGACCAGGAATCTCTATAGAGGCTTCCAAACCACTGTCAGAGCTTGGCCCCACACTCTGCCTCAAACTCACCTCTGCTGTGTGCCCAAAGAGGCCAGGCAGCCAGGTGTGCCACCAGCCACTTATCTGGCTTGGCACTGGTCCCTTGTGGCAGCTAGGAAACAGGCAGTGGCTTGATGACTTGGTAGTTGTCTTTCCATGGACAGTTAAAGCAGGATTCTCATACATCAAGGGGAATTCCAACCTTGACTGTGTATTAGAACGCTCTAGAAGGGGTTTAAAACACTTAGGGCAGGATTCATAGTGCAGAAAAATTCAGAGACTCTGGATGGGAATCTGGGAAGTTGTCTTCTTGCAAGCTCATTAGTGACTGCAAGGAAAGCTGAATAGAAGGCTGTGATACACAGCTGTCATAACAGAGTAACAATCTGGATGGGTTAGAATGGAGAAGACCTTATTTAGCTCAAGGTTCTGGAGTCTGGGAAGTCTAGAAATGTGGCACTGGTACCTGGTCAGACTCTGGGGAGGGCCCTATGCTACATCTTAATATGGCAAGTATATCAAATAGTGCGTCCACAGACATGGAGTCTTCCATTTTTATCCTTCTACAGCATTACCATACAGGCCTCCACTTCATGACCTCACCCAGCCTAGTTGCCTCCCAAATGACTGCTATTGACATGTGAATTTGGAGATTCATCTTCTCACACGTGAACTCTTGGGGACACGTTCAAACCATAGCCACCCTCAGCAGTTCTTGGTGGTTCCCTTTCCAGGCTGTTCCCGATGTCCATTTAGTCCAGTTTTTCTCTTTGATGGTAGTGAGGTTTTACACATGTACACACACAAGTGTGTGCCTTGCCGAGTTGTATCACTGGCCCTAACTCACATTGGGCTTGTACTTTAACAAGCTTGCGTTCAGAAAAGCGGGTGTTTCCCCAGTGACACCTTTTTCTCTAACCCGGCATCCATCACATATTGGCTTAAAAGATTTGAAATAAAAATGTCTAATGTGGTGACCTTGAAGACACAGAGGAAGGGTTAGATTTTCCAGTCATCATAAAGGAGACAGAAACATAATTTGGTAAGAAAATCATATGGTATACAGGAAAGAGCTGTATCTTCCATTTTTTTCCTTGGGTAATTCTTCATTGAGAAAAGTCCATCAATGTTACTGAGCATCAGGGATTTCTTTCTTTTTTTTTTTTTTTGCTACCAGAATAATGATTGTCTGTGCTGTGGTGAATGAAGTATGGGGCTAATGAATAGCAAATGCACACAGTACATAGTCTGAATTGTCACTGGGACAGACCAATGAGAAGAGTTAAGATCTAGCATTTTGTTTCTTTGGATTCTGAATCTCAATTTTCTCATTTATCAAATAAAAACAAATTGTTGATGTGATCAGAACTTTTGAGGGACAAGTCTAGGCCTCACAGCTCTAACAAGAAAAGCCTCTCCACTCACTCTCAGTAAAAAAACACAATAGACATAATAGTGAAGAGCAGGCAGGGGAATGTATTAAGTGTGGTTTCCGATTCCTACTATCCAGAACATTGTTAACATGGTGAAGAAAATCTCTTCCTGGAAGTCAGGCTTCCCTTGTGCCTAGCATTAGGGCCCCAGCTTTTCCTCTTCCCCATCCTGCTCCTGGGGAAATCCCAATTCTGCGGGGCCCATCGTCTCAGTAGTCTGACAGCTGAGGAAGAAGCACATCTGACAGACTTTAGAACGTCTCCTCTCCTGCTGAGGTGATTATACCAAGCCGCATAACATCCTCCAGTGCTCACAATCTCCCTGACCATCAGAAAGGAACCTTAGTTGGAACTAAGACCTGCCCATCTGTGGAGTGCTAACCATCCTGAAGCGACTCAAGTTGGGCTTGGCATGGGCACTACATCCATCCAGTGACTGGGGTTTTCGTATGAGAAAAGAGAGGGAGGTTTGGGCCTATAGTCCAGGTTATCTGTAAGCTAAGAAAAAAAAAAAAAGACACATATAGGAAGGAAAGTGGGAGCAGGGATTGTTGTGTTGCTGTGACTAACCAAGAGCCCCCAGGGTCCCCCAGGGTCCCCCAGGAGGAAGGGTTCTTTCTCACAACGGTCTAAGGACACACGGAGCTGCTATACTTGACACATAAGACTGTTAGCCTCCACAACTGTGAGGGAAAACACTTCCATGGCTTTCATGGTTGAAGGCACCCAGCTAGTAGCATTTTTCTACGGTCACCCTAAAGAACTAAAACAATCAACAACCATGCATGTAAATGGAGACCGAACTTTTCTGTCCATCTGCCTGCTCCCAAATAACCAGCAGCTGCTTCCCAAATAATTGACTTAATATAAATTAGAAATGGTCAATAGTTCAGGCTTGTTACTAACTAGCTCTTACATTTTTCAATTAACCCACATTCCTTATTCACGCTCTGCCACATGGTGGTACCTTTATTAACATGGCACGTTCATCTCCTGTTCTCTCTGCACCTGACTGACAACTCCTGATTCTGCCCTTCTCCTTCCCCACATCCTCAGTTTGGCTCTCCTGCCTAACCTTATTCTGTTCAGCTATTAGCCAGTGAGCTTGTTTATTAAGCCAATCACAGCAACAAATCTTCACAGTGTACAAAGGGATAATTCCACACCACAAGCTCATCTAAAGTATTACAACTGTAAGGAATTCATATTGCAAATGTGATAGATTTAGTAATGATAACATTTTAACTAAATATTTATTGGGACTATTCGATGCTGATGTGATGATAGCCCTCAAAGCCACTGAGACTTCATGAGTTTTCAAGAGTGATTGGGTGAGGGCCCAGTGAAATGACAGGTGTTGAATGTGGCAGGACAGTCAGTTGACATCCAAGAGCTGCAGGCCCTCCACATGTCCACTCATCAACCATGGAAGGAGGGAGACTTGTTCTTCAATTGCATCTAATACACTAGACCATGAATAATTAAGAGTTTCCTCTTGGGGGCCCCTCCCTGGAGTTCCATTTTCAATCTCTTCCTTACTGTCAGCACCTACAGTACCAAGTTTTGTGTATGTGAGGAATTTCCATTAAGCTAAACTTAAGGAGCATGTAAATTCCTTTCATTGTAGTGCATTGTTTACCTATTGTTTCACTTCTAAAGTTTCATTTCTTTAGCTTTAAATACCACCCCAAACTATGAAGCAAAAAGTTCCAGAAAAAACCTAGCCCATAAGTTTTTAATGGCTTTTTATTATAATCTGTTTCTTCAATTGATCTATTTTATTATTACTGGTTGATCTCTTACTGTGTCTAATTAACTAGACTTCACTATAGATGTGTATGCACAGGAGAAAATATAGTGTACATAGTGTTTAGTAGCACCTCAAATGTTTCAGATATTCACTGCATGTTATTGGTGAAATTATTAAAGTCACTCTACGTAGTTAAAAGGGAGGTTTATTTAGTGGCATAATTTACAAATGAAGGGATAAGTAGGTTGCAGGGTCTGGGGAAGACATAGTGCAGTCAGGCCGTGTTCTCTGGAGAACTCTGCTTGGTCTACCTCCACCGTCCAGGGTCTAGGAACCAAGAGAGGTGGCGCATCCAGATCTTGGGTCTTCAGGGTCCTCCCTTGGCCCCGCCTTGTAGGCGTGACAGTTACTGAAGCCTCAATGGGTGTTGGAACTTCCAGATCAAAGCTGGCTACCCACTACAGCATGTCTTGGAATGCATTTCCTATGGGTAAGAAGGGACTACTGTGTTTGGGATGAATATTTCTTATCTTATATGCCCAGGTCCCAGGTGACTCCCCAGTGGACTGAGAGTTCTCTGTATATTCTAAAGCCACTTTGTGTAGAATATTCTCTTACACTGTGTGAATATATGTTGCTGTGATTGGTTTGATGATGAAGCTGGCTGGCCAATAGCTAGACAGGATAAGATTGGGTGGCAGAATCAGACTAAGGACACTGGGAAGATGAAGCGTAACTCTAATTAGTCTTAACAATAAACACAGAGTCAGATATTAGGGTGAAAACTAAAAGATCAGAGAAGCAGAGCAGCCAGTCACTTGAGAGTTCTTACCTCTCTGAAGTCTCATACCAAAAAGGGGGTGACCCTGTCTCTATAAATCCTCAGACTGAATGGACAGAGATCCTGTTTCCACCCACCTTACATTCCTGTCTCTACCTCCTTAGTGCTGGAATTAAAGACGTGTGCCTCCCATGTGCTAGGATCAAAGCATGAGATTCCAAGTACTGAGATCAAAGGTGTGAGCCACCCAGGTGTTGGGATTAAAAATATGTGCCACCACTGCCTGGCCTCTGTATTAAACTAGTAGCTGGATCTGCCCTCTGATCTGCAGGCAAGCTTTGTCAGAACACAAACAAAATATCATACAACAGGAAGAAGGTCAGAGTTAGCAAAGCAGACACAGAGAGAAGCAAGATGGACATGCCATGCTGAGAAAAGGTACAAAGCTACATGGCAAAGTGTAGGTAAAAATATGAACTAATTGAAAAGCCTGAGCTATTAGCCAAGCATTTATAATTAATGTTAAGTATCTGTGTTGGTTATTTGGGAACTGGGAACTGGGAATGAACAGTCCATCTACTAGTTTGTCATGGCTCTTTCCTTTATTTTGATTTGATGATTACACAGAAATGCATACTTCTGAGTGGGGAAAACCATGACAGTCTTGGTGGCCCATGGTTCTCTTGGGCTTTTCTTTTCTAGTTTGATGATGTATAGGGACAGTCAAAGGTCACAGTGGTAGAAAGCAGAGGCAAACATTTATGTAATCCATTATTTAACAAAGAGAATTTGATTTAACCAAGTGATTTTGTAAATTGCCAAAGTTCAGTTAATGCTATACATAAAAATGACAGCATAATTGCCTTTTAGGTATACTTAAAAGTTTTCACTGCCAAAGCATGCCTCGGTTGTTGTTTTTCTTTCCCTTAGACTCACATAGCAGATTTCCAATCAGGTAAAACCCCAGGCAGTTTGTTTTCCTAACTCAACATCATGTAATTTCATCATTCAATTCTTAACAAAATTTAGTGCTAAATGTGAACAACTCCCTGAAGTGTAACCAAATCTGTCTGCTCAGGCCAAGCCAAGGCTTCAGTGGACAGTCTGGAGGCTCTTGTGTGGGAGCAGTCATGGAGAGTCTGTCAACATCTGGGGGGTGCTGGAGGGGTGGAGTAGCTGCTAGTGTGTGTGGGGAAACCCAAGCTGTGCTCTGCATTTCCTAAGAGGCCACTGGAGGAAATGATGAGAACCTTCAACCCTAAAGCAAATAGCCTAGAGAGAGGACACCAAGTCCCTAAACAACCATGACATGCAGAGAGCCATGGCCATACATAGACTGGGCACTTTATAATTATTTGTTGAATGAATGGATGAGTAGATGAGAGAGAAGTAGAGTGCCATGTGGTTCAACACACCAAACTAAGTTGAACCCTATCATTACTATTATTATTTTATTACAAAATATATTATTTCTGTAACACTAATTTGGAGAGTCAGTAACAATTAGAGTTTAAATAACAGAAGATAAAAGACTGATGGAAAATACAGGGATCTCACCTATATTTTAAAGTGAATATGATTTTGTGAAAGATTTATTTCAGTTATTCACAGGTATATACACTTTTGTTGCATGTGTATTTCTTCTGAGACCTGATGAAAAAATCATTTTTGAGAGTATCTGTCAGGAGAGATTGAAGGATACTGGTGGAAAGAAGACCACTGAAGCATGCGAGCCAGATGACTCGGAAGTGAATTTTAAATCCTCCACAAGTCATTAAGCATGCTGCTTAAATCTGACTGGGTATGAGACATGTATTTAATGTGTGCCATACATGAGACTCCATGCTTTGAAGGGGGTGCAATGATAAAGATGATATCTTGCTGCCCTTCCCCACAAGAAGCACACAGTGTCCACCCTTCAAGCATGTGAGCATCTCTGACTGGTCAATAGGGTGGATATTTGGGAAGAAGGACCTTAGGAAAGTCCAGGGCTGCCTCGGCATCCACAGGAGCCAGTGAAATCCAGCTTTATTTTGTTTGTCTCTCCTCCCTACAAGTGGTGATAGCCCAATACCGATTCTCTCTCCAGGCATGACACAAGTTTAAATTCCTGTAGTCTAAGCAAGAGCATCAAGACTGGAGACTCCAACAGCCTAAGACAGCTTTGTCTTGTCCAGCTACACTTCTAAGGGCATGCACCATTCTGTTGACCCAGTGGCCAAAGTTGCTGGCCAGCTCCATTTGGGGTACTATAAATATCACTCAGCTCTTTTAGGGGGGGGGGTTCACATTCCCCACCATATTTCTATGGTGGAAAGTTTCTATGGTGGAAAGTTATAACTTAGGTGAGGGTTGCCCTTGGAATCTGCAGCTTATTCTTTCCCTCCTTCTTTCCCTCCACTCACAAATGGCCATTTTCATTCTCTAAAGCTTGGCTCTCCCATGCTAAAACTCACTTGTAAACCATCTAACAATTAAACATGCATAGTTTTAAATCAATAGGACACAGTTACAAACTCAAATTGTTTCTCCGCAGAGAATGGAAGTCTTTATCCTTGGTAAAGGTCCTTATCTTCCTCTCCAACATTCGCAAGACATATGGTCTGACAGTAAGAACAGAGGCCTTTTATCCTCAACTCCTGTAGAATCAGACCATAAGGCTGGTTGATGAGATCATGCCGGAAATGATGTAATTGAATCACACTAGATAAGGTCTTAACAATAGCACATCTTTTAGGAAGAAGCAAACAGCCACCTAAAATGAAATGAGCTTGTTTGCATTTATGTGTATCTGTGTACATGTGTGTGGAGTGCTTGTGTGTATTTACATTATCTGTGTGCATGTGTATGGAGGTCAGAGGTTGATGTGAAGGGTCTCCCTCAGTCACTCTTCTTTTGAGACAGTCTCTCACTGAACCTGGCGCTTATGGATTTGGCTAGCTAGGCTGGCCAGTGTGCTCTGGGATCTTCCTGTTTCCTTGTCCCCTGGGCTATGATTCCAGACTTGTGCTGTCCATGGCCCTCACTTGTAACCAGGTCACAAGAAATTAAAATTTGACCATTGATTTGCAATGAATCCTGGAAGGTCACTGGTGAAGAGTATCTTACATAGGAGAATGGTTTGTAATGTCAGGGAGTGGTCTCAGCTTTGGGGGAAGAGTTGGGTAGAGAAGACAATGAGATGAAGACACTATATAGCCCTCAATCTATGTTCCATGTTTTGTACTGGTACACAACTAGGCTTTGTTGGGGACAGAGGTAGACATGACCCTTTGCCTCAGGCATTTGCATTTAGTAGGGCAGGATGGAATCTTGGAGATCAGACACTTGAACCCACCATTAAAAGCTTACTAATCACAGTATTAGGGGTGTGTATGTGTGTGTGTGTGTGTGTGTGTGTGTAATTTTTGAGAAGAGAGTCTCACTAACCAGCCACAGCTGGCCTGGAACTCCCTATGTAGACCAGGCTAAACTTGAACTCACAGAGATCTACCTATTTATAACTCCAGAGTTGGAATTAAAGGTGTATGCAAGGTATTTATAATCCTATTTTATCTGATCTTGGAAGGCATTACAATCTTATCTGCACAGACAAGGAATAAAGGCTCAGAAAAGCAAACTATTTCCCTTGGCTGTAATACAGACTGTGATCATGGAGTCAGAATTTAGACTCAATTCTTGTCAGGGCCTGAAGTATATTGTTCTCAGTACCTTCTCCTGTTGTGGAAACCTGAGTGGACACATGCAGAGAGCTATAGAACACTACTGATTGGGACTATGGGCATTCAGAGGACCAGAATCCCTGGAGGGTTAATCAAAAGAGACTTCAGGAGAGAGCTTGGGAGTGGCCCTCGGAGAGATCAATGGTGGCTCCAGATAGACTGGCTAAAGTGAAGGTCTGGAAAGAGACAACTGGAGACTGAAGAGGAGAAGTTGGTTGTGACCAAACACCAGGCCAAAATTCAACTTTAGGGAGGAAGGTTTATTTTGTCTCATAGTATAAGAAGGTATATGGTTCATCATGGCGGGGAAGTGGCCATGACCAGAGAGTGTGATGGTGCATCTGCAGTCAAGAAACTGATTTCCAAAAGGAAGTGGGACCAGGCCATCAAACCCCAAAGTCTGCCCCTAATGACTCACTTCCTCCAGTAAGCCCCCATGTACAGGTTTCACAGCCTTCCAAAACAGAACCAGCAGCTGGGGCCAAGTGTTCAAATGCTTGAGTTTATGGGGACCTTTCACGTGGAAGCCAAACCAAAGCGGCCCCTGTGAGCTCTCTTGGACTTCATCACAGGGAGTCAAATGCAGGACGAGGCTCCCTAAAGGGACAGGAGCAAACCCAGTCTTCCCACAGTCTTCAGGGGGTGCGTGTTCACTTCTCACCCCGGGTCTGGAGTCTTTCCTCAGAAATCCCTAGTAACACAGCTGCTTGCAGGCCTCAGGGGCCTGAGGGAGGCCCCAAAGCCAGGTGGCTCTCCCTTCCCTGTTTTAGAATCCTGGCCAGCTTCAATTTACATAACACAGCTTAATCCACAGAAACAGGAGCTGCAAGGCAGGTTCTTTCTCTCTCTCTTTTTCCCTCTCCAAGACACGGAAACCTTTATTTTCTCCGTACACCACAACCCGGTGCTGTTAAATAATATTGGATAATTGCACCTGTCGTACCTCCCATATTGTGCCGAGGAGAAATAATTGCTGGTTTTCTGCGTTGCCGTTTAGCTGTGACTCCGTCATTTGACTCGGAGCGTGTCATTTTCTCCCATTTTAGACTGTACAGGCAAACTGTGTGAAAGGACTCACAGCTAGGGGCCCTGCGTGTGTGAGTGGGCGCAGGCCTCATTCAGCAATGATTTCTAATTTATACAGCATTGAAAATCTGCAGCTATAAATAAACAGCTGACTGGCTTAGCTGCCTACTCAAAATCCTTTATTAAAAAAAAAAAAAGGCACCAGTAACGACGTGAGGGAGGAAAACAAGGCTGCCTGACTATGGGATAAATTGGGTTTCTGAGTCTCTGGGCCTGGGAAGGAGGCTGAGGGATCCTGGAATGGGACCAAAACACAGGTCTCAGGGCTTGGGGCTTGGGCAGGCAACCTCATCCCTGTGTCTCCCTCAGCCCACTCACGCTCCCCACATGCACCTCAACGTGTCTGAGGATTACTGTATATGAAACTGGCTTCCTGTTATGACAAATACTTCAGGCGAGTAGGTGCAGAGTTACTTAAAATAGCTCGTGGAACGTATGACCCTTTGGTTGGAAGAAGAGGTGAATATGGTGTTTTCGACTGCCAGGGAAGTGTTTACTCAAACCTGGTTTCACTTGTGAGAGCAACCTGGGAACAGAGCTTGGGGATGGGCCAATCAGGCGAGGGGTTGGGGATGAGAGGCATCGCTTCTTCCCCAGCCTGAGAAAGGGTCTCCGGCACTTGACCACTATGTCGTTGGAAGGTGGGATTAGTTTGGTACTAGCATTGCTATTTTGCTCCGCAATACAAAAGGAAAGGAAGTGGGCTGGGGAATCAATCATCTGTGTGAATGTGGACCTGTCATCTACCCATCCTGTCCCACTCAACCCCCTCTGGATCCAGAAGTCTGCTGGCAACAGGCTCTCTGGGACCAAAGGGTTGGGCACAGCTCTTGCCAACTCTAGTAGCATCTTGATAGCTTAAAAAATGATCACGGGGGTGGTGGTGTTGAGGGGAGAGTGTTTACACCATGGAAAGGAGCCAGCATCATGAATTAGGAGCTTAATTTGTTGGTGGTCACTAAACATTTACCAGCACACCACTATCAGAAGGTCAATCTAACTCATTGTAAAATGGCGACCCAACACATTTTCCAAATACGTAGTACTGTGAGGCTGAAATGGGAGTGATTAGGAATTACACTACTCAAGTATGACTGCTGGCATCATCATTTGGCTCCTGTTATTATCATATTCTTACCACTAAGGCCCCTAACACAGCCTTATGCAGGCAGCAAATGCTGTATGTCTTTTCATGAATGTTTAATCAGCATTTATTTTGTGTCTTGTTGCTTGTAATTTAACTACAGCAGCCCCAAGAAACACCTGTCTGCTCCTTATGCATGTGCCCAGTGGGACACCGGGTTGAGGTATTTCTGGTGTCAGAACAGAACTGCACGGTGGCCAGCCACGCGGACATCAAGGTTTAATTTGGTGTCAGGACAGTAAAGCCGCAAATAGAAACGGTCTCATCTGGAACAGGAGTTAGTATGCCTGTGAGAAGAATGTAGCCCGGGCCATCTTCAGGGTGTGGAAAACTGGGGCCATCCCCTGTGAGCTTCACATTCAGGGAGTTTCCAGCCTGACAACTGTTCCTGGGCCTCCACTGAGACCAGGTGCTCCAGGCAGTTAAGAGTAGCAGCAGGTGTGAGCAGGAGGCGGAGCTCCTGGTTCAAGGGGGGAAAATCTGGAGGCTCATAGCCCGCCGTAGCTAGGAGAAAAAAACAAAACAGGATTCTTGGTACTTGCTCTAGTCTGATAGTTTTTCCTTGGGATGTGTGCCCCAAATCTCAGACTGTTTCACTCTTCTATCCATCTGCAATTCTTTCAGGATTTTTTCTGGTGTCTACTTTTACCCAGCCCCTCCCTGTATAACGTTAGGTCAGGAAGCCAAGTGGGCACTCTACTGTGGTGCCCGCTCTACTATCATGGTGCCCACTCCACCGTGGCGCCCATATCCCAACCCACACTGAGAGGACTCAATCATGCTTTCCCATCACCAGACGCTTGCCACTGTGTTCTCAGAAAGTGACCCTAGTAGGACTGTGGAAGATCATACTCACAGCTAGAAACTTCAGCAGTTACATGGGACGTAATGGTGAGAGCAATCATGGGATGAGATGGGTGCTGGCAGGAAAAACTCCCATGAGCTTCAGTAATGAGGAAAGAAAGAAAGCTTTGGGAAGAGAACGGAAGGAGAGAATCCCGCATCTGTTCAGGAGGGTCCTCCACTGTGAGGGTAACACACAGGGTGGTAATCATGGCTTAAAACAAAAGGGACATCAAGGAGAGGGCTCAGTGGTTAAGAGCACGTACTCCTTCCTCCAAGAGGACTCTGGTTCAGTTTACAGTCCCCAAGTTAGATGGCGCATAAGCACCTGGAACTCCACCTGCAGGGGAGTTCATATCCTCTTCAGGCCTCCCTCTGCTGGCATGTCACTTCACTTACACACACACACACACACACACACACTCACACACTCACACCCCGTATATATACATCATTTTAAAAATTGAAAAGAGAGAATCGCACCACACTGTCCACAGTAGGTAATTTAAATCCATGGGGGACATGTCGTAGCTACTCCAGCAGGGGGAGGACAGTTGCTGATAAAACCCTTTCTCCTTTCTCGATACCAAACAGGAGCTGAGGCAAAAAGCCCTTTCAAAAAGGGTTACTAGGCAGCTTTAGAGGCAAAGGTCCCTTCCCACGCGGCTGACCCTGGGAAACCCAGAGCAAGGGTCACAGATCTCCTGTGACCTGGCCTTCAGGGTACCTATACAGAGGATTTCGTGAGGCAGGAATTTTTTCTTAGCCATAGTCTGGAGTGGCCTGCATAGAGACGAGCCTGCACCCTCGGCCCATTCACATAAGGGCTAGTACAGCACCCTCACACCCACAAGAGACAACACAGAGGTAGGCTTAGCACCCACTCCCTGGCCTCCTGAGGGATTTCAGAGACAGACTTGACACATTTTCTTGATTATTGCTATATTTTCATATGAGCCTGTCTATCAGTTGTGGTTCTTTCAAATCCGAAAGCTTTCTACTGGTGTCTTAGTTGGGGTTTTATTGCTGTGATAAAACACCATGACCAAAAGCAACTTGGGGAGGAAGGGTTTGTTTTGCTTACACTTCTAGGTAACAGTCCATTACTGAGGGAAGTCAGGGCAGGGCAGGAAGCTGGAGGAAGGAACTCAAGCAAAGGCCATGGGACCATGCTGTTTACTGGTTCTTTCTCCATGGTTTTCCCAGCCTGCTTTCTTAGATAGCCCAGGACAACCTGCCATGGGTTCTACCATCCACATCAATCCCCAGTTAAGAAAATACCCTATAAAGTAGCCTACAGGCCAATCTTATGGAACTATTTTCTCAGGTAAGATTCCCTCTTCGCTCTTCCCAGATATGTACAGGTTTGTGTCCAAAAAAAAAAAAAAAAAGTTGACAGAACCCAACAAACATAGCTGGAGATAGAATCTGATGCCTGAGCACAGGGCTGACGGCCTAACTCCCAGCAGTAGGGAAGATTGGCTCTGCAGTATAAGCAGAACCTGGTCCTGCTGGAGTACAACAAGAATGTGGGTGATTAAACCCAAGTCCAACTAAGGGCCTTAATCCCACATGTGCAAACCCTAACACAGAAACACAAGAAACATGCGTATCTTTATATGACTACAGTTTAATTCGCTGATGAAGAATGAAATTATGTCCTTTGCTGGGAAGTGGATGTACCTGGAGAGCATCTAATTAAGGAAATAAGCCAAACGCAGAAAGACAAATATGTTTTTTTTCTCATATGTGGATCTTAAATTATATATAAATACATGGAACTATGCGTGTGTGTGTGTGTGTGTGTGTGTGTGTGTGTGTGTGTTTGTGTGTGTGTGTGTGTGTGTGTGTGTGTGTGTGTGTAGGGGGAGGAGATGAGATCAGAAGGGAAGCTGGAGAAAGGAGCAGGGGTTGGGCAAGGGGAAGAAAAGGAAGGTTCTTGGGAGGTGAATATGGGTAAAATGCATGATACACTTTTTTTTTTTTCCGAGACAAGGTTTCTTTGTGTAGCTTTGCGCCTTTCCTGGAACTCACTTGGTAGCCCAGGCTGGCCTCGAACTCACAGAGATCCGCCTGCCTCTGCCTCCCGAGTGCTGGGATTAAAGGCGTGTGCCACCACCGCCCAGCTGCATGATACACTCTTAAAAGGAATTCTTTTTTACAAGACCCAGTTTTATGTACAAGTACACAGCAATGAGGAAATGGACCTAAAACCAAGCAGGAAAATTAAAGGGTTCCTGAGTCACCTGCGTCACCTGACCAGCCCATAGTTTGTACGGATGCGGTCACTTGCATTCACCCTTCTTCTCAGCTAGATCCTTCTTTGCATATGCGCCACACATTGATTTCACCTATGCCTCCATTCAAATCCGTATCCAGATGGAAGAGTCATTTGATAGCTCCTTATGTTCCATGTTAATTCCTGCCACAAATGTGTGCTCTGAAAGGGGGTGGACTTCTCCTCACTTGTTAGAGATTATACTCACTGCTCCATACTCTATATATCATACTAGGCAGACAGACACTTTTAGTAGCTTTTATGTCCTTACAATTATAATTCTAAATCAGGGGAAAATAGGTCAAAAATCACTGAAAACAATTCATTTTTAAAATACTTAGTTTTTAGAGAAGTTTGGATTATTGAAAAATGGCCCAGCACTGGGTATTGAGAGATCTAGGAGTAGAAACCATTGTCTTCATTGTGATAGCAATTTTTCTTTCTTTCTTTCTTTTTTTTTCTTCTCTTTTTGGTCTTTTACAGACAGGGTCTGTCTTAGTTAGGATTTCTATTGCTGTGAAGAGACACCATGACCATGGCAAGTCTTATAAAGGAAAAACATTTATTTGGGGTGGCTTACATTTTCAGAGGTTTAGTCCATTATCATGGTGTAACATGGTCACATGTAGGCAGACACAGTGCTGGAGTTGAGAACCCTTCATCTTGATAGGCAGTCAACAGGAAGTAATCTGTCTCACTGGGCATGGCCTGAGCATATATGGGACCTCAAAGCCCGTGTCCACAGTGACACATTCCTCTAACAAGACCACATCTACTCCAACAAAGCCACATCTCCTACTAGTACCACTCCCTTTGGGGGCCATTTTCTTTCAAACCACTACAGGGTCTTACTCAGCCGCCCAGGACAGCCTTGAATTCATGATCTTTCTGATTTAGCGTCCAGCATGCTAGAAATACCCGTGTACACTGCTATTCCAGCATGACAATGATTTTTATGGATGTAAATTGTCATCTGGGTTCTCACCATCCCCCCCAAAGGTAAAATGATTGGATGACTCCAAGTTCCTCTTTCCACACCCCTTCTCTATATAGGCCACCAGCAAGTTTACACATACTTCTTCGACCTTTTTTGTCAGAACCAATCCTCCATGGAGGTCAGATAACAACAATAGATTCTGATACACCAGGAATTGTCTATCAGCTTTTTAGAAAACCAAGAGATCTCAAGCAAAGCTCCCTTCATACCCTTTATTAAATGTATGCATCATTCTCTGTCCTTTCTATCTCCCCATGCTATTCTACCACTGATCTCAAAAGAAATAATGATAATGAGAATAATAGAAAGATGACCAGTTCTTAGGTTTCTTCTTCCATGGCTCTTGGAAAATAGTGTGCAGTCATTTCTTCTTCATCCATGGCTTCACTGTGGCACCTGCACAAACAGACACAGAGATACCTCAGACAGGGTTCCCTGATGGGTATTCTGGGAGTGGGTAAACAGTCACTCTGATGGGGCAGTGGGAAGTCAAAAACATTTTTTCTCAAGGAGAGATGAACTCTGAAAAACTGCCACTATTGCTACAAGGACAAGAAGCAACCTAGTCTTCTGCTTTGGAGCTCAGTGTGTGGTTAGCCAGGTATTCAGTGATGCTATTGGTCTATTGGTCTGCACAGCATCCTCCAATCAGCCTCCAATTGCCAGTGCTTTGGGTAAGGACATGTGGAAAGAGGAGCACTGTTCATTTCTAACAGAAGTGTGAACTGGTGTCACCACTGGAAAATCAGTATGGAGGTTCTTCAACAACAACAAAACAGTTCTAATAGAACTACCATATGGCACAGCTACACCATTTCTGGGCATATCCAAAAACGCCGTATTCTACCATAGAAGTGCTAGTTCATCCAGGTTGATTGCTGTGCTAATCAAAAAGCTAGAAAATGGGAGCACTTAGATATTCACCAACAGAGGACTAGATAACAAAATTGTAACACACATATAACAATGGACTATTCAGCCGTCAAAAATATAATAAATGAGATTTGCCAGGAAATTATTCTATTGAGTGATCCATACTCAGAAAGACAAACACAAGTTTGCATATGTAGATCCAAGCTTCTAATTTTTATATACGTGCGCATAAGTGGGTTGTTTGAATGAAGGTATAGGTCTGGAAATCAGAAAAGGGGTTGAGGGGAGGTTTAAGAAAGGAAAGAGGAGCTGGGTGGCGGTGGTGGCGCACGCCTTTAATCCCAGCGCTTGGGAGGCAGAGGCAGGTGGATCTCTGTGAGTTCCAGGACAGCCTGATCTACAGAGCGAGATCCAGGAAAGGCGCAAAACTACACAGAGAAACCCTGTCTCAAAAAAAAAAAAAAAAAAAAAAAAAGGGAAGAGGGTAACAGAACACCTGGGACATGAGAGTAGAAAGTGGGATGCTGGGGTGGGTGACAGACAGGTGGGGAAGAAATGGGGAGAAGGATCAACAAAAATAAATGTATGAAAATGCCACAATGAAACAATGTATTATATGCTAATTCCAAAGCAAACAAACACATACAAAATGCCGGGCTGTATTCATCCTTCAGACTGCCACATCCAACACTTCTATTTTTAAGAAATACACATTGTGGCTGGGAATATAGTTCCTAGGTAGGGTGTGCAAGTCCAGTTCCAGCACTGCTAAAAGTAAAATCAAACAAAGCCACGAAAACCAGTATCTATTACAAATCTTCCACTTGCCTTAGTATTCAGCGTATTCAGAGGCTACAGTGACTGTTTTAGTTTTTTGGGCCTTTTTTTAAAGATTTTATTTATTCTCATTTTATGTGTTTGCCTGAATGCATATCTGTGTACCATGTGTATACAGTGAACTCAGAAGCCAGAACAGTGTGCTGGATTTCCAGTGGCTGGAGTGACAGACAGTTGTGAGTCACCATGTGGATGCTGGGAATTGAACCTGGATCCTCTGGAAGATCAGTTGTTGTTCTTAACCACTGAGCCATCTCTCTAGGGAGGTGACTGGTATCTTGAAGTCCTGCTTGTGGCCTTTCAGTCACCTTGATTTCCTTAAAAAATACTATCTCCTGATCCCAAGATCCTTATGACCACCCTTGCATTCATCCTTCTCATCGGTTCAGATTGTTGCAATCACTTCAGCAAAGCCTAAGTATCTACTGAGCCCTACAGGCTCCATATTACATTCATTCATTCCATTCTTTTTCCATTTTTATGTGAGTCACACCAACTCCAGTAAGTCTTCTCAGGTTTGTTCGTGTTCTCTCTGTCTTTTTCTTCCCCTCTTTCTTTCTCTCTTTCTGAGATAGGGTCTCATGATGTAGCCTTGACTGACCTGGAACATACCCTATAGATCCAGCTGGCCTTGAATTTACAGACAACTGCCTCTTTATGCCCCACTGCTGGGATTAAAGGTGTACACCACCACGCCTGCCCGGTAAGTCTTCTCTATGCTTTAAGTTCAATCACAGCTCCTCCTCTTTACTGCAGTGTGCTTGAGTCCAGTAAGTATCATCTGTCAACTAAATAGCAAGCTGCTTCCTTCACAGTCAAAGGCTTGATCAATATACATTTCTCAAATATGTTTGCTCTGCACTTACTCACAGGACTTCTAACATTCTCTCTACCCATGTGCTTTCCAAGCCTCACCTCTTACATACGACTGTAACCATAACCTCTCTCCTCAGGGCCAGTGCAGAGTACCAAGACTCAGAGTAAAACAGAAATGATGGTTTAGGGGCTGTTTGAAGAGGAGGGTACCTCCTTCTTCTACATCAGAGTCTCCTCCATCCAAACTTAAGGATCCAGGTGGGATGTTAGGAAATGTCTACCTACCCACTGCACTGGCATGGGTGTGATTTGAGTTAACTCCAAGTCTCCACTGTGATTAATCTTGGCTCAGGGCGGTCCTGTTGGGAGCTTATGGAACTTTTGAGAGGCAGAGCATAGTGGGAGATTTTTAGGTTGTCAGAGTTAAGGAGAAATTCTCATAGGACTGGTAGTTGCCTTGGCTTTGATCCCATTTATTACTCTCTTTATAGTGTGAGATGTATTAACCTACTTGATCTTTAAAAAGCACTCTGACCTTAACCTATATGCTACTTTCACCTGAAGCCAAATCAATAGAAACCCCGCCCCCCCCCCAAAAAAAAACCCTGTAAGGTACATACAGAGCTTTCTGCTTGTTGACATTACCTCTCTTAGGTGTTTTACTGCAGCAATGAGAAGCTGGCTAATATGCCCACCAACACGGAGAAGTCACCTTCCCACACAATTCTGTGTGTGGAGATTCGAATCACTTTATTCTGTAGAGAATTACATGCTTTGAATTCCTCAGAAATGGTGTTTTTCTTTTTGCTTCTAGCATACAGAGGCATGAGATGGATCTTTAGTTTTGCATTCTCCCAGAGCTGAGCAATTTCCACGCTCCCTTGTGTCTTCAAAATTTATCTCTGACCATGTTTCTATATTGCATGGAAACACTGCCAACTTATTAATAGGTCATCTATCTTATATAAATGACATTTACAAAGTGGATTTCAAACTCTGAGTGGGAAATAATGTTGTTTACTAGAGTACTTTTTGATTGAAGGGAATGCTTCACAGTGGGAAGCCTGCTGGTTGGCAGTCAGTGAGATCCACCCTGACTTCTCCAGTCTTCTCATCCTTTCATATATGTCAAAGGCTAGAGAGAGAGTTTCAGACAAATATGCAATATTCATCTGTTGGTGTGGCAAAGAAAATCCTTTTATCTGCACAGATATCGTGCATATCTTTATAACTCCAGTAGTCAGAACACAAGACAAATTTTTTTTAAAATGGGCTCCTAGGTATCTGAGATGTTGAATTGAAATTGTGAAGAACATTTTCTGGTTTCAGTGAACCGCCTTGGAGAAGCACAATGCAAGATGACTCTCTCGGTGATCTTGGCTGCTTTAGATGGCCTGCTTTGATATGCACCTCTTTCTTCAACAGCTCTTCAGTGGGTCCACCGCACCTCCACCTGCCTAGACACCAACTCCTGACCAAATGTCCTAATTTACAACCACTGGAGATACCCTCATGACAGCTATTTCCAGAAAAATCTTTGTAAGAATTTTCTCTTCCTGCCTAGAGAGAAAGGCCCATTGACCCCCTTTAAACTGTTTGCTCTGATTGAGTCATGGGGAAAACATGCAGAAATGGATGTTCAAAAATGGCTAATAACCCTTAAGAAGCTCAAGGCCTCCTACAAAGACAAAACCCTAAAGCTCTAGCAAAGTCAGTAATGCTAAAGTGATAAGTCTGACATTTAACAGATAGAGGAAGAGCCATGGGACAACTGGAAAGGACATTGAGTCCAACCTGGGCAGATGAGGGCAGCCACCCTAGAGGAGATAAGCTGAAGTAAGTGAGTGAATGTGAGCCAGGCAAAGGCTGGTGATAGAGTAGGGGTATAAACCCATGGGGGCCGGAAGGAGGGAAAGGAAGGAAGTGTGGCCAAGGATGAGAGAACACCAAGATAGTTACTGAGTCCCAAAGAGTCTGTGTGCTTTAAGGCTGGGGCTTTCTTCTGGAAGCTGGAGGAGGGAGGACCACAATCCTGTTAGGAGAGAGGATGGTGGAGGTTCACACAGACAGTCCTGTGGCAGTTCAATCATTTAAAAGCCTTCACTGCCATTGGAATTTTGAGGGGTCTAGTTTCTCTTCTAATACTTTCCCCTGCTTTGAGGCAGTAGCTTGGGCTGGCCCTCGAGCTTGTGATTGATCTTCCGGCCTTAGTCTCTCAGCCTCTCAAGAGGGAACCTTATAGGTGAGTGTCAACTATGGCCCGCCCTCACTACATTTTCTCCCTTATCTTTTGGTTCTTTGCAATGAATGATAATTTGTTCAGGATGCAACTCTTTATTCTATTCTGATGCAATGTAAGACCTTTCACCTGTTTCTTTGTTTTTCTCACAAATGCAGAGCTAGAGGAGAGGCACATTGTTCTCTGTACTAATCCCCATCTTGTACATCATGTGCATGTTCTTGGAAAGTGAGAGCCTGTATGTTGATATTCGCTATAAGAAAAATTGGACACAATGCTTGGCAGTAAAGGATATTAGGGGCTTGCTGCTATGGGGATTTGAAGGATAATAAATACAGTAATATTTTATTTTATTAAAAATGCATTTATTATCCCAGGACTCCAGAGGCAGAGAGATCTCTGTGAGTTTGAGGCCAGCCTGGTCTACACAGCTAGTTCTAGGACAACCAAGGCTACACAAAGAAACCCCGTCTCTGAAAATGCATTTGTTCTTTTTATTTATGTGCATGTGTGTCTGTCTGTCCGTGTGACTTTATGTGCACCATGTGTGCAAGTGCTCTCAGAGCCCAGGGGTGTGCGAGTCCCTAGAATTCAGGGGTGATGTTTCATGTTTTAATTCAAGGTGTTTAACATTCACTCTTGTAAAGAAACAATTTAAAACATCAATCATCTTCCAACTCAATACAACTGATTTAAAAACCTACTGTTCTTGATAATCTCTAAGTAATTGGGTTTTCTTTATCTGTATTTCTATCCATCAGATTCCAAATGTCCTCTCTTCCATCTCCTTACTTCCTCCCTCCTGTTTCTTTTTCAGAATTACTGATCTTTGAAAATCATCAGAAATCTTTACCCAGAAATTCAAGGAGCCCCAAATTGCTAGAATTAGATGCCTATACATATGAAATCCCAAACCCCACCTGTCAGTGATTTCCCTATGAATTGGAATTCTGGGTTTGAAATACTGGTTTTAGGAGCTTGCTTTTATTTCTGCATTTGAGTTAGTTTTGTTTCTTGTTTGTAGCATCTCATTTTAAATGTTTACTTTCATAGAAAACACTCCCTTTAAGTCCCTTTCTGAACAGAAATGGAAGAGGAGTGGATGTGGAGGCAGAAAGGAGGTGGGGGAGGGAATGGGAGGAGAGGAGAGAGGGGAAAGTGTGGTCAGGATGTAAAATAAATAAATTAAAAACCAAACAAAAACAAACTAAATCTCCCCAAAGAAGCAAATGCACAGATCCAAGTTGAACATCTTTTTCCGTGCTCTCAGCATCCCTTCGAAGTAGCTCTGGCTGGGCCCCTGGAAACTGCCTGCTCTTTGTACCCACAAGCTTATGCCTCTCATGGAGGCAGAGAATGGGAAATGCCATTTCTGTTTGATGGCCCAGAACTGCTGGTAGCTGAATGGTTGGGGGTGGTGACTACAGCTGATTTCTTCACTTTGTTATATACAAAACCACAGTGAATTCCTGCATGTCTTCTTGCAGAATTAAAACATAAACTATCACCGCCCTCCCCCAAATTCCAGGGATGTTGCACCAAAATTATCCTGGGATATCTTTACTCCCCTTAATAGCTATTTGTTGTCTACCTCTGTATCTGGCCTACCATCCCTTTAGACTGTCACATAAAACCTTTGGAATGTGATCTCTAAAATATATAAAGAACTCAAGTAACTAGACATCAAAATATCAAATAATCCAATTTAAAAATGGGGTATATATCTAAACAGAGAATTCTCAACAGAAGAATCTCAAATGGCCGAAAGACATTTAAGGAAGTGTTCAACATCCTTAGCCATCAGGGAAATGCAAATCAAAACAACTCTGAGATACTGTCTTCTGCCTGTCAGAATGGCTAAGATCAAAAACACTGATGACAGCTTATGTTGGAGAGGATGGGGAAAAAGGGGAACACTTCTCCACTGTTGGTGGGAGTGCAAACTTGTATAGCCACCCTGGAAATCAGTGGGGGTGTTTCTCAGAACATTGGGAATGAACCTACCTTAAGAACCAGCAATACCACTCTTGGGCATATACCCAAAAGATGCTCAACCACACCACAAGGACATTTGCTCAACTATGTTCATAGCAGCATTTTTTTATAATAGCCAGAACCTGGAAACAACCTAGATGCCCTTCAACAAAAGAATGGATAAAGAAAATGTGGTATGTTTATGCAATGGAGTATTACACAGCAGTAAAAACCAATGTCATCATGAAATTTGTAGGCAAATGGATGAAACTAGAAAAAAATTCATCCTGAATGAGGTAACTCAGACCCAGAAAGACAAACATGGTATGTATACACTTATAAGTGGATATTAGATGTAAAGCAAAGGATAACCAGGCTACAATCCACAACCCCAGAGAAGCTAGGTAAAGAGGAGGATCGTAAGAGGAACACACATGGATCACCCCAAGAAGGGGAAAGGGTAAACTGGGAGGGGGTGTAGAGGGAAGGGAATGGGGGGTGGAAACATGAGGGTTCGAGATAGCCAAGTTGGGGGAGGGATGGAGAGGAAGAGCAATGAAACCGATATCTTTACAGAGTGAAACATTAAGGGTTTAGGGAGAAATCTGGAGCTAGGGAAATCCCCAGGAACTCACAAGGATGTCACCAGCTAAGACTCATAGTGGTGGAGAGGGTGCTCGAACTGGGCCTCCCTTGTACTCAGATTGGTGTCTACCCTAATTGTCATCTTAGAACCTACATCCAGTGACTGATGGAAGCAGATGCAGACACCCATAGCCAAGCACTTGGCCGAGCTCCTATAGTTCAGTTGAAGAGATAGAGGAGGGACTATAGGAGCAAGGGTGGGGTGGTTAGGATCATGATTGGAAAAACCAGAGAGATAGCTGGCCCAAGCTAGTGGGAGCTCATGGACTCTGGACTGACAGCTGGGGAGCCTGCATGAACCCAATTAGGCCCTCTGAATGTGGGTGACAGTTGTGTGGCTTGATGTGTTTGTGAATCCCCTGGCAATGGGACTTTTCCCAGGTACATGAACTGGTTTTTTAGAGTCCATTTCCTATGGTGTGATGCCTTACTCAGCAGTGATGCTGGGCGGAGGGGCTTGGTCCTACCCCAACTTTGGTATGCCAGACTGTGTTGACTACCCAAGAGAGGCCTTACCCCCTATGAGGAGGGGATGGGGGTGGGATGGGGGGATGTGGGGGAAAGCAGGAGAAGGGGAGGGGGAGAAAATAGGGGTTAGTATGTAAAATGAAAAATAATTTTAAATTTAAAAAAAATAAAAAAAGCAACCGTTAGAATGGATTAACTTGACAGACTCCTGACTTCCACTATCCTCCAGACTAAGATTCATCAGATAATATCTGAAACCTAGAGCAGAGTTTTTCCCATTTTGCTGTAGCCCATGGGCCCACCTACCTGTTGTCCCCATCTATACATCAATGTTTGGTTTAATGCATTGATTTGTTATTGTCCTTTGTTCTGTGACTGTGTAAGTTCATATCTCTTCTTCAGTAGAGGAGGAGGATGTTATCTAGAGCAACATGAGTCCATGTTTACTGGGCCATGCTTACTCACATTTAGCTCAGAATAAGCTATCTCTTACAGTTTAGAATAAGAGCCACATTTTTCTAGGATGAAAGGAACTCATACTTTAAGAGTTCCTATCCCTCAAGCCCTCACTGGGGTGAGTGAAGACCCTTATAGGATTCTCCCCCTCATGTCTGAGGTGGTAACATCTTGTTCTTTGGGTCCTAAAATTTCAAAAGACGATTTGGTCTTGGAGTTAAATGAGATATTATTTGACAGAAGAGAAGAGACCCTTGGAGTTCTCCAAGGCAATGCCAACTTGCATCTGGCTTTTCTTCTTCCAGCATTCATACAACCTACTTGAGCTCTATGAACAAAGGTACCTAGCAGTGTGGTCTTCTGGTTTGGACTAAGTTTTCCATTGGGGGCTGGAGGGATAGCTCAGCCATTAAAGGCTAGGCTTAAAACCAAAAATATAAGTTTTCCTTTGGTTTGGGTGGAGAGTGGAGACGGAATAAGAAAAAGTATCTCTGTGGACTATGGACAAGAGGGAAGCACTGACCCCACTTCCAGTGATTGATCTTCTCTCCAAGAAGGTAGATGCCGGCATTCAGGATGTAAGCAGCTGAGAAGAAGATGATAATACCCAGTGGGCTGAGGTAGGCAAACACAGGGTACACCCAGTTTCCGGTCTGAGAGTAGCGCCACAGGATCCTGCATAAACAAGAAGTCAAAATGATATTAGCAGCCAGTAAGCTATTTTCACCTTGGGTTCAGTGGGACACGGGAACAGCAGGTGAAAACCAGCCCCAGGCGAGCGTTTGTCAACATGTGAAGTATTCCCACATATCTACAGGAGGGAGTCGGTTGTCTCCTAGTGCTGTTACTTGTTTTAATAAAACATCTCTTTTCATGGAATGAGTTGGCCTTTTCCTTAACTAGTACTTTGTGATCCATCTCGGTGGAAGGATAGAGGCCCACAACACATTATCAGCCAAGGAGGGTATGTGAGCACATGGCGGAATTATTGCTTTCTTTGAGATGGACAGCTGACTGAGGCATTGGACCTGTGACGATGGTGTCAGTTTTGTTGCCTGCAGCTCAAGTGGGACGTGTGCAGCTGTTGGTGTTGGTACCTAAGAGGACAGGGCAGCTTCTCTCAGCTCTCCAAGTCTTGTTGACCCAGGAGGGGTCGAGATGGATTGTTCTAAAACAGGATGCCTGGAGACTGTCTGTTACCCCTGACTTCAGCTCACAGGAATCCTTAGGGGTCCAGCACTAGGTAGGAATGGATGGGTTGGTAGAGAGGCTCAGAACTTACTCATGTGAGGATAGACGATAAGTTGTTTCTGTGAGCCAAAGGAAAGAAGAGGAATGCTGGGAGAGAAGCCATGACGTCTAAGTGAGGACTAAAAATGCAGTACGCTGGAAGCCAACTGCACCGAGGATGCCAAAGTCTGAAATAACTTAAAACACAGAGTATGTGTGAAGGGATGATGTCGCTTTGCTGCAGCTTACAATTGTTAAGTGCATGGAATCTGGAAGAGGATTCTGTGACTTAAATGTTCAGTCTGCCACCTATTAGCTGCATCACCTCCAGCAACTTATTAACTCTGCTGGTGCAGACCAGGGATCCAAATAGCATGCACCTCATCGGGATGCTGCAAGAATGACTAGAATGAAATATGTGTTTGTAACCCATGTATTTCATGTGTAAGATGCATGAGACCATGCTTGGCATGTGTGAGTTTGACGGGAGGAGTTCCTAAGCAGTCATGGACAGCGCAGCAGGGTTCTTTTGTAAGAGGGAAGATAGACCAGGCCTGAGAAACAGCATTCCAACATGGCTGTCTATCAGAGGAGTGCAGAAAAGCGAGGCTTTGTTCTTAATTAAGCTTTCAAAAACCTGAATGGAATCTCTGTCATTTCAAATACATTCAGTTTGTTAAGTGTTTTGTGGACAAGGGCTAATATTTGGGGCCAGGACTAGGGTGGGGCAACAGGGAGCTGAAGTGTGGAATTTACAGGCTCATCTCTATGCATTAAAGGATACTGTCAACTGTTGCAGGATATTTGATTATACTGTGAGCCCCGAGATTGTGTTATTTACTAAAAAAAAAAACAACAAAACACAACCTGTTTCTAGTTGTGGTATGGTTCAGTCCTAGCACTCACCTTTAATCCAGGAGCTTTCTGCTTGAATATTGTAAACAGGATTAAATAAAGTCAACCCTTAGGTCAAGAGGTGGAGCAAGCAACCAGTCGGACAGGAAAAAAAAATCAGAGAGTAAGAGGGAGTCAGGAGGGTGGACAGAGGGATGCACAGGAAGTAGAAGGGAGGGACATTCAGTTTGAAGAGTTTTGTTTGAGCTGGTGTAGAAGAAAACTCTTTCTGGGACATCAGAGGAGGAAGAAGGTCAGCTGGGTGCTTTCTCTGCCTCTCTGGGCTAGCAGGTTTCCATGCCAGCCATCTGGCTCCTGAGTTTTTATTGGTAAAATCAAATGATTGAGAGTTAGTTGAAAACAGTCAACAGTTTAGAAGGGCTGTCTACAGGATGCAGAGAAATATGTGCAAATCATATGTATATTAATAAGCTAACACAGAGAATATGTAAATAATTTGCCTAATTCAAAAACACTCCCAAACAATCCAATTAGAAACAGACAGGTGACTTGATAGACATTCCACAAAGAACATAAACAAGTAATATGTCAGATGTCACATCTGGAGATTGCAGATCAAAGTCACGAGCTATCACATCATTACACAGAAGGGCTACCATTAAAACCCGAAACAAACCACAGAACATATGTGTTTGTGAGGATATGGAGAAACTGGATTCTTTCTACGCCATCAGCTAAGAAAACTGTAAGACGGGTTATCATCTGCCTCATATACTCATTACACTGGAGAACATGCTCTGAGACTTGAAATCAGAGACCCAAAGATATCCATACATTGGAGTTTATAGACCAAAGGTGGGAACAGCCCAAGAGGTCATTGGTGGGTGAATGGAGGAGTAAAACATGGCGTTAAAAGGAGAAGCATTTGAACGTAGGTCACAACATAGGTGTGAACCTTGAAGGCGCTGCGGTGGGAAAAGGTCACACGCAATTCCATTTGTAGGAGGAGGCATCAGATTCAGACAGGAAGGTTGATGGTGAGTGTGAGAGGTGGGCAGAGAAGGGATGTGGAAGTGTTGTTTATTGGTTTCAGAGTTCTGGATAGGGGATGCAGGTCATAGCTGTATAATGTGAATGTACTCAACGGCACTGAAGTACACACTTCAAGTGGGAAAAATGGTTGATTTTATACTATGTTCCCTTTGTCACAATTAAAATCAACTTAGGACACTATGCTAGCTAGCTTAATTTAAACTTGACACCGTCCAGAGTCATTTTGAAGAGGGAACCTCAATTGTGACAATCCTCCACTAATTTGGTTTTTAGGCAAGCCTGTGGTACATTTCTTGATTGATGACTGATGTGGTCAAGCCTAGCTCATTGTGAATGATGCAGGTGGTCTTGGATTCTACACAAAGCAGGCTGAGAAAACCATGGGGAGCAATTCAGTAACAGTCCCCCATGGCTTCCGCTTCACTTCCCACCTTCAGGTTCCTGTCCGGTCTGACTTCCTGCCCTGACTTTCCTGAGTGACAGAGTGTGACTTGGGAGTTGTAAGCTGAAATAAACCCTTTCTGCACCCTCACTTTGGCCTTGGTGTTTTCTTAAAGCAACAGAAATCCCAAGACAGACAGCATCAGTCTTGAGGTCATGTAAGTGTATATGACCAAGTTCATTGCTTGTTTCCTAGGCCTGCCTTGCTAGGATATTTGTTCTCCCTGCTACATGGATGATGGGATGACTGTAACAATGATATCATTCATTATAATAAATACAAGGATGAAGATGTGCGTAGCAGAGATGCATTACAGAAGGCTTTTCATGGTGTTTCCTGCCGCATGGTTGTTTCTTAGAACAGACCAGAGTAGGAACAAGGGGCAGAAATATCCCCAAGCAGGTAGGAATGGATCCCTGAGCACACTCTAATAGACCGTATTAATCAGTTCACATGGTTTGCTTTAGATACATGAAATTAGGGCTTCCTAACTCCCATGTCCTTTTGTGTAAGGTAGTCCACAAGCGAGGACACTTCCCTAGGGACGTGAAAAGTTTCCATTAACTTCACCTCTCTCCCCGTCCAGCATAGGGCATAAGACGGAAAGATCTTGACATCAGCAAACCGATGGTGCGCTTTCACGGAAAACAAGCCAGAGAACGGATAGCTGTTGGGTGGCAGTAGAAAAAGCAGAAGGAACCCAGGGGAGTCCGAGGCAAGCATGCAGTAATTGTTAGAGGGCATTCGGCAGGGGGTGAGGAAGGAGAGTGAGTCACTGTGGCCGCTGGAATCCCTTCTCTGTGGTTTGCCCGAATACAGCGAGGAAAGAAGGGAGTAGGAAGAGTACACCTTCCTGCACCTCACCTGTTTCCTGAATGGACTGAGTTTTGGAACTCATCCACATCACCCTGATACACCTTCCGTGGGTGTGAGGCTTCCCCCTTGTTAAAGGCCCTGGGGATTCTTGTCTGCCCGATCTCAGCTGTTGGCTACCTCAGCTGTCCTCCTGCCCCATGTGATCATTAAAACAAGAGAACTTGGACTCCAGAAATCTTCTCTCATCTGAGGGATCAGCTACCTGTAACCCCTTCACCCATCTTCATTCAGAAAGCATGCAGTGAATTTCCTCTAGGTGGGTGGGTGTCAACCTTCACTGTAGAGAGAAACTGCTGTGTGGGGTGTTTGGGGTGATTTCCTAATGTATAAACCCTAAACAAATCGAACTAGTGATAATTTTTTTGCGGGAGGAGGGGGTGTTAAGACAGCGTTTCTCTGTGTAGACCTGGCCATCTTGGAATTTGATCTGTAGACTAGTCTCGTCTTGAACTGAGAGATCTGCCTGCCTCTACCTCCTGAGTGCGGGGGTTTAAAGGCATGCATCATCATCAACAGGCCAGCATTAGATTTTAATAGAACCTGAATATGGGATTTTAAACTGGCTATTAAGAAAACTATATTTGCCAGGTGGCGGCGGCGGCGGCGGCGGCGGCGGCGGCGGCGGCGCACGCCTTTAATCCCAGCACTCGGGAGGCAGAAGCAGGCGGGTTTCTGTGAGTTCGAGGCCAGCCTGGTCTACAAAGCAAGGTCCAGGACAGGCTCCAAAGCTACATAGAGAAACCCTGTCTCAAAAACAAAACAAAACACTATACTCTAAACTACTTCTTTCATAATTCATCCTCATCTCTATTTGTGAAGCCACGATCTTTCCTGGCCACTATCTGAAAATTCTTAAAAGTATCCTTAATGTGTTCTTTACATTACCCATTACATGCCAATGAATTCATAAACCTAATCCATTTCTTCAACGATATATTTCTGGTAGATTCTTCATTTCAAAAGAATCTGGTGCCTTCTTTACTGTGTTGTATTTCTAGTTTCTGTTACAAGCACTATAATTACTTTTTAATTTGTACCCCCAGAAGCCCACCCCTAAATGCTGGTAATAGAGGTGCATTGTGTGACATCCTGATAGTTATTTTCATACATCAGCATGATGACTGGTGAGTACCACTGTAGAAAATGGGGCTGGGATTCTAACTCTTGCTAAGATTTGAGTTTACAAACCATGTTGTGGGAGAATTTTTCACACTGTCACTCCGCTGTGCAAATAAAGCTAACTTGAATCAAGGATGGAGTCAGTGATTGGCCGACCAGGATTAACCATAGAGATGTTGGAAGACTGAGAAAGTTGGATAGAGAGGGACAGGAAGAGAGAAGGAGGGGCTGACAGGATTTATGGGGCTTTTCAGATTGGGGGTGGGTAAGTGGTGAGTAGAGTCAACTTATCATCCCTCCCCGTTCCTTGGATTTATCAGGTTTTGAATCTCAATTTCTGACTCACTAGTTTTTATTAATACTAGAACAATTCTGGTAAACGCTATAAAACTGGGTTTGACTGTGCTGGTTCAAGATGGAGGTTACATTTCAGAAATAGCAAACAGTGGCTCTTGGAAAGATTTTACCATGATGCAATAATTGGAAAAGGAGAGAATTTTAAGTGTGGGTATGGCCATCTGATCTGAACTCAGCTTGGTTCAGCTCTTAGCAACATGTAATATTCTTGGAATATGATTTATAATTGTGTGCGTGAGGAATGGGCTTAAATACTGTTACTCTTGAGGAATGTGGTAGTTAATGCTGACTGTTAACCTTATAAAACTGGAATCATTCAGGAGACAAGCCCCTGCACATACTTGTGATGAATTATTCTGATTTGGTTAGCCTCTTGGGCATGACTAGAGGGATTGTCTTGATTAGGTTGACTGAGGTGGGGAGACCTGCCCTGAAAGTGAGTGGTACCATTCAGTAGTCTGGGACCCTGGGACTATACAGAAAGGAGAAATTTGGTTGACTCACAAGCATTTAACACTCTCCGCTTGCTGACTGTGGACGCAGTCAGGGTGAACAGCTTGTTGCTGCTCTAACTCTGCGTGGTCTTTGGGGTCTCAGACCCTAACGAGTTCCTTTCATGATACCTTCTTACTGCTGTCCTTCCTTCTCCGTGTTCTTGCAGCTTCTTGTGCTTTGATTACATCTTCTCACTTCCCAGCCCAGGCTCCTACAGTCTGTATGCTCAGCTCTTTTCCCCTTATTAAATAGCAGTCCCCTGCAGGCTGGAGCCTGGCCTTATATGATCTCACTTTTCCTAGCAGAACCAGCTCTGTATTAGGGGAAACCTGTTCAAATCCCCTTTTTGAAATGGAACAAGGCCAGCAGCAGGAACATTCCTTGCTCCACCCATCACCACTGCCACAGACAGACTGAGGCGAGGTGTCTCGGGGGTGAGAGGGCAGGGAGGTGTAAGCAAGACACCAGATTCCTAGGGGACAGAAGCTTTCCAAAGGAAAGGAACCGTTTTAGTCATCACTGCTCTGCAGGGCTTTGTTTTCCCTCTGCAGGGCCAAACCTCCAATTTTGCTACCTAAAAAGTAGCAGAAAGTGAACAGCACAGGGGAGGCAGTCCCCAGGGGTTCAGGCAGCTATTTTTAGGCCATTGTTCCAGTGGTTTTATCAGAACGATGTCTCTGGTGCAGAGTTAGCCGCAGCTCCTTACAGACTCCTGTTTGTTTCTCATGCTCCCTGGGGCCCAGCCGGCTTTCAGGACCTCGTTCTTGCTTTGTTGTCTCCCTATCTGCCCATTGCCATCAGCACACCCTGAGAGCTGACCTAGAGCCCTTCTCCATGGGCGTCGACCACTAGGGAACTTCCTATGATCATGTGTGCTCATGAGGGTGCATTTTGTTTAACAGGGCAGGGCTAGAGGGCAGCAAAGGATCTCATGCCCTCTTACTGGGGGCTGGACTGAACTATGGAAGTGTCTACTCTGGGACAACAAAATGCCCTCAGGTATACTTGTATTCCATTTATTTCAGTACAAAGCTGACTCTAAAGCCACCTTAAATTGGGGTCTCTTGTTAGTTCTTTCTCCATAGTGTATACAAGGCCAAGAGCCTGCTCAGCTCCCAGTGTGTACAAAACCACCATGCTGGAGGCTGGCTGAGTAGGTGGGCATAAAGCTCACCTTAGTCTCAGCACTTTCAAATCTTTCCTTAGGTTTTGTTCTTGTTCCTTCCCAGCTAGATCCCCCTGCCTCATGACCTCGAGCATGGCATCTAAGTCCTCGGAACCCTAATGTTCAGAGGCCGGCCAATAAATAAGTTACCATCCTCTGTTTGTGGTGTTTGAACATTGACTGACACTGACTCTCCTGAGTTTCTACTTCTCTTCTTCCTTAGTCCCATTTCCACATTCCAGCCACGGTTGCCTTACCTACCTCTGTACTTAACTCACCGTACTTACCGACTCTGTAACCCTGCTTAAGTCTTTTTTAAACCAGGAAAACACTCCATTTGTAAATGCAAGTTCACTGAGCTGTACTCATGACCTAACTTTTCCCTATCCTCCAATTCAGCTTTGCGCTTGCCTCCTTTGGTGCTCCAGGGCAGCGGTTCCCTCAGCCTGACAGTCTTTTCTCTCATTTCTTCTGAGTTCTTACTCTTTCTCCAGATCTCAGCTGAAATGATTCTTCCCTTTAGAAGCCAACCCTGACCATCAGCTGCAGCGCCCTGGTCACCCTACCACCAGTTTAACCACTGTAACTTCCTTGTCCTGTGTCCCTTCTCATTCCCAGATAGTCTCTAAGAGCCATGGGCTTCTTGTAACCTCCCCGTGTCCTCAGTATCTGCATCATACAATATGGCTTCAGGATCTTCCTTAGTACAATGGTCCTGGTGTTGACTAAAAGGGGTTCCCAACTAGAGCTTTGTGTTCTTAAAGTATCCCTTTGTTAAACTTCAAAGACCCCAAAGTGTGGAGAACAGTACAGAACACTTAATTCTCAGAGAAATTATATTATACAAGAACTTTCTTTAAGAGAAAAGCAAGAAAGACCTTAGCACTTGGGGTGGGCTGGGGGAGGAGGCAATGAGGAAGGGTAGGGAGAAGATGGGAAGATTACAGGAAGGAAAGAAGGGTCATGGAATTCTGGGTACCAAACTGTTAACTTATATGAAAAATGTGCTGCTGAAGGCCCTGAGATGTCCTGTCCTGTCTTAGTGTTTCTATTGCTAGATACTATGACCACAACAACTCTTATAAAGGAAAACATTTAATTGGGTGACTTACAGTTTCAGAGGTTTAGTCCCTTATCATCATGGCAGATGTAGTGGCATGCAGGCAGACTTGGTGCTGGAAAAGGAGCTGAGAGTTCTACATCTTGCAGGCAACAGGAAGTGAACTAAGATACTGGGCATGGCTTGAGCATATATAAGACCTCAAAACTTACCTCCACAATGACACACTTACTCCAACAAGGCCAAACCTACTCCAACAAAACCACACCTCCAGTAGTGCCATCCTCTATGAACTTATGGGGGGGTCAATTGCATTCAAACCACCACACCTGCCATGTTCTTTGAAATGTTATATTGTGCTTTGCTCTCATTGTTAATAGAGCACTGTACTAAATGGCTTTCCATATAAAGACTGGGGTGGGGTGGGGGGATGATCCAGAAGGCCATGTGTTCTGTATTCAGGTCTTATGCATGGATGGTATGGCCCTTTCAGACATGAAATGGTGTCATATGAGAAGGCTGTGGAAGGCAGGGCTGGGGATATACTCATTGGGAGAATGCTTGCCTACTATGCACGAGGCCTTCAGTTCAATCCCAGTATCATAAAACCGGGCAAGGTAATTGTGGTGATATGAATGAAAATGACTGCTATAGGCTCCTGGGAAATGGCACTGCTAGGAGATGTGGCCTTGTGTGTCACTTGGGGTGGGCTTTGAGGTTTCAGATGCTCAAGCCAGGCCCAGTTTCACTCTCTTCCTCCTGCATGACAATCCAAATATAGGACTCTCAGCTCCTTCTCCAGAACCATGTGTGCCTGTGTGCTGCCATGCTTCCTTCCATAATGATCCTGGACTAAACCTCTGAACCTGTAAGCCAGCCCCAATTAAATGTTTTCTTCAGAGGGATTGCCATGGTCATGGTGTCCCTTTGCAGCAATAGAACCCCTAACAAAGACAGTTATACACTTCTGTAATTCCATCACTTGGGAAGCAGAGATAGGAAGACCCAAAATGAAGATCATTGGGTTATTCTCAGCCATATAGAGAGTTTGAGGCCACCATGAGCTACATAAAACCTTGTCTCAGAATAAACAAACAAGCAAAGAAAAGAAAGAAGCTGTGGAAGGGAACTGGGCTTCCTCAAGTACCAGACAGAGGGGTCATATGCATGCCCTTGATTGCAGACCATTGGGCAGCATTACAAAGAGTGACTGAATGATGAAATCAAGGTCAGTTACTTGATTCATTTCCCATATTCTTCACATCTCTGGCAACTGCCCTCTAGGTGATCATATCTGAGGCCTAAGATGATGCAGGGAATCTGGTTCCACCTGCCAAATGCCTTTTCAGATGGAGTACATATGGATGCTTTGGATCATTCATTCATTCAAATATTCTAATTGAAAATGAAACTGAAGTCAATATATTCTTGGAAACACATGCTGTGTGCTTCTTGACAATTACTTTTCATGAAGGGAGAATAAGGAAGTTGTGGCTTACCGTGTGTGTGTGTGTGTGTGTGTGTGTGTGTGTGTGTGTGTGTGTGTGTCCCCTCTGAATATGAGCTTTTTATGAGAATTAAAATCAAACAATAAGAACCCTTTCCCTCTGGAAATTTAAAGATGGGTTAGATCACCAACTACACCAACAGAAGTACTTAAGTACAATAATGCTATACTTTTATGAATGTTTATGTGCGGCACCAATGGTGAGTTTCAGTTGACCCTTTCTGTGCAATTCTTACCTGATAATGTAGGCAATGTTACAAGTACCCAACAAGGCGAGTCCTAGCTTCTTCGATGGATAGTGGTGTGGTCTGAGAATGGCTTCAACCAGCGAGAAGGGCAATATGGAGGTATGCTATAGAAGAAAATACGACAAACTGTAAGGTGGGGCTCCCTTACTTCTCAAAGTGCACATAATCCCCTTGTCCCTTTCCAGTCTACCCAATTGTACACTACCAGGTTGACCTTTGCAACCCTTGAGTTAGGTCATTCTCCTTGGGTGCCCACGGCCCTCCTGTGGCTCCCAGTCACCTGCTATATTAGTCTAAACTCCTCTGTGGGTTATAAGGCTCTTTGAAATGCACTACCATCCTCTCTGGCCTCGCCTGCTGTGCTCTTCTACACACACACACACACACACACACACACACACACACACACGTGCACACACACCAAGCTTGTATATTCACACACTTTCTCAAATACACTTACACATACACAGGCACATACTTTCCCTTATGTATACATCCACAGATACTTTCTTTTTCCACTTGGACAGGGCAGTGTCCCTCAGAATCCTCTGTACTCAATCCAGAAGCCTCAACGTGCTTCCTCTCCATAAGTGGGCGTCTGTTCCCTCTCTGTGCGTGCATGGATCCATGCTCCTGACAACTAATGCAATCTTCTGTGGTGTTCTCTGTGAATTTTCCCCCTTGCTAATTTCTCTTGATTCTCGGCTGTTATATCTGGTGCCACGTAGTCTCGTACTGAAGCTGTGCACCCATAAGCACGGGTGGGGGGCAAAAAACACATCCCACGCTCTCTGTGTTCCTCCACTGTAGTCATTG
The DNA here is from genome assembly GCF_004664715.2 of Peromyscus leucopus. Lineage (NCBI taxonomy): Eukaryota > Metazoa > Chordata > Mammalia > Rodentia > Cricetidae > Peromyscus > Peromyscus leucopus. Next base: position 22,268,179 of record NC_051067.1, on the reverse strand, counting down.
CTGAGCTCAGGCCTGCTGGGGATGGCAGGTGCTATGGAGTAGTCATAAGGCTGCTTCTGAAACTCCCTAAGCCCATCTTCCTCCCCATACCTTCCTTCTTTATAACCATCTGCTTTTTCATACCTTTCAAATATTTCAAACCCCATTTCCAAAAACACAGTCAAGGAAGTGCCCCTTTTGGGATGGGGTTGCTGGTTAAAAACTGCTGGGCTTGTTCCCTTCTGGGTTTTGGAAGCTGCTCTAGGTTCAGTCCCTGGCGGTCTATACACAATGCTCCCTTCATTACTGAAGAGATTACAGAGCCCTTCTGTGACTCTGCAGCCTGGTTTACATCGTTCTTTGCAGGCCCTTGCATCCAAAGCCTCCTGATGCTAAGTCCTGGTGGTTATCAGCACCCAAGTCACAGAGTCCTCAGGGTTTGGGAGGGTCTGTGTGCTTGTACCTAGCCTATGAGGCTGGAGCTCAGGTCTCGGGCTCAGGGCACTCCTCAATGTCAATCTCACAAGACTTGTGCTCAGGAGACCCCCACAAGAGTTGGTACCTTCTTTTGTCCCTTACAGCTAGGACCCAATAAGGAGATCACGATGAGCTTCAGGTAACCAGTTTTGTAACATGTGGTAAGAAGCAAATGTTAAGGATAGGGGTGAGAGCATCATGGTCTGGAGTGTCCCAGCCAGGGTCACAAGTGGGTGACACTGAACAGCCGAGCATCCTAAGGGCTTGGGATCCTGTGTTGTAGTAACAAGGCATGGAAGGTAGCAGCATAGTTTTTATGCACTTTGCTTGAAACTGGTCCTGCATGTGCTGACTAGATGGACACACAATGAAGAAAATTCCATATTCTCTCTTGTACTCTGTACCTTTCTATGAGTCTGAGTACAGTTTGCTGCTTTTGTGTGTTCCTCCAATGAAGAAGCATGGTGCTTATGGGCATAACCTTCTGAATGTCACCTTGGGAAAGTAGTTGAAGACCTCTGGGCTGGGGCTACCCTGTTGTCAATTGGGGACAATACGTGATCACTTTTGGTAGACTCACATCACTTAGTCCTAGGTCCTTGGTAGCATCTGGTGACCGACTACCTGCCATGGTTGTTGCTAACATTATTGTGAATTATGGGTGGATTCGGGGTGGAGAAGGTTCTGGGGCATTCATGACTTGGAAGCTTCTGGCCTGTGCTTTCCAAGCAGCTACAGCAGGCATTCAAGAGGATGAGAGCAGAACCATCTTGGGTCATCCTGGGGACTCCCTTCCTTGCCCACCACAGGTACCAAAACTCCCAGACACAACAGATTCTGATTCCTGATTATACTCAGTGACTGATCTCAGTGCTGTCTCTATCTAGAAGCCACCATGGGAGCTAAGGGACATAGGAGCTGTCTGCCCTGCGTAGACACCTGCCTCTCTTCCTTCTGTTGCTCTGCAGCAGTAGGAAGGAAGGACCCTGCTTCTATTAAGAGTCATTAACAGGTCCATTATGCTGGCCATTGAGCTGACAGATTTTATTAACCTCACCCACAACCAGAAGCTCCCTGTTGTCTGCACTAATGATCATTGGGAGCAGAATGCCTGTGGAATAATTCAGTATGTTTGCATTAGGAGTAAATGAGTTCATGGTGATTAATGCTTTTACAACCAACAGCTCGGGATGCATGACTGGCCACCTCTACTAGGTGCCTGCCCTTTGCCAGTGACATTCAATTGGATTTCCAAATGAACCCTCCCTGATGGCTTCTGGGAAATTCACTTCCGTGATACCATTAGTGATGGTCCATAGACGGCAGCTTCTCACCAGTGAGAAGGTCTTTTAAAGTATCACATTTTCTCACAGGGGCTTGCGGCAGGCAGGAGCGAGGCTGGAAGACTGCAGTCTACAGGCTTTGTAAATATTGAGGCACTGAGCAGAGCCAAGCATGATGCAATGAACCTCTCAGCGTTTCAGATGTATCTGCGTTTCACCGCACATTGACATAAATTACATAACCTTTGCCAGAGAGCACATATTTCAAAGAAAAAAAAATGGGGAAAAAAAGAGTTCAATAAGAGAAAAAATCAAATATGCTTTCTGCTTCCAACAAAATCTAATAATTAGGCTGGGATTGACACAAATTAGAACGCTGCCAAAAATTACCGAAAACAGTGACTCATTCTGTATTTCAATTAACAGTTTCTCAGTTTCCCTTAAAAACCGCGAAGCTGACAAAAATTAATTATCTCAGAGGGGGGAAAATATTTCCTTCTGAAGTAAACAAAACATCACAGGCTGGAACAATGGCAAACGTAAACACAGTGGGTGGGGCGAGCTGTCGCTCCTCATCAATGAAGTTGTCACTTGGGTGGCTTCTCTCAGTGTGTCTGTTCAAATATAAGGAAAGTGCTGCTGGCCCTATTCGTCCCTCCTGGTTATGCCTGCCCCCTTATTCTTTCTATAATGCCAACGTCCATCAGAATTACATGTGAACTATTAATTTAGGCACTAGTACGATAATTGCACTTTAGAATCGCTGGGGTTGTGAATAGTGACCATAGAACATTCTTACTAGATTGCAAGAGTTGGCAATGGAAAAAAAATGATGGTTTGCGCTTGCATTCCCGCTTGCTTCCTCTTTGGAGAAAAGCAGCTGTTACCTGGCCCTGCCTATGGACTAACTGTGGATACCTTCTCTGCCTGACTCTCAGGAAGCAATCTTCAGCCAATGCAGTAACTAGCGAAGCCCACAGACGTCTTGGTTTTTGTTTGTTTTGGTTCCGGTCTTACTCTGCAGTGCGGGATCTGTCTTCTAGTATTGCAGTTTTAGCCTGCTCATAGTCACGGAGGCCCCCAAAGACTACAACCACAGGACAGCCAGTCACCTCAGACTCTGGAGGTGCCATGGGGCTTGGGGGAGGACATTCAATTTTCTCTATTGAATAAATACTAGGGTGAGTGTGTATTTTAAAAATCAGATGATAACTTTAAAATGTTTGGTCTTTACTTCTTTTTTTCTGCTTCCTTTCCTTGCCAGGAGCTTTCTCATGTTGAGCTCACTCGATCAAGATTAACCAGCCAACTTTTGTCCTCTCAGATCAGCCTTCAGGCAGTGTCTCCTTTCGACGTCCTTTCTGACCCCAAGCTGATGACATACTGCTGTTTCCTACAGGCCTCCGTGCTCTCAGCATCCCCTCCGTCAAGACAGCGCTTGTATCTAAGAACCCCATCCTGGTGTTGACTTTTCCCAAACATCAGAGCATGTCAGGGAGGGGCCTTCTGCATTAGGTTAGTTGAGAAGGGAGGCGCCATTCCATGGACTAAAGTCTCACACCAAATAAAAATGGGAATGGAGCTGAGCCCTCATATCATGACTCTCTGCTTCCTGACTGTGACTATCATGTGACTCAGGCTCTTGCCATCATGGCTTCCCAGCCTTGGTGGCTAGACTGTCCCTCAACTGTGAGCCAAAATTAATTCTTCCTTCCCAGGTTGCTTTGCTCAGGCATTTGGTTATAGCAATGAGAAAAGTGACTGATACAACTTCTTTTCATGGTGCTAATGGGTGGTGCCTTTCAGACGAACTTTAGTGTGCCATAAGACCTCATTTCTGAACACATAAAGATGGATCTCATGATAAACTAGACTCACCAAAACAAAAGGAACCTGCACACAAGCTCCTTGGGGACAAGCATGACAAAAACATCAATCAAAATTTTAAATGTAAATGCAAGAGATGGAAGAATGGAGGCCAAGTCAACCTTATTGAAGTACTGTTACTCACATGGCTGACAATTACACCCCTGTCCCTTTCCATGCAGTGGCAGCTGTTTGGCTAATCCAATTAGGGCAGAGCCTGGTTTTGTTAACACCCTACAGTCCCCCCAGCTAATAGCTCTTGACTCTTCCTCACTGGCTTTTCATTCAGTTTTTGCCACTAGGGCATCTTGGATTTTAACTCTTGTGCATCTGCTGTTGGCAAGACTCTTCTCCAGCCTCAGTATTCTAGTTTTAAAAGAGGACTATACTTGTAAAACAAAATTCTCTTTTACTTTCTAGGAACTCACTGGCAGGACTCCACTGTAATTACAGAGGCAACGTGAAATTGCCTTGGGCAAGGGGTGGAGGATGGAGGGACCTAAACCATCCAGAGTCAGAGCTACAAGCTCTAGGTTGATTTCCACTATCCACCTAGGTAGGCGCACACAGGCTGCCCACCTGCAAGGACGTCAAAAAGCAACTGTCTCGTTTATGGGAAAGGATCGTCATGGTTTTTCCATGTTACTCCGAAAGGCACTTGGACTGATGAACTAATGCAGGGAGAGATGGACAGATTTACATTAAAGCCAAACCAACCAACCAGCAAGTGCAGAACCAACAGTTCACTGTGGAGTCCCTTCATCGTTATGCTGGAAATTTTCCATAATAAGACACTGAGGGGGTTGAATAGCCTCCAATCATCTGGAAATAAATGATCCTGTGGCGGAAGAGAGAAAGTGTGGGGTATTTATTATATAGATGTGCTTTTGAACGAGTAGCTGGACAACAACTCCTCGAACCTTCTGAAAGCTTTGTCAGCCATCTTCCATTTGTAGACTAGTATCCTTTGGTTTAACCTGGGGTTAACCCAAGCATCGTTCTCCTATCTGGAGAAGATGGCTGGATTTAGAAGAGTTCGGCCTGGAGAAGTAGTGATGATCCGGATTCTATCTAGTCAGAGTCAGCTAAAACAGACATCTGAGGTCCCAGGACTGCATCTTCCTGTCCTTTCCTCTACCCTGTCTGCAACACTGGTTCTTAGAACTATTGACTTATTCCTTCAGACCTTAGATCCAAACTTGATATTCCCTACAGTGCTTAGCTTTTAAATCTCAAGCTTCAACTAGCTGCTGGCTTTTCCCCGTGTGGTGGTTTGAATAAGAAATGTTCCCCATGGACCCATGTATTTGACAGCCTGACCCCCAGCTGGTGGTGCTGTGTAGGGAGGTTACGGGACATTTGGGAAGTAGAGCCTTGCTGGAGGAAGTATGTCACTGGGCATAGGCTTTAAGGTTTCTCAGCCTGCCCCCCTTCCTTCCTTCCTTTCTTCTTTCCTTCCTTCCTTCCTTCCTTCCTTCCTTCTTTCCTTCCTTCCTTCCTTCTTCCTTCCTTCCTTCCTTCCTTCCTCCCTCCCTCCTCCCTCCCTCCTCCCTCCTCCCTCCCTCCCTCCCTTCCTTCCTTCCTTCCCACTTCACTCTCGCTCTGGCTCTGGCTCTCTCCTTGTTTCCAGTGTGTGGAAGGCATGTGAGCTCCCTGCTTACTGGCTCTCAGGCCAGCTTCCTGGCCCTGTGGTTGTGACTTCCTGCCGTGATGGACTGTAATCCATCTGGAACGGTAAGCTAAACTAAATCAAACCTTTTTCTCATCTAAGTTGCTTTTGATCATGACGTTTTGGTCATAGCAACAAAAAAGTTGGGGGTACGCCTATCAGGAGTGTATTTTGCTACATTGTAATATGCAACTCCTAAATAAGTCTACATGACCATTTGCTCTGTCTTGTGGTTTTTTTGTTTTTCTATCTTTTTTTTTTTTTTGTTTTTCTTAGTACTGTTTAGATTTTCTTGTATTTTTTGCCTTTCAGACCATAGAACAAACAGCAAGTGAAGTTCATTAGCTGAAACCATAATAAGACACTGATGAAATAATCATCTGGAAATAAATGATCCTGTGGCGAAGAGAGAAAGTTGGGTATTTATTATATAGATGTGCTTTTGAACGAGTAGCTGGACAACAACTCCTCGAACCTTCTGAAAGCTTTGTCAGCCATCTTCCATTTGTAGACTAGTATCCTTTGGTTTAACCTGGGGTTAACCCAAGCATCTTCTCTATCTGAGAAGATGGCTGGATTTAGAAGAGTTCGGCCTGGAGAAGTAGTGATGATCCGGATTCTATCTAGTCAGAGTCAGCTAAAACAGACATCTGAGGTCCCAGGACTGCATCTTCCTGTCCTTTCCTCTACCCTGTCTGCAACACTGGTTCTTAGAACTATTGACTTATTCCTTCAGACCTTAGATCCAAACTTGATATTCCCTACAGTGCTTAGCTTTTAAATCTCAAGCTTCAACTAGCTGCTGGCTTTTCCCCGTGTGGTGGTTTGAATAAGAAATGTTCCCATGGACCCATGTATTTGACAGCCTGACCCCCAGCTGGTGGTGCTGTGTAGGGAGGTTACGGGACATTTGGAAGTAGAGCCTTGCTGGAGGAAGTATGTCACTGGGCATAGGCTTTAAGGTTTCTCAGCCTGCCCCCCTTCCTTCCTTCCTTTCTTCTTTCCTTCCTTCCTTCCTTCCTTCCTTCCTTCTTTCCTTCCTTCCTTCCTTCCTTCCTTCCTTCCTTCCTTCCTTCCTCCCTCCCTCCCTCCCTCCCTCCCTCCCTCCCTCCCTCCCTCCCTCCCTTCCTTCCTTCCTTCCCACTTCACTCTCGCTCTGGCTCTGGCTCTCTCCTTGTTTCCAGTGTGTGGAAGGCATGTGAGCTCCCTGCTTACTGGCTCTCAGGCCAGCTTCCTGGCCCTGTGGTTGTGACTTCCTGCCGTGATGGACTGTAATCCATCTGGAACGGTAAGCTAAACTAAATCAAACCTTTTTCTCATCTAAGTTGCTTTGATCATGACTTTTGTCATAGCAACAAAAAAGTTGGGGTACGCTATCAGGAGTGTATTTTGCTACATTGTAATATGGCCAACCTCCTAAATCAAGTCTCACATGACCACTTCCTGCTCAGAACTGTCTTGTGGTTCTTCCCTTTCCGTCCTCCTTCTCAAATCCCATCCCTTGTCTCCAAGGCATGGCAGTAGGCTGTCTTCTGGTAGTTTGTCTTCCAGTAGGCTGTCTTCAGACTCTAATCTGCTCTTCACTGTATTTTTGCTTCTGTTGGTCTTTTTTTTTTTTTTTTTTTTTTTTTTATGACTCTTCACTTTTGTTTGTTTTAAATTAGTTCATTTTTTCCCTCTCTCTTAACTAGCCCTATGTGCCTTTGAGATACCTCTCATCTCAGGTCCATTCATTAGCATTGAAAGACATAATAAAGAAATAGGACTCAAGAGGACAGACACAATAAACCAACCAGGAAGCTTGCTGCGCTCCCACTGAGACTCACATTACTCAGCAGTGAGGCTCCAGATAGCTGACATGAAAGAGAAGAAGGGATTGACGCGGCTTGTTTTTAGGGTTCCTTTTGGAGCAAATGAAGGTTTTCCTCATGTGAGAGGACTGAGAAGAAATGGTTACCATTGTACTTCATTTAGGGGGCATACGTGACCCAGCGATTTTAACAGTATCCTCATAGCAATGAGTTCTAGAATCCATGAACCGGCATCCTTGGAAGGCAACGTGGTAAAGCACGGGGGGAGAGACCGACCCTGCCTTCCTCATCACTGTGCAGCATGTCCTGGTCTGAGCAGCAGACCCCAAGCACCATTTTCCTCATGTTTTCATTTTAACTTTGCATTGGATGTCAACCTCTTTGTAGAAAGCCCAGAGTGCAAGAGTTATCTACCGATGGTGACTCAGATGTAAAACCTTGGAGGGTTTTTTTTAAAGGCTGTGGTAATATTTACTGATGCCCTGGTATTGCAAATAAGTCTTCCCAAGCAAACCAATCTCCCTCCTTCTCTGCTACTCTAGTTTTGGAGAACCTCTCTACTCCCTCCCCTGCTTCCCCCAACCCCTGTCCCTCCTGCCCAGGCAGGACACACCCTTTCCTGAAATGCCCCCCTCTGCACCATCCAGTGTGGTTGTTGTCAGTTCTGCTGCAGCTTCGTGTGTTTCCACTCCTATTCTCAACGAGATTACAAATGCTCGGGAGACTAAGATCTAATTTACTCTTTTCTGCACTCCCGTCCAGTCAGATAAATAAATATTTGACTGATCTTCCTCTTACAGAGGAAGGTAGAGTCCTTAGAGTGGCTTAGTCAACTATCTTTTCTTAACCTCATACCCAAGTTCCTCTTTATCTCCTTCTGGTTACTCTGGATCCCCATCTGAAGACCTGTGCCCTCTTTTATTTTTATTTATTTTTTTAAAGATTTATTTATTATGAATACAGTGTTCTGCCTGCATGTTTGCCTGCAGGGCAGAAGAAGGCACCAGATCTCATTATGGATGGTTGTGAGCCACTGTTTGGTTACTGGGAACTGAACTCAGAACCTCTGGAAGAGCAGCCAGTGTTCTTAACTGCTGAGCCATCTCTCCAGTCCCCCTGTGCCCTCTTTTAGCACCAATACATCATCTGTTAGTCCCTCCATTTCCTCACTCTCTTCACCTCCTTCCCTTTATGGAAGGCTCAGTGACTCCTGGGTGAATCCCAGCATTCCAGTTGATATTCCTCATGGTCTACCTGGAACCCTCTGTGCTCATTCCCATCACTGCATCCTAAAGCCTAGAGCATCTCCCTCAGACTAAAGCAACCCGAGTCTTAGGACACTTAATACTGGTGGCATTAATGAGTGAAGCCGAGAAACAGTAAAGGGGGAGGTGGAGAGTTCTTCTGCAGAGCCTGGAAAGGAACCCAGAGTGGCGTCCATAGGCATCAGCTTTCATATGTCAGGATGTGTGCATGAGGGAAGTGGCATAGTCAGCCTCACAATGAGATAGTAGCAACTTCATCATGGCTGGAGAGGGCATGCTAGGTCTTTAAATTATGTCTTGGATATTTCAAGGAAGGCTATGAGCAAGGGATGCTCCTGGGAACAACCACCAACAACAACAAATGACAGCTTCACTGCATGCTCAACCAGTGGTACTGGCATTTACAGCCAACATCCCTGCATGGAGTTGGAAGACTCAAAGGCAGCACACACAGCCCTTTGTCTGTCCCAGGACTACCTAGGCTACCTCCATCCTGAGGTTGGGATGGATGGAGGCCTCTCCCCTATGGCTTTGTTGAATAGCCTCTCTACCCCCTTTTTCTTCACCAATCTTCCTCCTACATTTCCTCCATGACCCCCTGTCTTCTTTCATGACCCCTTGTTGGCTACACAGATATGAGACAGACAGACAAGGAACTCTCTAGATGGCTCTTCAAAGTTGATGAGAGGTTGATCTCAATAGAGGGGGGTTTAGGAAGCATTGGGGTTTGGCTTGCTTTGTAGGCACTGCGTATCCCAGGCAAGGTCATTTCCTCCCCAGTAGCCTATTGCCACATCAGCAAAGAACTTAGGACATGAAGAAAGCTGCTTTCCTTGGGAGACAACAGTGGTTCATCAAAGCACCCTGTAAGCACAAGTTCGGGGGCACAGTTCTGAGCCCTCCTCAAGGCAGATCCCATGAGGGACCACTTTCCTTTCTTTCTCCTTTCTTCCTCATGCTGACCCATCGTCCTATTCTGATGAAGTTCACTATGTGCTCTGCAATGCTGTTGCTCATTGGTGATTTTCCTAAATGTACACAAATCAGATGATTTAGGGTTAGTCTCTATGAGTTTCTGTTGCGGTCTTGCCAGTGGAGAGGAGGATGGCTGAAAGTGAGGGCTGAAAAATGTCCTTAGCATATCCATCTAACATCTTAAAAGACACAGTTTGGAATCCACACTTTCAGCAACTGAAAAAATAGTAATGAATTTAAACTTGGATTTATTTCAAACCGACCCTGTCACCCTAGGGCAAGACTACTTTTAAACTCTCATGTGATAGAGGTGCTGAAAACATTAAACAGTGGTAGGTAGCATTGTGTTGAGCACTTGGAGACCACAACAGATGAACACATCTTTGCTTAATTCAAAGAACTATGCTCCTCATGAGAGGCTCACTGGGTTGAAATCTTTCTGTCTTAAAAACTTGGAGATCTTTATTCAATAGTTTTGGGCCCCTAGCAAGGTCTGATTAGTTCATAATGGTTACCAAATTGTGTTTTGTTGTTTTGAAATGTTATTTTAGATACCTACTTATCCTAAACTACCTTTAAAATTATAAACTCTTTTCTCTATGAAAAAAGAACTCAAAATAAAAGAAAAAAAATGACTGTGCATAGGCTATCAAACTAAAGCTGTCCAGTATGACATTGGGCACTCAAAAATATTTAGACAGGACAAAGAACTAGGAGAACATTAAAAAAATCCCTTTAGAGCCGGGCGGTGGTGGCGCACGCCTTTAATCCCAGCACTTGGGAGGCAGAGCCAGGCAGATCTCTGTGAGTTCAAGGCCAGCCTGGGCTACCAAGTGAGTTCCAGGAAAGGCGCAAAGCTACACAGAGAAACCCTGTCTCGAAAAATCAAAAAAAAAAAAAAAAATCCCTTTAAAAGTTGAAGGAGAGAGGACACAGAGGGAGAGACATGAATAAGGATCTGGAAGGAAATGCTGAGGAACGACCAGAGTGGAGTCAACACTTCTCAGACTCCACACTACTGACATTTTAGAAAAGATCATCTTGAGTTGGGGTTTCCCCTGTGTATCACAGGATGTCAAGCGCCATCCTTGGTTTGCATACATCAGATGTCAGTAGCACAGTCCCTACTCCCAGCATGACAATCAAAATCACCTCCAGACATTGTTATATGTCCTCTGAAGAGTCAATTCCATCTTAGCTGAGAGTTGAGAGTCAGATAAGTTGAGAGTGAGATGGAGTTGGGAGTCAGAGTTGAGGGTTAAATGGAGTTTGGGGGTCAGATGGAGTTGAGGGTCCCTGACTAAAATGATGGTCTAAAGACTGTTTTGCAAAGGAGATTGACAGAAATGGTCAGTTTGGAAGTCCTGTAAAGACAAAACTAGGTGATTTCAGTAACGATGTGTCCAAACCTGAGGAGATAGATCTATTAACACATAGCAACAGAGGCTAAGGACATAGCTCAGTTGATGAATTTCTTGCCATACAAACATTAGGGCCTTGAATTAGATCCCCAGCATCCATGTAAAAAGTAAGGTTCAGGAGCGTATGCCCACAATTCCAGGGCTAGGTGGAGACAGGAGGGTCCCCGGGGCTTCCAAGCCGGTCATTCTAACCAAATAAGAAAGCTCTAGGTTCAGTCAAGACCTTGTCTCAAAAAATAATGTGTAGAGTGATTATAGAAGAAACCCTCTGGTCTCCACACGTGCACACATTTGCACACACATACTTGAATTCATATACATACACATACACACAAAGACATGGCACCAAATTAACTAAATACAGAGGCAAGAAGACTACTGTCAGTTCCTCCCTGCATTTCCCCACTGATCATCCTTGCCCAGGGAACCATGGGCTGTCAACCTTCTGTTCATGGTATTCTTAGACATAGGCCCTTGAAGGTTGGCCTAGAGATACTGCCACACTGCCATTTCCAGTTGTCCCACAAACCCAGAGACTGACTGAAATCTCGGTTGTGAATATAACATCTGGGGATCTATGTGCACGTTAAGTTGGTGACAATCACTTTCAGAACCCTCTACACTCCTGAGAAAGCATGCCGGGGATATTGAAACCAGCCTCCCATTACCCAGAAAGTTGATTTACTTCCTCCTCCTGGTTTTCTTAGAGAAAAACCAAATGAAAAGGGCTCTAAAGGTCATGAAACATCTCCTCAACAAAGAACAGTAAATGTGACTTTTCAGAGCCTGAATATGTGTCTAGAGATGATATGCCCAAAATATGCTTGGTAAGGTGTCTGGAATACCCCTCTGAAATGATTCTGCACTTTATGGTTTCCAAATGCAGGAAACACAATACAACAAAAACTCCCCTGCAGTCCTCTGCAGGTTGATAACGTTTTAGCTTTCAAATCTGAATTTTTGCTGGTATCATCTGTTCCTTGTAAGGGAAGTAAGGAAAGGCTGAAACCTTTTGAGGCTTTTCTTAAAATTCTGTTCTTAAAATAAAAAGTCTTTGATTAGAAGTCAGCAGTTGAAATGCTGGGCTCCATGGAGGCCACTAAAGAAATGCTTCTTCCTGGTGAAGCTTCATATTTCAAGGGTTTGCTTCCATCATAAAACAAAATGACTCCGCAAGTCACCCATCTGTAGGAATCCTTGCTTGTATATGGAGTACATGATCACTATCAGTGCTGACCCAGTCATTGCCCAAGGGAGGGGAACGGGCCTTTCACACAGGTTTGTTCACAGAGAAAGGGTGGTTCTATTTTCAACCATGGCTCTTCCCTTTCCTTTGACCACATCTCATGAATCTGATGACCTCCATGATTGTGTGTTCATTTCTCTTATTTCTTTCATCCCCAGCCACATTTCTTCCTTGCTTCAGTGGCTGTTTGGACTCTCCTTGGCTACTGAATGTTGTTGCCTAATGTATACCTGGCAATGGTGATAACCAAGCAAAGTGGAGATCAGCAAAAAGTCTCCACTGAAAGGTCTGCCTTTGAGCCACGACCCAAACCAGGATGGATGTTATTTGACAAAATGGATGCTGTAACCATGGTACTGTTGTTGTCTTAAAGATGAACTAGCCTCAATATACCAGGTCCCACTCAGGTACAACCAAAACTTCCATAGGTATTTCAAGGTTCCATGGAACTTGGTAGAATTTCATTACAACTTTGTGTACAAAAGAACAACACCCCCCCTCCCCCAGATTTCAAAGGTGCCAGCTACCTCCACAGTACAACCTCTCTCCTGCCACCAGTGCCGCTTGATCTCATCACACCCTACTGTGCCCCCAAAGAGGAAGAATCCTGGGATTGGTCAAGATTGCAGGACTTCAAGGTTCATAGGAAAAGAGAAATGTCAAGAATACCTAAAACTCACCAGGCGTTAATGACACACACCTTTAATCCCAACACTCAGAGGCATAGGCAAGCAGATCTTTGTGAGTTTGAGGCCAGCCAAGACCATATAGTAAGACCCTGTCTCAACATAAACAAACAAGGCCTGGAGAGATGGCTCAGAGGTTAAGGGCACTGTCTGCTCTTCCAGAGGTCCTGAGTTCAATTCCCAGCAACCACATGGTGGCTCACAACCATCCCTAATTACATCTGGCGCCCTCTTCTGGCATGCAGGCATACTAAACAAACATATAAATACCTAAATAGATAGATAGATAAATAAAATAAATAATAAATTCCCAGCATACCAAGAAGAGAGAGGTCCCATGTGAGCTGGTAGCAGTCAGTCTGATGAACATGGTTCCAATGAACTAGGAAGCCATGGAGAACCAAGAGAGGTGGCATTTTCCAATGTCCTTTGCTGTCATGTGGAGAAAGTTAAGAATGGCAACCGTTATGGCCAGTTTAAAGCTCTTGCATGGGTCATGTAGGAAGTGGTTGTAGCCCCCAGCACACCAGGACTGGTTCTAGAAAGTGACCAGAAATGTTACCTACTTGAGTAGAATGGATAAGATACCTAAGGAGTGGGCAAGGTTGATACTGACTCTTGTTTGTTTGATATTTCTATTGGTGTATATTCACTGAGCATAGTTCTGGGTTTCCTAAAGACAATTTCTTTCAAATATGTCACCTGATTTGACCATGCTCCTCCCCACAACTCTCTGTGCTTTCCCTCCCCCACAATGTGTCATCTTCCTTCCCCCAGTCTCTGTTTTCATTTCCTATATGTATAGAGCTTTCATCTACATAGAATCTAAAAGCCACCAAGGAAGGAAAGTGTGCAACGCCTGTCAGAAAGAGTCACGTATTTCACAAAACATGATGGCATCCATTTTCCAGACAGAATGCTATTCAATAGCCCAGGTTTGTCTGGAACTCACTATGTAGCTGAGACTATGGTTTTGAATTCACAGAAAGCCTCCTGCTTCAGTCTCCTGAGTGCTGGGGTTACAGGTATGAGCCTCCCCACCCAGCTGGCTTATTTCTATGACGGAGTCTCACAATGTAGCTCCAAACAGCCTTAAAATCACAATTCCAATTCTGGCTTTTATCTTAAGCAATTGGTAAAACATGGCTCCAATTCCAAAGTTGGAAAAGCCCAGCATAGGCTTGGTGGATGAAAATAAAACGACTGGTTCTGGACACATCAACTCAGAGAGGGAAAGGGACTCATGACCATTTAGGCAGTATTGAAGACACTTGGAGGAACCCTGCCCAGTGAAGAGAGATGAATGCCCGTGAGGTCATGGGAAAACCAAAACCTGTCCCAGAACAGTAAACACAGCAGCGAGCCTCAGGAAAGCCCCAAATATTACAACAAGAGCAAACGATAGGAATGAATGACGGGTTTCAAAATTAACTCTGAATTTAATGGTCTCAACTTTCCCATCGAAAGACTCAGACTAGCAGGCTGGTTTTAAAAACAGGCACCTCTATTTGTTGCCTACAAGAAACCCCCTCCATTTTAAAGACAAACACAACCCAAGGGTAAGAGCAGGCTGGAAAAATGCACTCCCAAGAAGAATGCAAACACAGAAAGCAAGCAGACATCACAGTATGACCAACTGACAGAACAGATTTCAACCCCAAATGAGAGGAGATGAAAAGAGTCACTTCATATTGATGATGGCGACAACCCATCAGGAGGCTTTGTGACCCAAAGCACACATAAATGGAACAGTGATGCAACCCATTTCACCCGACAAACTCTACTTGATGTAAAAGCACAGACTGGCAACACCCAAGAACAGTGGGTCACATGAAGACCTCACTCACCCATACTAAAAGCATCCAGACAAAACATCAACAAAGGAACATCAGACTTAAATGACATAGATCAACAGATTTAACAGAATGGTCCATCTAGACACTTGATACACATTCTTCTCAGCAGCCCCTGGAGCTTTCTCAAATCTCCCCTCTGAGATCTTTTATTTACCAAGGACTCTTGAGGAATGAGGGATAAGAGACTTAGTAATAAAGAGGGGAGAGAAACAGAGAGAACTGCAGGATAGCCTCGAGAGGGCCTGGGTCCTAATCCATCGGGCCTCGACTATCCCTGTCCTAGGGTATTTAAAGGAATGCCAAGGGGTGGAGCAAAAGACCTCCCCCCAGCACAGCCAAGTGCAAACCATCTCAGACACCTACACTCAGGCCCATGATCCAATCATCCCCTCTATGCAGACCTGCTGGGTAAAGCCACTAGAAACCTGAAAATGGGCTCCCACAAGATCTCATTCTTGTTTTCATAAGTGCAGCCTCTGGTGAGGGTGTGTGCATACTAAAATCTATGTTAGTGCCTGTACTGTCTTTGTTACACTCCTGTTTTTAGAAGATACTCACTGAGTTAACACATTTGCAGCGTTTTATGTGTTTGCTAGTTTTGTGTTGTTTTGGTTTTAGACAAGGACTCGCTGTGTGACTGTCCTCAAACTCACAATCCTCCTGCCTCAGCCTCCCAATTTCATGTGCCATTTTAGCAGGGTCCCAAAATGGGACTACAGGCTCAAGCCCCAGGGGTGAAAAGACACCTGGGACCCAAACTGTCAGAGAAATGGCAGCCAGGGGAGAAGAACTCAAGCCACAGGAAGAGCCTCCAGCTCTGTGGGGAGGAAACAGGACACAGCCTACAAGGCAAGGGCTGAAGGTCAGACTTCTTCCCTAAGAAGTGTGCCTTAACTCCTGGGAGGGAATGTGGCAGGCACTCAAGGTACAAAGGTGACCAGAGAGTCATAGACTTAAGTTAAATCTAGGAAACGTGCTTTTCACAGCCACGTACCTACTGCACAGCAGGGGTAGAAGTCTGGACTCAGATCTGACTAGGTAGTGCTCTCTTCCTCCCTCTTCTCCTTTTCTTCCAGGTTTGATGGCACTTCCTGGATTGGTCCCATTTTTTTCATCTTATTTCCATGCAATCCCATTCATCTAAAGAGAATCCATTAGGTTCTACAGAGCTCAACCCAGGGGTCTTAGAGAGGCAGTTTCACTGACATACACATCAGAGGAGGAAGAAAAGGAAGAGTTTAGATCCCATTTCCTGATGGAGACCAGCCAGCCCTCAGCTGAATCCTGCCTTTAGCTGGGGGCCAGGATCCCAGAGGCATGGCTTCCAGAGGCTCTTAAGAGAGAGAAGGAAGGCTGATTTGAAGACTCCAGCTCTAGGTGTGGAGGAGAATATATTCCTGCACCTTCCTCCAGCCTTGAAGACCTGCCACAGATGAAGGCCTGCCACTCCTGGCCATGGCTGACGTGCTTGCTGTACATCTGCTCTGGGTTGCCAACCCAAAGCCCTCTGAGATCTCTCCAACTAGAACTCCTGCCAAGAGTCTCTGTTGGCACCTTGAAGGTCACTGAGAGCACAAAGCCGTGATACTTGTCACCTCTCTTGATTGGCACCCACAGCCTGCTGACTGCACACGGCTATGAGACCCACTGGCTCTCTTGGTGGCATCCTCCTGCAGCTGAGAGGCTCAGAGTTCCTCTATTGTCTACCCACTACATTTTTAGAGGGTGGGCAGGACACGACCCTAAGACAGGAGACTCAACCCTCTCAGCGCATTGTCTTAAATCAACTTTTTTCCTTGACTTCCCCCCCTCCCCTTCTCGGGACCTTTTATTCCATCATTGGTGCTGAAACCCATCCACAAGTCTGACAGTATGCTGTTCCCTCAGTGTCTACAAGGGTCTGGCTACAGGATCCCTTTGAATACCAAAATATTTGGATACTCAAATCCTTTATCTAAAGCAGTGGTTCTCAACCTTCCTATGCTGTGACCCTTTAATGCAGTTCCTCATGTTGTGGTGACCTCCAACCATAGAATTATTTTGTTGCTACTTCATAACTGTGATTTTGCTACTGTCCTGAATCATAATGTAAATATTTGATATGCAGGGTGTCTGATAGGCAACCCCTGTGGGGGTCATGACCCATGGTTGAGTCCTACTGGTCTAAAACATGGTAACGTTTTCTTTTCTTTTTATAGTCTATTTATTTATTGTGTGGGGAGGGAGTGTGCATGTGCACATGTACAATGGTGTAGCGGGGGGAGGTGTAGCGGGGGGAGGTCAGAGAACAAACTGTGAGAGTCAGTTCTCTATTTTGCCATGTGGGACCTGAGACTGAACTCGGGTCATAAAGCTTGGTGACAACACCAACATTCAGAGCCATGACATTTACTTAGAAACTGTGTACACCATTCTCTACACATTAAGTCACCTTCAGAGTACTAACAATGGCCAACACAATGTAAATTCTATGTAAATAATTTCTACACTGATGGTTTAGAGGACAAAAAATAAGAAAAAAAGTCTGAACATATTTGGTACATAAGCGTTTTCCCTGATTATTTCCAGTCTTCATTAATTGAACCTGTAGGAGTCCAAACAGGAATACGTTCCGAAATGTGCCCTACTAATGGCTGTCCTCAGGACTGTCATTCATCTCAGGTGTCTGCAGTAGCACACACACGGCCCAGTAAGAGTGTTTTTTGTCTGCCTCCTCATCCTGTATGGAAATCTTTTTTCCTACTTCTTCAATATGATGATCCATTGTTCGTAAACTCGAAAGAAACAGTAATTATCTCTTCAAATATTGCCTTTATCTCACCTTTTTGTTATCTCCCTGCTTTACTTTAACTTTGGGAAATTTCCATTGCTTTCTTGTATGTAAGCCAAGAATTTAAAAAGATTTTTTAAAATGTTTTATTCAACAGTTGAGATGCCTTTTTCTGAACAAGACTTTTCCCTTTTCGGGCCACTTTTCTATGAGAGGGCAGAGATGAAAGTCACTTTGGATTTGGATCCCTTTGACTATGAACACTTATCTCCAGATGTCAATACAACCGTTAATTTGTAGGTTAACTCTAAAACTGTAAAGTAAGAGTGAGGAGGAATGGGTCAGGGGGAAAGGGCTTGAGTTTAAAGCCCGAGGGCCTGAGTTCAGATCCCCAGAAGCCAGACATGAGAGCAGGGGTTTGCAATCCCCGCAGTCCCACAGAGAAGTGGAGACAAGAAGTGTGGAGGCTTTCTGACCAGCTAACCCAGTGGACACAGCAATGAACAAGTGGTCCTTTCTCCAGCAAGGTAGAAGGGGAAGTCCAAACTTAAGGTTGTCATCCCCACGCACATCCATGGCATGAGTGTGAGCTCATGCATGTGCAATTCTTTTAAACACGGATGGTGAAATCAAGGGACCTTCTAGGGAAGAGGCAGCTCTCCATCAGATGCTGTAAATGAGAGCCAAGGTCTCCATGAGCTGCCACCATGGCTTCTGTGGCTCACTGTGTGGGGTGTGTGAGTCCTATGTGTTCATCCAGGAGCCACTGCCAGCTCAAGGTCTGCAGTCTTCCCACACACCTGCTGTCTACTTCCACTGGACAGTAGTGACCCCTGCTTCTCTTTGGGTCTCATGAGAAGGCCTCTTGCTTAGACCCCATGGAGGAAGGGATGCTCAGAACTGTGTGGTTTCTGACTCTCTGTGCAATGGAGGAAACAGGGAAGAAGGTGGGCAGTTCCAAGTAGGCCCCAGTTTAACCCAATTGATAATATAACTGAAATCCAAATGTTGTACATATAATGCATTGTGTGTGGCAGAGGGTATATGTAAGTGTATGTGGTCTCCACCATGTCTGCACATGTGCAGCCAGGGCTCAATAACAGCTATCTTCCTCTATCACTCTCTCTCCATATCTATCTATCTATCTATCTATCTATCTATCTATCTATCTATCTATCTTCTATTGAGGCAAGATCTCTCATTTCAGCTAGAGTGGCTGGCCAGTGAGGCCAAGGGATCTGCCTTTCTCTGTTTCCTTTCCTTTCCCCACCATTGGGGTTACAGAAGTGTACAGGCACAGTACATGGATTTTTACATGGGTGCTAGGGGATTAGAACTCAGATCCTCATGGCTTGCACAATACCTTACCCACTGAGCCCCATTCCCATATATAACATTTAATTTGCTCTCCACAACATTTCTGAGGCTTAAAGAGGGTCAACATACTTTTCCTGTTCTAAGGAATCCAACTCTCAGACAAGTTTAACAGCTTTCTCAAAACCAGACAAGACAATGGAAGAAACACCGTTATGTTGTGGGTTGTAAAAATC
This sequence comes from Peromyscus leucopus, assembly GCF_004664715.2. NCBI lineage: Eukaryota > Metazoa > Chordata > Mammalia > Rodentia > Cricetidae > Peromyscus > Peromyscus leucopus. The sequence continues at coordinate 22,249,325 of NC_051067.1, read as the reverse complement.
TTCCCCCATAGGTTCATTCATGTGTTTGAACACTTAGTCCTTAGCTGGTGAACTTATTTGGGAAGATTCTCGAACCTTTAGGAGGTGGAGCCTTGCTGAAGGAAGTAGGCCATAGAAAACAAACCTTGGGTTTTGGTTTGGTTTGGTTTTTTGCCCATGTTCAACTTCCTGTTCACTCTTTGCTTCTTGACTGTCAATGCAGGGTGACCAGCTGTCCTCCTGCCACCAAGCCTTCCCCGCAATGATGTCGTATGCCCGCTCTAACTGTAAGTCCTCATGTACCTTTCTCCCTTAAATCAGTTCCAGTCAGGTATTTGGTTACAGCAATAAGAAAGCGACTAATGCAGATCAAAAATCAAGGTTTTCTGGTTCTTGTCAATTTTTTTTCATGCACTCAAATATAAACTGTGCATGCTTGGAATTGCTTGTTTCTCTGTGGCTGAGACCGAGGCATTTGGCCTCGATGTTTTCATTCCTAGTGACTTAATTTTCAACCTCTTAGGCCAAATAGACCTTTAACACACGTGGAGGGACAGATGGAAATCACTTTGCCATATAACACATTTCCTAACGGCTTGTATATAATGATGCCCCCATATTTACTTCATATTCTAGAAACCAACACCTCAGTGCAAAAAGAACAAAAGCTACTAAATCCAATGGTCACTTTCAGTTGGACATATAACCTCATATTAGAGATGCCAAATATCCTTCAACAATTATTTCTCAAGCAGCTTCTTTCTTGCCAAGCTTACACCTTCTGTGCTCACAATGACAATTTAATGCTACCAACTCTGACACCGGATTATGAAGTATTATTTTAAAATATGTCAGTATAACTATGCATATTAATTAAAATGTTCCCACATATAAGCCTTGAACTCGACTCCCTGTGCTGATTGGAGACAAAAGACCTTTATTATATGCTATTTGACAGGCTAAGTGTTTTAATATCTCTGCCAATCATTCCTACCAAGGCATAGTCATTGTTGAGCATGAAATAGATAAAAAAGAAAATCTCATGGTACAATCATCTGCTAGTCATGTGACCCAAGGAAAAAAGACAAGCAATACTGGTATCTGCAAGCAGAAGTCCCTGGTGGGACTGTTAGCATCACTGTTTCCTTTGTGTTCAGACCATCACAGTTTGATAACTGACTCTCTGAGGGGAGGGTCCATCACGTACCTGTGGATTTGACATTAATGGAGGTACTCACTAACGATGTCTGGAGTCCTTTTAGCTGCCCGAGGCTGTTAAAAGACTACAGGTGTACACATGGCACTCTAAAGAATTCTTGAGTTTATGAAGAGATGCGCAAACTGGAGCGGACCTTTCTCACTCTTCACAGACTTGTGTTTCTCACACCGCTTAGTATGCGTGTGCCCCAGAGAAAGTTCTGGCCTATGCCCCTTTCCTCCCTCCTCCTTAGCTTTGCTTGAAGGAAATATTTTAGAAGTGGAGGGATGGCAGGACCACCAGCCCAGGGATGTCACCACCCACAATGGGCTGGGCTCTCCTCCATCATTCAATAATTAAAAAATGCACTCCAGCTGGGCAGGCGGTGGCACACACCTTTAATCAAAGCACTTGGGAGGCAGAGGCAGGCGGATCTCTGTGAGTTCAAGGCCAGCCTGGTCTACAGAGTTGAGTTCCAGGACAGGCTCCAAAGCTACAGAGAAACCCTGTCTCGAAAAACTAACTAACTAACTAACTAACTAACTAACTAGATAAATAAATGAATGAATGAATGAATAAATGAATGAATAAATAAATAAATAAGTTTTTATTTAAAAAAAAAAAAAGAAGTGGAGGGATGGATCCAGCAAATCTGTGAAGACGCTGGGAGAAGGAAAAAGCCCTATGTCTTAGCCTGGTTAGTGACTTTGTGAGCCTATGTGACTTACAAAGAAGCTTGGTTTTTTATAGTGCTGGAGTCTGGGGAGTCCAGTATTGAGGGCTCTGCATCTGGGGAGGGGCTTCTTGCTCTATCATTCTGTGAAAGTAAATGGGAGAGGGGTGAAGGCACATAATAAGGGCAGAGAAGCGAAAGCCGAACTCGTCTACTTAACTGTGCTCTTACTGGATACAATTGATGCATTTATGAAGAGTGGCACTTTCGCGACCAAATCACCACTTAAGGTCCTACCTCTCAATACGGCTGCACTGGGGACTGTTTCCAACACGGGACTCAGTGGGAATAGTCAAGCCACAGCACCAGTGGCAGCAAGGCCATCAGCAATTTAAAAAGACTTGGTGAGATTCAGGTAGGGAATGGCAAAGCAAGGTCTTTTGGGCAAATGTGAGATATTTAGGTCATGGACTGGGAGAACCGAAGGGAAGGATGAGTTGGAAGGTGAGAAACCCAAAGCATGGACACAAAGCACGGAGAACTGAGAATCCATGCAGGCACTGGAATCCTCAGAGAACTTTTTTTTAAGACCATCCAAGTGGCTAATGGGTAATGCCCAGCAGGATTATTCTACTGGCTGGTAATCCACCCAGAGGAAGGGGAGGAAAAGAGAAGGGGAGGAGACAGAATTCCCAGTTAGGCACAAGTGGTATGAGGTGGGCAGAGGAGATGGAAGAGGCAGGGGATAGGTTCGGTGGGGGCCGGGTGAGGGGCTGGCAGCCGCTATGTTCAAGGTTGGCTCTTCACAGCAGCCACTGGGATGGCTGCCCGTGGGGTTATTAAGCAAAGAGGTGAAAAGATGGCTGTTCTGTACTGGCTGCTTCCTCAGGAAGGGGGCGGGGCGTCCACTCAAGTCTGGCTGGGGAGTCTGCCCAGCCCACACACCAGGCTGCCTGCTCTCCCGCATTCAGATTGTGGGACTTTTGGTCTCTCCTACCTACTTAGCTTTTTATTTTTGTCGCTTGGTATTTCAGCGAGGTCCAGGTTCTTCTGTTTCAAGTGTCTGCCTCCTGGTAGACTCCAGCCAAGTCATTCTTCCTTTTGGGGGATTATACACGGTTGCCATGGAAGTAAGGCTTGGTTGATTCGCACTGGAGGGGGCCGCTAGCAAGCCCTCAGGCACACTGAATGATTTCAATTACTTAAATTCCTGCAGTTTCTCAGAAGACATCTCCATGTTTTTGATGACTTTTGAAAACCTTTGACCTTGATTTAGAAATTGAGAAGCATTTAAAAAAAATCTGTGATCTGTCTGAAAGCAGCCTGGTGATAAACAACCAAGAATCAACGGAACTTTGAAAGCAGGCCACTCCAGCACAGATTGGACCGTCTATGAATTGAGATTAAAAGAAAAAACAAGCTAGCTGATGCCATCCTGGTTTCTGCTCTCCAGAGAGGAAGAAAAAAGGGCCAGTGAGTGTCTGAGTCTAGTTACAAAAAGCCCACAGTAGATGGTAATCCTGAGGGAGGTCATTGTCAGATGCCCTTCTGTTTGCAAGTATGCTGTGGTTCTTGTCACCTAAGTAACTGCTGACAAAGCCAGGTTTAGCTTCCCGGCGTCTCTGTGGAGTTTTAAGTACTCATCTGCCTTCTCAAGGTCTCTCAGGTGAGTGCTGGAGGGTAGTCTAACCCACCTCAGGTTAGGGAGTGAGCACAATGAAAGGAAGCCTGGTGAGAAATGTTTCTAAGGAACCCATAACCACGCCCATGCGGTCAGGCTGACATCCCATCCAAAGAACTGTTAGGGTGTGGTTAACAGCTGTACTTCTCTGAGCTGAGGCTTCCTAAACACTCCCTGCGTCAGGCTCTTCCCCATGGTGGTGGTGGTGTGACCACAGGAGTGCTCATCCCGAGCCGTCACCAATGCGCATTCTCCCTGGAGTCACAGGAGAAGGTGTTTCCCAGCACTGTTTACCACTTACAGTTTAGGTCATATTTTCTGTTTCCAATGTAAACACAATTGTTATGCTTTAAATATGCCTCCTTCTTGCCAAAATTCCTGCTGAGACTTGGTTGCCAACCTAGCAGTGTTGGGGCCTTTGAGAAGGATTCCTGTCTTTCTCTAGTGACTGGACTGGCTCTTGCAAGAGTGGATTAGTTTTTCTCGGAGGCCACTGTTACAAGGGGTCCCCTGCCTCTCCCTCTTCAAATATCAGTTTCTCATGAGGATCCATCACGGATGCAAGAGGCCTTCACCAAGTACTTGAACTTCTCAGTCTCCAGGACTGTGGGCTCAATAACCTCCCCTTCTTTTATAAATGTCATAGTCTCCAATATTCTGTCATAACAGGGAAATGGACCGAAACACTAATCTAGAGCAGAAAATGGCCAGAGAACATTTTAGAGTTTAATAATACAACAGGTTGGGATCGGAGGCGATGTGAAATGGTTGCCTCTGAGTTTATGACTCAAAGATATTTCATAGCTTCTTCAATAGGTAGCACATTAACAATGCATGGGGACAGGGTGACTGGAGAGATGGCTCTGTGGGAAAGTGCTTACTGCTCAAGTGGGAGCACCTATGGTTGAGTCTCCAGAACACACATGCAAGCTGGGTATGGTAGAGCACATCTGCGATGCTATCATCTTCATGAGATGGGAGGTAGGGACAGGAGAACCCTGTCTTCAGAACCAACCAGCTTGGTACACACAGAGCTAAACAGCAAGACCCTACCTGGAGCATGGTGGACACTGAGAACTGACATGGAAGGTGATTCCCTGACCTTCACGTGCACCTCAAGCACACATGTCCACAGGAATTCACAGCAACACACATACTGGCGCGCGCGCGCACACGCACGCGCACACACACACACACACACACACACACACATACACACACACACACACACACACACACAAAATCACCAGTACTCCTGGTGGAAATGGAAAAAGTAGTTATTAAGAGCAAATTAAGAATAAAAGGAAACATGCATATAGTAGGTGTTGCATGTTTGCATATAAAGATTGTGCAGGACAGGGAAACAATTCTCTAGTGACTGATGTGCCTAGAGGACAAGATGTATTAAGCATAAAAGTGTCAAAGAAAACATGTTTATAGTTCAGAGTCATCAGCTAGATCTAGCTTTTGTTAGATCTAGATCTGAGCTTCGGCTTCTGTTCCCCCTCTGAAGGTGTTCAGCATGGGGAGTTTGGGGCGTTTCAGTTCTGATTCTACACCACATTTATGTCTCCAGGAAGCAACACAGGGTGATGAATCATCATCACTACTTGGTAGCAGCTAGCACTGTGAGGTCACAGCAGCATCTAAGCAAATGTTCACAAATGCCATATTCATTTAAGAATAGAATCAAAATTCCTATTTTAAGAATGTTATACAAATAGAATCTTTTAATCTCTTGTTCTTTTCTCTGGAAAACAAGATTTAATACAAGACAAAAATAATGTAGTGTCTCTTCCCAGAATTCCAACTAGAAAAATAAACGTGGAATCTGAGATTTGGGGAGAGCTTCTGAGTTCCCTAGCTAGTGAGGGTGAGATTTCCCCACCACAACTCACCATATATGTTGACAACACCTTCTAAATACCCCAACTTCTTTTTAACTTTGTAATTATTAACACTCATGGACACTCATGGACATGGACAATTCCTAGCTCAAAACCTGCTATCAATCTCCTTTGACCATGGGATAACCAACCAACAGTCAACACCACCACCAACAACAACAAAAGTTCTTAGCACTAAAGCTCTTCAGCATTGACTACATATGTCTCTCTGCCCCCAACCCCAACTTCCAGCATTCCACATGCTAGGTAAGTGATCTGCTGAGCTACCTCGGCCCCTCTTTCTTTGTTTGATCACTCTGTTCTTGCTTGATTGGCTGTACTAAGGCGAATAGTATCTACTTGTGTTTCTCGGAGATTCAGGATGTTATTAAGCCAATCCGATCAGTGCCCCTGTAGAGGAGGAGATGCAGAGGCACATGCGCCCAGGCTGCTTCCCCACTAGGGGCATGCCACTGAGAGGTTTCTGCTAGGTCTTTTGGGCGGCTGACAGACAACAGTTCATTTTAGTGAGCCAAGGATGGTAGGGGAAGCTGAAAGATGGAGAGTAGAAGCTTCTGGAAAAACTTAAACTGGGAACTGACATTATCAACATATGAAAATGTCATCTCACCCTTATCAATAGCCTTCAAGATTCAATTTTCTCTTCCCCAGGCCAATTTTCTTCTCCCTTGTCTCCACTTTCTCACTTGTACCATAACATCGTTGTCAAATTTCATAGTACCTTATCTTCTTTTCATAGGCAATGTGCGTAAAAAGACAGTACTCCACCACAGTTCACTTACCACAAGCGTCAATGTCCTTGCTACCTTTATATAGACAGACTCCCTTATTGTCTGCGTGTTTGGAGAAGCTTTGCAAACTAGAGAGAGAATATGCATTAATGGTGCCATCATAAAGAGTAATAACTGAACGATGGTCCCCAAAGAAGTCTACACCCTATTTCCTGGAATCCTAGAGGGTGTTACTTTACATGGTCAAAGGGCTTTGCTGATGGTTATGAGTTGGGTATCATTTGAATGTGTTCCTCAAGGCTGCCTGTGTTGGAAGTTTGGTACCATGTATGGTGATGTGGAAAGCAGAGGGATGTTTAGGAGGGGAGGGGGGCCTAGAAGGCAGACGTTTTTATGGCATTGGAATTTAGGTAGATCTCTTCAGAGCAAGTGAGCTGACTTTCTCTGTGGCTTTCTGGGAGATGATGTAATCTACTTCTGCACACACGCCCACCCATCGTTTCCCATGGAGCCTTTACCCAGAGTATCTGCTACACTGTTTGGACTTCCAGCCTCCCCGACTGTGCACTAAACAAATCTCTTCTTAAAAATCAGCTCACCTCAGGTGTTTTTCAACCCCTCCTTATGTTAAAAACAAATGTCTTGCCTCTCATTCTATTTATGATCTGGAGGGTATGGAGTTGTTAGACACGATGTCTATGCTTTAAATTCATCATTAACCTTACCTCCTATGGCTCACACTGTACCACAAGGCAAAAAATGGGGCTAAACACGCAACTTTGATTTTTTTAAAAAATGAATGTCTCTTGATTTTTGTCTTTGTGTTTGGAGCTACATATCGGATATCATATGAGGTTCTACTTCTAGCATATGTTCAGTTATATTGGATAGTCTTATTCTGAGACCAGCACTCACTGGAATGTTGAAGGTCTGAGGCCTTCTTAAATAGTGCATTCATTTAATGGATATTTGTGTTATCCCTGAGAAATGGCTTGAAGATTTGCTCAGATAAACAGGGGATGTCCCTGAGAGTTTGAAAACACAGAGACATCAAGAAGTGTCTAGGCTATGGGTGACCTGTGTCCAAAGAGGTGTCTGGGGGATGAGGAATCAAGAAGGGAGAGAGAGGAGTTTATCTGGCCTGGAAACCGAGGGCAGCCATCTGTGGCTGACATGCCCAGGATGGATCTCCTTTACTCCTCAGGACTCACAAACTGCAATTTAATAGGCTAATCATGAAACAAATAAACCAGTGTTTTGTGTTAGCATTCCCTACTATTCTCTCCCCCTGCCCCCCCCCCCCGTGTGTGTGTGTGTGTGTGTGTGTGTGTGTGTGTGTGTGTGTGTGTGTAGTAGGCTCAATCAGGATTCAAAAATCACTGGATGCCCAAACCCTTGTCAAATATTGATCACGACATCTGTGTTACTTAACTTCCTTTACCCTGACAAAATAGGGAGATAAACCATTTAAAAGATGAAAGATTGGTTTTGGCTCATGTTTTTAGTCCATGGTGATGAGGCAGAACACCATGGCGGAAAGTTGGGAGGCAGAACATTGCTGCTTTCCTCATAGCAGCCAGGAAGCAGAGAAACCAAAAGCATTGCCCTGTGACAAGAGCCACTCTTCAAAGGGACACCGCCCTGGCCACTTCCTCCAAGTCAGCCCATCCCCAAGAGTGTGCTCAAGCATGAACTCAGGAAGCTCCTGATACAGTCACCCCTCCGCAGCATCATAACTGTCGGCCTGTACATCAACACGTGTCCTCCAGAGGGACACTTGATATTCTAACCTTAATAGTACCACACATGTAGCAGTGCTCAATAATTACTTCCAAATGAACAGAGGACAATACATCCAGTAACTAAGAAGCCATGTTTGTTCCTGCCTCGAAGTCAAAGAGCCAGAGAAAAGGCTTTCTCTTCGTGGAGGTTGTTTTTAAGCTCTATTCATTACCTGCTGAGCCTCATGGGTCTCAGATTATGGTTGTGGATAACGGGTAGTGTGATGGGTTCTGGCTGGGATTCTCATATTTTACATGATAATGACTTCCATTTATGCAGTCTTTGGCTGTTTGGAAAGTGCTTGGGCACATTCTAGATAATTATGCATAGTTTTCAAATGCAGCAGAGCTTAGGAGGAACTCTGATCTACTCCACTCCTCTTTCCAACTTGAACAATGCAGGTTGATTTCCAGAGAAATGCTTTCCCCAGCTGCCCTCCGATGCAGGATAGGGCCCTTATTTCTCAGTTACTAAGAGCCTCTTCCTGTTACTTAAATCTGTCTGCTCTGGTTCTATCTTTAGTAAGCATTTAGATAAGACCTGAGGAGTTAATGCTTTCCTGGCAAACCCTGAAGGAATGCTTTGCTGTTCCTTTCCTTCTTTTATGAAGGCCAGAGACTGCTGAGCAATAACACAATCTACTTGAGCGAAGGCGGCCTGGCTGTCACCAGCTCAGGCAACCTGTCCATGTGGGTGCAAACATCCCTGAGGTCACTGTTTGGTCAGAAAATGTAACAGGGACAGAAAAATATCTGTTGAACACAACAGTGGCAGTCAGTTCTGAAGGGTCCTACGGGAATGACAAATTTCCAGAGAGTCAGAAGCACTGGGCAGGAAGATCGAAAAGACTCAATCAGTCCTGAAGCATCTCGAAATATAGTCTCAGAGGGGGAGTGCCACAAAACTGGGAACACAGATAACGACAAGAAAACTGCTGCAAAAAGAAAGTTAGCATCAAGTCAGCAGAAGGGGTGCCATAAAGGAAGCTTTCGGTGCGCAGGGCTCTGATGACGCCACAGTTATTATATGGCAGAGAGAAAGGAGGAGCAATACCGAGAGGGAATCATTCCAGGGAGCAGGTGGCCCCCACATGGAAGCACAGAGGCCAACTGTCCAGGAGACTGTCTGTCATCCCTTTGGGCCCAGCTTCCCAGCACTGAACCATCTTCAGGCTGTCTTAGAGGCGCACTGGTAAAAGGGGAGTACCGATGAATTGACCCAGTTAGCTAGTCAGCTTCCCACTGCTGTACCAAATGCCCACGATGACAGCTTATGAAGATAAAGAGGTTTATCAGGGTGCACAGTTTTAGATGTTCTTGTTGATGACCATTTCACTAGATTGCTTTTTAGACCCATGGAAGAGCCGTATAGCATGCCAGGGAGTATGTGGAGACGTGAAAATACCTCTTACCTCTACCTCATGGCCAGAAGAAAGAGGACAGAAACTGGGGCTGCAAAACCCCTTAGGAGAGCATGCTCACCAGGAACCAAGGCTTCCCACTAGCACCCAAATCTTCAGTGTTCCACCCTTTGCAAACAGAAAGGGCCTAGGGACCCAGGCGTCAACACTCGGGGCTTTCAAGACTACTCTACATATGAACCATAGCACCAAATAACTGCCTCCCTCTCTCCCCCATCTCTCCCTCTCTCTCCCTCTCATTCTCTCAATTTCTCTCTGCATGCTTGTGTGTGTGTCTGTGTGTGTCTGTGTCTATGTGTATGTGTGTGTGTGTGTGTGTGTGTGTGTGTGTGTGTGTGTGTGTGTACCTGTTAGTGCATGTGCATGGAAGCCAGGGGTCAATGTAGTCTTGTCTTCCTGGATTGTTCTCCACCTTAGTTTTTGGTGATGGGGGTCTCTCAGAGCTCACTGATTGGCTAGACTGGCCGGTGAACAAGCCCCAGGAAGCTTCCCATCCTTGCCTTTCCAGTCTTGGGATTACAGGCATACGCAGCAGCATCCAGGTTTTTATTACGTGGGTCCGGGGATCTGACTAGAGCCTCAAACCTGTGTGGTAAACACTTTACTGACTAAGCTATTTCTCCATCCCTATGTAATGTTTTTGCATTTTATTTTTTTAAGGGTGGAGGGTATATATGTACGTAGATGAACATACACAATCCTATAGATGTGTACACGACAGCATACATACGTGTGTGCATATGCACGTGGAGGTCCATGTTAGGCATCTTTCTCATCTGCCTTCCACTTGTCTTAGAGTTACCATTGCCATGATGAAACACCATGACCAAAAACACCTTGAGGAGGGCTTATGCGTCAACATTACTGTTCATCACTGAAGGAAGTCAGGACAGAAAATCAAGCAGGACAGGAACCTGGAGGCAGGAGCTGATGCAGAGGCCATGGAGGGGTGCTGCTTACTAGCTTGCTCCTCATGGCTTGCTCACCCTGCTTATGTATAGAACCCAAGAACGCGAACCTAGGGGGTGCTACTGCCCACAGTGGGCTGGGCTCTCCCACATCAATTTAATCAAGAAAATGGTCCATGGGCTTGCCTACAGCCCAATCTTAAGGAGGCATTTTCTCAATTGAGGTTCCCTCCTCTCAGATGACTATAGCTCCTGTCAAGTTGACACAAAACTATCCAGAACAACACTTCATTTTATTTAAGATTCAGTCTATCACTGAACCTGGAACCCATCTCTTCAGCTAAGCTGGTTGGCAATGAGCTCCAAGAATCCACAGGTCTCTAACTCCCCAACACTAGCATCACAGGAACTTCCTCTGTGCTCAGCTTCATGTGGGAGCAAGGGATGGGACTCGGGGTCTCATTCTTGTCCAGCAAGCACTTTATTGACTTATCTCTCTAGCCCTTAACTGCCTTTGTACGAGAACTTGACAGAGCATCCTTAAAGCATCAAGCTAGAAGAATGGAATAGTAAGGACAGAAAATATCTGGAGGAAAGAGATGCAGCCACAAGCACTCAGTTTGGAGCCAACATGGAAGAGAAACAGGATGTTTGGAGACGGTTTCACTAGGAAACTCAGAGTGGGTTACTTGATAGTGGCTTTTTTGTTTTTGTTTTGTTCATTTTTTGAGATAGCCGTGCAGGGATTTTTCTCCAATTAAGTGAAGAGAAACATGGAAACACCAGTGTCTAACCCATAGCAGGTTGACTTCTCCTTTTCTCCCATAACCCAGCCTGCCCACCTCCTTCGACTCTTGCCTGATCTCCCTAAGGGATGGAGGCCAGGATAATCAAAGAGCGAGGGGCAGACCCACTCCTCTCCCCCTCCCAGGTTGTGCAGGCACAAAAATGCCTGAGCATCTCTGTGCTACAGTATCTGTTTTACTATTAATAATTGGCTCATGGATATGATGTACATTATTATCCAGCTCTTCACTTCCCAAATGATCAACCACCCATATGGCTGTTTACTTATCAAGGTCGCCAGGATTAGGCATCAGCATCACAACTCCCTGGAAGACATCCAAGCATCAGTAGAAAGTGGGACTCCAAGAGGGAGGGAGCTGGTAGTCATTGTGGGAAAGGCAGCTGAGCTCGTGAAGCCTGGCGAGGACGCTTGGTAAGTGTGTTCGGCTCCAGATAAAAAGAACTTTCAAGGCTCTGCTTCTTACACTATGGCGGTAGCATTCAGCCCAGTGGGTGCATGCTTCCCGTCCCCTCACTTTCTCTGAGTTTTGGCTTATTGGCATAAGATGGGGAGTCTGGATTTTTTTTTTTCTAAGTGAAAATTCTCACTTTGCCATATTAGTTATTCCTTTGGATTCCTGGTGAAATGCGAGGCTGCATCAAAGCCCGAATTTGGTAAAAAGGCAACAGGGAATTAGCATCTGATTACAGGATTACTTCTCTAGATGAGCCATGGGTGATGAGTTTGCTGGCCCCAGGCAGGTGACATGGTACTTATCTAAAGACGCACGTGTGAATTAAATCAGCTCATTCCCGAAGAGGAACATGTTTGACACAATGTGATGACATTAAAGAAAAGGGGTGTAGGAATGGCTCAGTGGGTAAAGAGCTTGCTCTCCAAGCATGGGCATCTAAGCTTGGCTCCTAGGTACCCACATAATAGCTGCTCAAGGTGGCAGTAACCTCAGCAGGGCTTGGAGTATATTCCCTGGAAGCTCATTGGCCAGTCAGCCCAACCAACAACATTATTCAACATGTAGATTTGGATCTTGAGGAAACCAGAGCACAAAACTCAGCCAATGGTCAGTATCTCTCTCAGCAAAATGTTGAAACAGTGTTTTCCAGGCCTGGGGTTCATGGGGTAGTGCTGGCGGGCAGCAAAGCTTTTCCACATTGATTGTCATGAATTTTGAGACAACGACAGCTTTGAAGGGCAGAACAAAGTCTTTGGGGAAACATGGGAGTTTTAAGTCTTTTTGAGTTTTCCTGATTTGTTTGTGTCTTGCTTCCTGGAACCTGAGATCTTCCTATTTAAACTGCTCAGTAGTGTGGAAATCCATCTGTAATTATGGAGAAGCTGAGCCAGGATTGCCCAGGGAGACTATCCTCAGCTCTAATGAGTCAGCCTCAGCCCTACAGTGGAGACCTGGACACCTTGCTCAGCCCTGCTTGTCTGGGTCACAGTCGACTCTTCAGACTCCAGTGACCCGAACATCTTAGAGCAGGTTCTGCTTTCTGTGTAACCCCTCAAAACAGGAGTCAATGAAAAATACGTGCCTAGATAAGCCACACTGAAACATTTAAACACTAATCCTGTTTGTGACGCACAGTCCTGGAGGAATCTTAGTGAGCGGCCACTGCTTTGCCCTTTAGAGTAAGGTATTGTTTGGACAAGGGGATAGATTTTGTTTAAACCTTCCTTTATTCCATTCCTGGAAATGAATTTCATTATTAGTCATGGGCAAAAGTCACTTCTTTTTCAGAACTGCCAAAGGTGGCCTTTCCCGGTAGCTTAACTTTGCAACGATTTTTCTAAGCAACATGACAACTGTCAGCTCCTCATCTTTGCTTTCAGCAGAGTCCCTCTGCTGCGACACCAGACTTTGCTCATTTACATCCTCAATATGCTTTAAAAAAAGATTGGTTTGTTTTTATTTTGAGTATATGAGCGTTTGACTGCATGTATGTATGTGTACCACACGCATGCCTGGTGCCCATGGAGGTCAGAAGATGACATCAGATCCCTTGGAATCGTAGTTATAGAGATGGCTGTGAGCAACCATGTAGCTTCTGGGAACTGAACCCCAGGCCTCTGGAAAATGAGCAAGTACCTTTAGCCACTGCGCCATCTATCTCTCTAGCAGCCCTCAGGATGCTTTTCAATAGTGACAGGAGGGAGAGACAGGCTCGAACTGGAGGGCACTGAAGAACAGTTTGGAAACATACACAGGCACTTTAGCACTCAGTATAAAAGCCACTGATTATTTCTCTACTTACCATTGCATGATTAACCCATGCTGGAAAGAAATCATCCAGGCCCTCAGGGTAAACGAGACTTCGATCATAGTGAAAGAGGGTCCAGAACACCAGGAATACAAACTGGAGAGGAAACACAAAAGTATTATTATTAGATTTGTTTTTTATCAGAGGTTTCTAAGTTAACCAAGGAAACAGCAGCATAAAAATTGATGGTGGTTGGAAGGACATCGGATATACATTTTAGGGACATAAAAGGAAAGAGGAAATGCTCATTTTATAACAGTGTATCCTGGCTCTCTGGGGAATCTTCAATGAGAGCAATGGGTTAGAGAGCAACTGTGTCCATTGTGGCATGCAGAGAAGACACAGATGAAAAGGATGCATAGACCTGAGTCCTTCATTGTCACCAATGACCTCTCTCTCATCTGAGCTCATACCAAGAGCACTGCGAATGAGCATATGGAATGGCTTGGCGTGTCCCTCGCCCCTCCCCCCTTTAAGTAGTCATGGCAAAGGACAACAGGGAGGCTTGGATTTGGGCTAAGCACTAGATCATTTGTAAGCTAGGACAGTGAGAGATGATCTCTCCATTGCTCAGAACTTTGGATTTGTCTGTGTCTACTGTACCCTTTGTATGGCCTATCTCAGTGCTACGATGAGCGGGCAGGCTATCAGTCCTCCCATGATGCTATCTTCTGAACATGCAGAGGCTCAATTTGCAAGACAAATGAACAGACTCCACTGTCCCTTTTAACGTCTTGAACTTTAGAAGATTTTCTGAGAGTAGAGGTGAAGATTTTCCACAAAGAAACCTGGAATGCTAACTGCTTGCTCCATCTGAGAACTCACTGGAGGTAGAAAGTTTCATTCTGCACTTGGTTTTGAAGTCTCCATGCCACAGAAAGCAGGACCATGGTGGGCGAAATAAGGTAGTGGTTTCTAATCCCAGGCCCTGCTGCACAGCCCGTGTGTATGATCTCAGTCTGTCTCCATCCCAGCTAATGAGCTGAAGCATAAACAGTGTAATAGCAATCTAGGCAGCATTAGCAAATCAGCTTACTCCTGCTTGTGTGCGGCTTGCTTTTCCTGCTTTCTGTCCATTAGACACAGCACACGAAGCATCTGTCCTGTGTTCTGCATCAGGTTGTCATTTTCTCCAATGTGTGTTTTCCATGGGCCAACTTTGAAGGTCTTATGTCTTTTCTCTTTTCAAATTTTTTTATTTGATAGATTTCTGAATGTATAGATGTGATAATCTTCCCTACCTAGGCCTCTCCTTCCCACGGTCATGATGGAAGCAAGTCTGTCCCATAGACACAGTCATCTCTTAGCATTCACAAGGATACTCCAATCCGTAGATGTTTAAGTCCTGTATATGTAATGGAATCACATTTGCCTAGGACCCATATACACTCTTGTGTGTGTGTGTGTGTGTGTGTGTGTGTGTGTTAAATCACCGAGAGACTGTTTATAATATCCAGCACAATGTAAATGTTACATGGTTGTTATAAGTATTTTTAATTTGATTTCTTTTTATGTCAAATATTTCTGATCCTTAGTTGAACTTGTGGGCGCAAACTGTGCAAACATGGAGATTATTTCTTTTACTGTATTTTGATTAAACTTTCCTGTCAGCAGCAGCAAGGACCATGCACAAAACCTTCACACAGACAGAAAGTTAATGATAAGCTCATCCGTCACGTACCCTACTTCCTAAAGACATCAGTCAATGTAGTCAGTCCCCAGACAGGACATTTATGGAAATAGAGATTCTCTGGTTATAATAACTAGTCCCCAAACAACCTTACTGTTCCAGGAGAAGTGTCCATCCATTGTGCATGCCTATGGTGTGAGATACACATTCGGGCACTTACCGTGGAGATAGGAAAAGCCAGTGTGGTGAAAAGTAGATCTCTGAAGGATGTGATGAACTTGATATCTTTCCTTCCTACGATTCTTTTCAGCACATCATCCAGGCAGGCGACCCCAAAGAAAACGGCCTGCAAGAGCTGAATTCATTACAACAAATAAGCATTTGCCACTTAAAGAAGACTGCAACCCTGTGGGAGCGATGTTGATTTGAGAAGGAGGGGATGTAGTGTTGCTTGGGTGGAGAGTCGATCCAAGGGCTGGGATTCCAGCTCATTGGGCCTTGACTTTCCATACGAAAACTGTTGGAGGAAATTCATTTACGAGATAATAATGTGTACAGTATTTAGTCTAATGGCCTTCAGCTAAAATGGAAACAAAATAAGGGTTTCCAGGGAGGATGTAATGAGGTGTATAGCATGGCTGCACAGAGTTTAGAACCAAATCTACAGCTCAGGGAGAAGGACCAAGCACAGTGGTAGCATGGTCGGGCGTCCTTTCCCAGGAAAGATAATTACGGTAAAGCCCCAGGGGGCTGGGGAGACAACCCAGTCACAACATGAGGACCTGAGTTCAGATCCTTAGCATTCCTGGAAAAGCAGAGTGTGGTGCAGCATATGTCTGTAACCCCAGCACTGTGGGATGAGGGCAGAGACAGGTGGACCCTTGAAATCACCAGCCTGTCAGTTGGTGAGCTATGGTTTCAGTGAGAGACAATGACTCACAAAATAAAGTTGACCTGTGGCCTCCACACATGCGTACATGCATGTACACATGCACATACATGCATAAGCATTCTCTCTCTCTCTCTCTCTCTCTCTCTCTCTCTCACACACACACACA
This sequence comes from Peromyscus leucopus, assembly GCF_004664715.2. Taxonomy (NCBI): domain Eukaryota; kingdom Metazoa; phylum Chordata; class Mammalia; order Rodentia; family Cricetidae; genus Peromyscus; species Peromyscus leucopus. The sequence continues at coordinate 22,233,289 of NC_051067.1, read as the reverse complement.
CACACACACACACACACATACACATACACACACACACACTGAACTCTCACTGAGAAAGCCATAATGAGGGTCATGACCACAAGGATGGAGCCCTGTGCTGTTTGAAGAAAATAAGAAAATGGAGACAGTATGAAGCCACTGCAGGGCCCTGGCTGAAGGCCATAGAGAGGCAACCTGACAATTGGAGAGATTTAAATCATGGGATGCCAGAAGCAAGACCCAGAGTTCTGGCAGCTGCTGAGTTCTATGAGGTCCGTGAGGCAAGGCAAGAGAGAAACAGAGTCTTTTTCACTCAAGTAAGATTGAAGGCCCCTACCCAAATTGGCACTAGAAGTATTTTGGATTATTGATTTCTTTGTCAGGATTTTAGAATATTGACACACAATGGGGATAAGACTCAAGTGTACAAACAAAATTCAATTAATGTTTATGCTCACTTCTTAAAAATAGCTTGAAGGTAACCTTATACTATATTTTTTTAAAATAATTTTGTGCATGAAGTCAAGTTACCTGGTGTGAATTCTTACATTTGTGGTGTCATATTTGTGACCAAGAAGCTTAGATGTTAGAGCCTTTCAAGAGTCAGGTCTTTGGATTTGGGATGCTGAGCCCTTAGTATAGCCTGAAAGGCAAGCTTTCAGTGGTCTTGGTATTTCATACAATGTTACAGCTGCTAGTTTAAGGCCTGGTGGGTGCTGACTATGCCGAGATTGGGTTGAATTTGACGTATATTTGCTTTAGAAGTCATCTCAGTCTTTGGGAGCTCTGCATTGGCATGTGAGGGGCAGTTGGATTCTAGCCTAGAGTATGAAAGTTCTGGAGCCTGGCGGAGCTGGGTTAATAATTGATCCGGGTTGGCTGTTGGGGAACAGTGTCTAAAGTCTAGGCTGGAGCAAAGATCTAAAGTTGGCTTCAGGACACTCCCTGTGCTGAGGCATAGGTGGGGGAAGAAGCAGATGTAGACTCTGCTGTGACTCAGTGCTGAGTCCTCAGACCAGCAGCAAGTGTACCGCCTGGAGCTTCTCAGAAAGCCAGGCTCTTCTCTACCTGCAGACTTTGGGATCACAGTGCCTGGGAAGAAGGGCCCAATGGTGATTTTTAAGGAAGCACTTATGTGTCCTTGCGTAGGCAGAAGCCTCTGGATTAGACATCCATCATCCATGGTCTTACTAAAGACTCAGACCTCCAACAGCTGACTTTTAGTCATGGCTTGTTACATGCCAGACTTGAGACTCACTTTTAATTTTCAAATGTCCTCATGTGCTAGCCTTAAGCTCCCAGACCCATCTTAAAGATGAGGAAAATTTGCTAGTGTTGTTGTTGTTGTTGGTGGTGGTGGTGGTGGCCTTTAATCCCAGCACTCAGGAGGGCAGAGGCAGGCAGATCTCTGAGTTCGAGGCCAGCCTGGTCTACAGAGCAAGTTTCAGGATAGCCAGGGTGACATAGAGAAACCCTGTCTTAGGTGGGGTTTTGAGGAAAATGAGATAAAGAGAAATTAACAAACTTGCTCCAAGCTCCAGGGCTTCAGAGTCTGGTTCTTGAGCCAGACGTAAGAAACATCAGATTTCTCAAACAGTCCACACAAAATTCTGTGGGAGGTCAGAGGAGAAACAATTCTACCTGAGTGAGAAGATAAAATACATCTTTGAAAAGTATCAATGTCTGGTTTCTGCCCCCAGAGATTCCCCTTTTAATGGGTCTGGGAGTGTAGGCCAGGTAATGGGGGAGTGCTTAATACATTTTCCCAAGGCTGCCTGATTTTCTTTTCTGGTGTGTGTGTTGGTGGGGTGGAGGGATGTTTAGCCATGAATCTACCTTGGGCCTTATTCCTCAGGAGCCGCCTTCAATCCTGGTTTTTGAGGCAGAGTCTTTCACTGGGACTCTGCTTCAGCTAGGCTGCTCAGCAAGCAATCCCCAGAAATCTGTCCATCTTCACCTCCTCTGTGCTGGGATTACAAGTTCATGCCTTTCTTATGTAGGTGATAGAAATGACAGTTCAATCCTGAAGCTTGTGCCCAGGCACTTGACCAGCTAAGGCATCCCACTTGCCACATTCCTGGGTTCTCCTCATCCTGGGTTCTCCTCATCCTGGGTAGCTGAGACTGAGAGGCCCACCTGAGTAAGCAAACCTCCTCTTAGAAATATAGACCAGGTGGTCTCAGAGAGATGGGAGCATGAGAAGAAGACTTAGCCAGTCCTTTGAGGTGGAATGAAATTCCTAAGTGTAGGAGTAGGGGACAACCGCTGGGAAGTTTCCTTTTGTGTGGTGAGGCAGGGTTATCCAAGGTAGCCGAGACAGATTCAGGAACAGAAAACACAGACTGGGTGAGGGTCACAAGGTGCATAGCAGAGCAGGAGGTTTCCCAAGGACAGAGGGTGTGTGTGGGAGGGAGGGAAATGGCCAGTTCTAAATGCCATGCAGAGGTTCCCTCCACAATGTTTATTTCTACTGTCTGTGCCTTTGGAACTCAGCCCGAGAGCTGTAGAATTCTGAATGTGCACGCAGTCGTTTGCACACGGATGTCAGAAGTTGCATCTTCTCCCTCCTCCTCCCCCCACCCACATAGCTCTAAGACCTAGTTTCACTTCCAGATACTCTGGCAGCAGCAGCCCCTTCCTGTCTTTGCAGAAGCAACCATGGGGTCTGGGCTCTGTTGATCAACACAGCATTTCATCACACACTGATCATCCTCGAGATCTGGCATCTTTGGAAGAAAGACCGCCTCCACCCAGAGAGTGAAGTTTATGCTACCCCACGTCCTTTGGTCGGAGCTTCTTAGAGTCACTGGGAGTCAAGTCTATCCTCTTTCTTGCCCATCTCAGCCACAGAGTGTGGAAACCAGATAAAGAAAGTATATTACTCAGCTCCTCCGAGGTTTCTCTCCATCAATATGAATTAGCTCCCCACTGTAAATGTGCCAATCACCTCTCCCCCTCCACCCCCGGCTCACACGTCGTCTTGCAAGACATATGCCACACTGGCATCTCCAGACGCCAACTCAGTGTGAGGCAGCCTTGCTGCCATTGATCTGAGTGCTGACATCCCACATCAGTATCAACAATGAAGATTCGGGTAGCAGCGGGTCCCACCCGAGTGTTGGGGAGGAAGGCACCAGGGGGTTGCCAAGTCAAAGACACAGGCTAGAGCTGGGGCATAAGGAGGCCACTGAGCAGAGTTGGAGGATGAGGAGTGTGAGAAGTTAGGGGTTCTAGGAAGTCTTGAGGGGTGTCAAGAGCACACTTGGGTCAACTCAGGTCATCCACATGGGTAGTGATCTGCTTATCTAACAACAAGAACAACAACAAAAGGGGGGCTGGGCAGTGATGGTGCACGCCTTTAATCCCAGCACTTGGGAGGCAGAGGCAGGTAGATCTAAGTTTGAAGCCAGCAGGGTCTACAGAGTGAGTTCCAGGAAAGGCGCAAAGCTACACAAAGAAACCCTGTCTCGAAAAACCAAAACAAACAAACAAAAAAATGATAATGTTTATAAACACACACACACACAGTGTGATGGCACTCTTAAAAGAGAAAAAGAGTTATCAGGAGAAAATGCCAGCAGTTAATGGACTCCTCTGTATCCCCTCCAGAAATGTATTTGTTGATGTTCAAACACCTGAGGAATTCTCAGAATGTAACTATATTTGGAAATAGAGTCTTTAAAGAATTAGGTTATAATGAGCACACATGGGCAGGCCCATGCAATCTACCTAGTGTCCTCTAGGACACAGATATACATAGGCAAGACCATGAGAAGATACAGGGAACAGATGGGACATCGGCAAGCCAGTGAGAAGACTTGATGTCAGACTTGCGGTTTCCAAAACAGTGACACAATAAGTTTCTACTGTCCATTAGGACAGCCTTGTCAAATGATGTGGTGGCTCTACAAGCACAGCTCAAATTGGGAAGCATTAAAGAAACTTACAGCACAATGACCATCACTTGGATATCTCAACTGACATGTCACATCAGTATCAACAAGGAATACGTGGTCAGTGACAGGTCGCACATGGATGCTGCCGAGGGAAAGACGCAGCAAGAGCTAGGGTGTAAAGGAATCCCTGAGCAGAGCTGGAGGAGGAGGGTGAGAAGCCAGGGGTCCCAGGGAGTCGTGAGGAGTGTCGAGGGAACACTGGGATCATCTTGGGTCATGCAGATGGAGAACGATGTGCTCATGCACCATCCTGGGACAGCAGGCTTCATGGTGTCCTGTTGATCAAAGCCTTTTCATAGCTGATGTTTTCTAATTCGTCCTTTTCACCAGCTCTTCCCTGATTCTACTCCAGTGGAATGTTCTGGGCCCTTTCCTGAGATGCTGCTGCTCTAAGTTTGTTGGCTGTCTTTTGTTTCTGTTGCTGGCTAACAAACTTAGGACCAGTGACAGAGCTGAATTTACATTTTAAGAAAATAACTAATGTGATTTAAGAAACTGTAGCTAAAGGATATTTAGTTTATACATTCCATGTCTTCACAAATCCGCGAGGATCTTAAAATCATGGAAACTTACCCTTTCTAAGTCATCAAGTTTATTTCCTTGCCCTAAAGCCAAAACCCTTTTAAACAACCCCAGGAAATGAAAATTTCTTCCATTTAAAAAAATAATAATTCCAGAGAGGGAGATTCCACAAGTCCCCTGAACAAGACATTATGACTCCTGCTGGATGAGTCAAGCGACCCAGTGCCAAGCCCAAGGCTCCGGGCCTGACTCGGCCGCACTGGGACTTTCCTTGCCCTTCCCTCAACCTGATGTAACCCTTGCAGTGAAAGACTATTCCTAAATTAAAGAGAACACAGGGACTAACTGGGACAGACATTTTGTCTGGTGGTGGTGGAGAGGGTGCAGTTGATTGGGAGGGAGGAGGATCCTCAGCCAAGGCCATCTGGGCTGGTGTGACGTACACAATCCCCACTCACCATTCACGTGCATCTAGGTTAAAACAGACTCTGAAGCTTCACCCATGCAATCTCAACAATATGGCCTAAATAAGACCCACAGAATGATACCACCAGTGGGCATGCCAATGTGGGTGTGGGAAATTTTACAAGGTCCCACCCCTAGGTTTTTGCTTATACTGCTTCACAGTATAATTTGTTTATACTGTGAAGATGTGTCTTTGACAAAGCACCTTCTGATTGGTTTAATAAAGAGCTGACTGGCCAATAGCTAGGCAGGAAGAGGTTAGGCAGGACTTCCAGAGACAGAGAGGACCCTGGGAAGAAGAAAGGCACAGTCACTCGCAAGCCAGACCTGGAGAGGAAAGAGGAGGTGCAAGATGGAAGAGAGGTAATGCCATGAGGCAGAATGTAGATTAATATAAATGGGTTAATAAGTTAAGAGCTAGTGAGAGCAGCCTAAGCCTATGGCCAAGCTTTTTAGTTGATATGAAGTCTCTGTGTTGTTATTTGTGAGCTGGTGGCCGATGAAAAAGCATGCCAGACTAGGTAAAGAGCCACAAAGAATTCATCAATTACTGCTGAGGGAAGGACTCTTCAGTGTTCTCTAGGGATGAGCTTCCTGATAGGTTATTCCAATTCCAGGTGGTCAGTCCTGAGCAGATAGTCACATGAGTTTATCAACTCAGTAGAGTGTGTGTATGTAAAACAGCGGTAAATGAAGAAGTCGTGAATTTGAGAGGGAATGATGGTGGACATGAGGAAGTTGGAAGGAGAGAGGGGGCGGTAAAATTATGTTAATACAGAATTCATATATAAAATTCTCAAAAAATTAAATAAAAAATAGACAAGTTAAAACCAAAAGAAGCCAAGATAAACAAGGGAACTTATCAAACAAAACCAGGAGGACCAATAATGTGAAGGACACAATCTGGAATAACGAGGATAAGAACAGAGAGACCAGGGGTTTTGTGGAATATGTTGGTTAGGAGTGTAAGAAGCCTTGGCCAAGTGTAGCTGAGGACAGTGGCTTTCATAGAGCAGAAGCATTTCCTGGGATAGAGCAACCTACAGGAAGGAAGGGGTTTCTTGGCAAGCGGCTCAGACCAATTAGAACTGTGTTCTGATTATCAATTCATTCAACCAACATCCCTGGAGTACCAGTTAGGAACCCAGAATTGTCCTAGAGATAGTACAGGCCAGGACTGGCTCTGTCAGTCTACCTTGACTGGGAAAATAAGGGAAGGGAAGGAGAAAAAGAGGAAGAGGAGGAGGAGAAAGGAACATTTTCTGTAAGTTATTTGTGGGGATGAAACCCAGGATGAGTGGGAAACAGTCTGTGGTTCAGAGATATGCCTGTAGGGAATTCATTGAGGATAACACCCTCAGAGTATCTCTGACAGGGAGGGAGAAGGATTTGGGGGCAGAGCAGATTCTTAGAGGAGCCCTGCAGAGAGAGCTTCCCTGAAGTGGGTCCCTTGGCAACCCCAGGGAAGGAGCTGGTGGAGGCAGCTTCCTCCGGCTGCGGGTGCTGCTGGGAAGAGAGATCACCTGTGAACCATCAGAAGCCCACACACCATCTGGGAGCTGGGGAATGAATCTCTCAGCTCTGGGGAGGTGGGAGGCTCTGCTTTCCTCAATGCTACACAGGAACCAACCGAGATGTGGAAAAGTTAGGTAACTCACTTCAACTTACACAGGAAGTAGACATCCAGTGCTCTGGCTCCGGAAGCCAGGCCTCTCATCACAGATTTCCCTACTGTGTTTAAAGAACTCACCAAAATGCTGTCCATCCTGGCTACTCCATCAGTTTAAATTGCTTCATTTGGTGCTGGAGATATTCACTCCCTCTGTGCTATGAGTTCTAATCCCTTCAAGAGCTAAGTCAGTAGCTCTAAGTATCTTTGTGAGCGACATCACTCATGTGTCCTTTGGACTCTGTAAAGCTAAAGAGCTTCACAGATGAAAATCTGAACTAAGTGATGGAAAGCAAGGGTTTGCCTCTAAGTACCAAAGCGGGTATTAGCACAAGCAGATTGCATAGCTTGGTCTCTGGACTCAGCTGTTGGGGCTGCCTCACTTGGTAGGACTCACTGCTCTCTGCTTGAACCGGAAGCTATACCTTCCCCCAGAAGCCCGAGTGTCAAGGATGTCTACCCCAGCAGCTACAGCAGAGAGAAGCGTGTCTCAACAGACATTCTCTTCTAGCTAAATGATGGAGAGAGAGTGTAGTGTGAGGAGACGTACCCAGGAGCTATGGGGGCCGCGCTTGACTTCCATCCAGATCTACCACCCACTGAGGACTTAGCGAGGAGACCCACATTCAGCTGGTTCACCACATTCCACCCTGCCCATCCCTGTCAAATACAGATAACTCCAAGCTCCCCATCTCCCTTCCATCTTCTCTCCTTTTCTGCTTACACCGTGTTGATGGCCTTCTCAGTTCATGGCCATGCCGGTAGCTTCTATTTTTGTTCCTCCTTAATAATGTGGAAACTAATGGCATAAAGCCCCAGGCCCTGGGTCACAGATGGTAAGCAGTGGACTGATGAACACAGCTAGCAGGGCATACTCCCTCTCCCTGGGGCGAGCTCTCTGTCTTGTCAACAGTGACTTTCGTGTCCCCTCAGACCTTTCTCTCCTTAGCTACCAGGCACTCCTCCAGCCGCCAACTCTGGCAGTGTCTACGGCTTCTTTCTGGTCTCCCTAGGGGGCAGTTTCAGGCGGAAAATGGTGCAGTGCTCTAAGATCTGACTTGAAACAAGACAGGCTTTGTTATTCAACAGGGACACAGAAATTAAAGATGTCTGAGAGGAAAGGTGTACCAGACTCAGAAAGTCGAATGTCACACGTTTTCCTTCGCATATAGGTTCTAGATATTACCATTTATGTGTGTAGGCTGGAGCTTCTAAGTCAGGGAACTATGAAGGGGAGGAAAAGAGGTCATAGGGAGGAAGAAAAAGAAAGCTCAAGGATGCATGCGACATGAAAGAATGGGGCTTCTGAGGACAAAATGGGTGAGGGCTAGGAGGACAGAGGAAGGACGTGTGGGTGGGGATCAACAAAAACAAAACCTGTATGAAAATTCAGTGACATCCATTTCAGTTTGTATGTTAACTGGAAGAAAACACATAGAAGATTAATATGACTAACAGGGCAAATTACAAAGGCGTTAAAATAATTATGTTTGATTAACTAAGAAATAAGTAAAAAGAGGAGGTATACAATTCCTGCTAAGCTGATGGGCTACAGAGGTGGCTCAGTGGTTAAAGAGCATTTACTGCTCTTACAGAGGACTAGGGCTCTGTTCTCAGGATGTACATGCCGGTTCAACTCTGCCTCTAACTCCAGCTCTAAATCTTACTCCCTCTTCTGGTCTCTGTAGGTACTGCAACACACATGGGACACATACAAACATGCAGGCAAAAAAAATTTAGACATGTAAAATAACAATTACTGCTAAATTGGATTGGATACTGATTTCACCAGGTTGAAGTAAAATAAACATGAGTGTTGTGTTAGAGTAAGTTAGGAGACCTCTAAAGCCTGGTCAATTATTCCATATAAAATATAAATCTGCTAAAAACTAATAATAGCCATAAATGAACATGTGAGATCTCAAGAGGTAGAAATTTTGAGGCTCCAACATATATATATTATAATCACACTACTTGAAAACTATCCTTGGATGGCTCCCCTAAAATATACTTAACCCATCTTTGTCAGGTGGGAAACACTCTGAAGTCACTCTCAAGAGCAGAGAAAGGAAATCATTGCAGGTAACATCTCCTTTGCTCGCATGCTGGGGCCAGAAGCAGCCAGAAGAGATCACTCAGGGAAGCAGAAAACATAGCCACGCCTACAATAGGCCAAGTGAGCAGAGCTCTGGTACCCGAGTGCCCTCTGCCCCGCTCTCCTGGCAGACACAATGAAAACTCTAAGTGGCTCAGGTTGATAAGGGCCTATGAGGTGGAACTGGTTGAGCTGGAAAGAGTTCAGATGCTTTTTAAGTTCACGTAAAGAAGAGGGCAAGGGCTGGATCACAGCGCTGTACATGGGGTTTCAGGTGGGCTGTGGAAGTCTGTGGAGGAAGCAGAGCTGGGAATAGAGGCCAGCAGGCCTTTGTTTGGGAATGTGAGCAGAGACGTGAGGAAAGAAACCTGTGGATAAAACAATGGAGACAGCCGCCTGTCTCTCAGAGACACCAGCTTTCCTGGGAAGAGGGGGACCTGAGGGGTGAGTTTGGCCTTTTTGGTTTTTGTTTTCCAAGAGTCCACCATGTCAAAAGGAATTCAAGCAAAATAAAAAAGAGCTTCGGAAGATCAATCTGGAATGTGAGTAATGGAGGGGCAGGCACTTCCGGTAGAAAGGACAGTGCAGAGCGGCTGTGGTCCTCTGATGCACATTCCAGTTTGGAATGAGAGAGGCAGGAAGTGAGGGGAGGGAAAGGAGGAGGGAAAGGCGGGTCCAACCAAAGGAGAAACAAGTGGGGCTTGATTTGGTGGCTAATTCGACAGGAAGGCAGAACATGAGATTAAACTAGAATATGATTTGGGCCCATGAGATGCTCTCTAAGTAAAGGTGCTTTCTGCCCAGCTTGATGGCCTGAGTTCAATCCTAGGGACCCAAATGGTGGAAGGAGAGAGCTTTGTCCTTTGACCTCTACCCCTGCATTGTGGTGCACATGACCAACACATACACACATACATGCACACAAAATAAATAAAAATGCTATAGTTTTTTTTTTTTTTTTTTTTTTTAAAAAACATCAAGCTAGGATAGGTCAGCAGACAGAAAACGAGGGGGAAACGGCAGTGAAATCCGGAAGCGGTCAGGCAGGTAGTGGCCTATGTGCCAAGTCTGTCCCGCGGCTCTGCGATTCTGTGCGGTAGAATGGCTGTACCAGAGCCTGAGTTTGATTAGTAGATTAAACATGGAGAGACATACGCCCCCCAGTTGACCCAACAGAGATACAAACCTCGTTGTTGGACACTCACAGTACTCTTAAAGGTCTACACAACCAATTTTTGTATTTTTTTCCGACTATCTGACTTTTTCCCTCATAAAATCTCAAAACTGAAACAGCCACCATGATGCTTTCTGGCACAAGAGAGCTTGTCCAAAACTCAAAATATTCTATATGTTACCAAAAGGTGAACACAAGGCCAGAAGGGAGGGTACAGTGCCTCAAAGGCCCCTTCAATCTGAACTCAGCATTCCAGTGTCCCTTTTTCTGACCCTTCGTCTGCTCTGATTGCAAAATGAGGATTGTGATTCTGAAAGATTAGCACATTCTGATCACAGGGCTGGAGGGACAGTTCTTTAGTTAAGGATACCCACTACTCCTCCAGAGAACTCAGGATCAGTTCCCAGCACCCACATAGCAGCTCACAGCCATCTGTAACTCTAGTTCCAGGGGATCTAATGCCCTCTTCTGGCCTCCACAGGCACCAGAAATATATGTGACACATATTCATACATGTAGACAATGCATGTAAAACACTCATAAAATAAATCTTGAAATCAAGAATATTCTTTCCAGCTCCCTGAAATCAGGTTGTTTTTATGGAACTGTGTATTTTAACAACAACAAATACTTAAATGTCAATTCCCATGTCTGAAGGAAGCTCCAATTTTATCTTTTAACACACACACACACACACACACACACACACACACACTTGTTTCCTAAAGTACTTCTTACAAGGCAGTTTTTCTTCCATTCATTCAGACTTTGCTCAGTAGCACATGGTCAGCCAGGTTAGGAAGACAAGAAGGGATTAAGCTTTAAGTTTGGTTTTAAAATAGTTGAAACTGTGTATTAGTTGTTGGCTCGGGTGATCTCTCCTTTCAGATGGAACTTGAGCCTATAAAAAACTCCAGTGGGAGAGGAAGGCGGCAAATGTGTTTGCTTTGCTTGGATAAATCTGTGAGTTGGTGTGCGCTGTCAAAGGACATTATTCCTCCATTGGAAGTCACACTTCCTACACAACGTGCGACACTCCGCCTTCTTTTCAGAGACTCTCAGGCAGGGTTCAAAATCTTTCCTGTGTTTCGTACACAAGCCTGTGCTCCCCCACAAGAGTCTCTGTAAAGAGCATTTAACAATTAGACACCCTAGTAGCTATGGAGAGTTTCCAAACTCAGTTCTTCAGAGCAAATTGCTAAATAACAGGGCAAGCCCAAAACTCACCAACCATGAAGAAAGAAGACATGGGGGACCTGTGTTTAGTAAAGTGGTACGTGGAAAAGCACTCACATTACTGATAATAACCTGGTTCCAGACACAGACACAGACTTACCAGATTAAGGAGTGTCAAGTACTTTGAACGTCCACCATCATGGAATTCCTTTAACTTCTCTTCATCCTTTCCAATATGTGGGATGTAATAATTGAGGAAAATGTACCAGTTCAAAACAAGGAAGTGGTATACGCAAGTGGTTGTCTTCGTCATGGCTTCCGTGGATTGAAGCAGTCTCCTTGCCTTTGGGTCCTGGGAGTCACGGCTGCTCTCTGTTCAGACTGGAGGGCTGTAGGAACAAAGGCCTCTGGGAATTAGAGTTTCAAGACAGGCTGGAGTTTGCTTCTCTCTTAGGCACTTTTTCTTATAACCTTGGGAGGAACTCTTTCAAATAGCTGCATTTAGATAACCTGACGGCTTGCACATATTTCAAAATAGGGCTTTAAGGCGAGCAACACACAAGAGCTGTACTTCGAACAGGGCCCAGCCTACTGCCTGACCTGTTTGCTACAAATGCCAACTCAGTAAAAGGTCATGCCTCTGTTCTTCCTTTTCATTTGGTCAGAAAGTCAGTGGTGGTAATGGTGTCTCTTCAAAGAATGAGAGGCTGTCTTAAAACAGGAAGTAGAAACTTGGGTGTGTTTATGACAGATAAGGAAACCAGGTATAGTCATCCTACTTGTGAAATCTCTGGGACATTCTCAAGCTTGAAACAGCCTTTGATCCTCTAGGAACAGACTCAATGGAGTCTCAGTCTCCCCCGCCCCTATACCAGAGAACTAACGAGGTCCAGACATGCCATCTGCATAGCATTTTTGTGCCCGGAGGGAAGAAGCTTGGGGAGATGGCTTTGGTCAGCATACCTGAGTGTAGACCCGGCTCGAGGGGAGCAAGGGCTTCTGCACTGCCCTGGGGAGCAGAAGACATAATTGGATTGGGAGAGCAACGGGCAGGACCCTACCTCAGCCAGTGCAGAAGGGGGCTGAAGAAGAACTGTAAGGGCCACGCCTTGTGACATCACCAGCTTGTTTCCCTGGGCAACTGACTTGGAGGGTTGAGCAAATTCTTGGAGAAATGCCCCTGGCGCCATTAGGGAAGTCTGCAGCTGATGTTATTGATGACTTCACCAGGGTTGACAAGAACTGAGAAGCCAGGCAGTGGTGGCCTACGCCTTTAATCCCAGCACTCGGGAGGTAGAGCCAGGTGAGTTCAAGGCTAGCCTGGGTTACAGAGTGAGATCTAGGAAAGGCACAAAGCTACAGAGAAGCCCTGTCTCAGAAGAAAAAAAAAAAAGTACTGAGAAAAAGAACTTCAAGGAGCTATGAGAACCCAAAGAAACCCAGGACTAATCTATCCACGAAAAGTCAACTAGACCAAACATTAGGACTCAGACAGAGAGAGAGAGAGTGGTCCTTAGCCAGCATGTCTGCAGGGTAACCATTTCGTAGTCTGTTGGAAATGCTATAATGAAATATTACAAAGTTGTAGGCTTATAGACAAACGTATTTCTCCTGGTGCTGGCAGATTCAGCATCTAGTACAGGTTCATTTTCTAGTTAACACATGTAATCCTCTCACCATGACCTCTCATGGAAAGACGTAAAACAGCTCCTGTGGGCATCTTTGGAGCCAGAATCCTATCTGTGAAGACTCCTCTGTCTTTATGTTCAGGACTTGTCTACAGCCCACACCTCTTACTTGATACCATGACTTTGAGAGTTGGAATTTTACCCAATGAATTCAGGTAAGGCCTGAGCATTTAAAACAAAAAACCATTCACTATGGAGAGAGCAATCCAGGACATAGAGACAGCGCTCTGCAAAATCCCATGGCCTAGGCTAAAACTGCAAATAACAATGGCTTCTCTTGCTTTCTTAAGCATGGTTCCAAGCGCTTTATGGATGCCAGTTCTCTGAACCCTTTAAATACCATAATATTAATGCTAAAATAACATGCTGAGTAAGCAGTGAAGAGGTCGAGTGGGTCCACATTGGTAACTAGTGGATCTCAAGGGCACAGAGAAACATTTGCTCTGCATACCTGCTGGTCCCCTTTCCAGTATTTCCTCTAAGTGACTTTTATGTATTTATCTTCTTTTTTTTTTTTTCTTCGAGACAGGGCTTCTCTGTGTAGCTTTGCGCCTTTCCTACAACTCACTCGGCGTATTTATCTTCTTATCAGAAAATTCTCTCAATCTCCAGTATAAAACCAAGGTTGAGTAAAGATTAAGGCAAAGAGCCGGGCAGTGGTGGCGCACGCCTTTAATCCCAACACTCGGGAGGCAGAGCCAGGCGGATCTCTGTAAGTTTGAGGCCAGCCTGGTCTACAAAGCGAATTCCAGGAAAGGCACAAAGCTACACAGAGAAACCCGTCTTGGAAAACCAAAAAAAAAAGAAAGAAAAGAGTGTTAAAAAAAGATACACACATACACGTTTCATGCTTCAAATACTAGACTCACAAAGGTGCCTCTCTTGTAGCTCTCCACTCCTAGAGGTGTGAGTTTTTAACTTAAATTCATATTGGTATTGAGCAACTACCTATCCAGCAAATAAATACAATTTGCTAGGAATTGACTAGGCCATGGACATTTATTTCTTTCTTAGTTTTTGTTTCATAATTTTTCCAGAACTTCATACATGAACACAGCACATCACTTTCACCCCTCCACCTCCAGCTCTTCCTCTCTCTCCCTCTCTCTCGGGTTTCCAAGACAGGATTTCTCTGTGTAGCCCTGGCTGTTCTGGAACTCACTCTGTAGACCAGACTGGCCTCAAACTCACAGAGATCCACCTGCCTCTGACTCTTAAGTGCTAAAATTAAAGGCGTGTACTACTACCACCTAGCCATCATCTCTTTTAATTATTGTTACAAGTGTGACATACTGGGTCCACTTAGCTTTGCTTGTGTGCACATGTGTCCAGGGATGACCCATTGTGATTGGACAACCTATGTGGGAGTGTGTCCCTGGAGGAGACTGATTCTCCAACTGTCAGCGGGCATTGACCACTTGAAGCTCTTCATCCAGGGGTTTCTTTAGAAATAATATCCAATCCCTTATCTCAGGAAGTGTATGCACTAGAAAGAAGAGACAGACTAAATGGGAATGAAAACAGGCAGTCCATCTCCTGACTCAGGCTCCAGGCAGTCTCTTTCCATCTTCCTATAGCTGCCGAGTTCTCCTGTTGGTGAGAACAGCTGTCTTCTCATTGATTTTTCCCTATTCTAGTTTTGTTCCTCAGCTCTCTTCTTCACAAGGCCCAGGAGTGATACTTCGTGCAATGCCACAGTCACTCTTGATGTCCATCCCTTTTTTCTTTTTAAAGAAGGTCACTTATGCCGTGATATCTGCCTTCACAGGCTGTAGTGAACTGTCCACTATCACGTGGCCTTGGTTCTTTCCCCAACCTCATTTTGTGTCTGTCAGAGGATATCCTCTAAGATCAGCAAATTGACAGAACTTCCCATCTAAACCTGCCCAGGTTACAAGTGCGCTCATTCCTAGTCCCTCATGAAGTCTGTCCCTGAAGTCTGACCGGTTATCTCAGAGTCACCCTCTATGGGGGCACACCCTAGCAGTTTCCTTCTCTGGGAATTCTTCCCTGGCCTCTTCCCGAACCAGGCTGCATTAAATAATCCCTACCTCTTCCCTGACACTCCCATGTCTCTGAAAATCACGTGATCAGGAACTCAACTTGTTAAAGATGCTGTTATTTCCTAGGATTCAGAAATTCTGTTTTAATCTCTATAGCTTATCAGAGTGCTGAGAAGATTGGTGTTTTAGAAATGTCTGTCAAACAAGACAATAAACAAGTAATTTAAAATTCGTAAAGGGGCTGGGTGTGGTAGGTAGAGGCAGGCGGATCTCTGAGAGTTTGAGGCCAGCTGGGGTCTCCATAGTGAGTTCCAGGCCAGCTAAGACTATATAGTGAGAACTTGTTTCAGTAGGATAAAATGTATAAAATAAACTAAGGAAAAGACCTGAAGAAATATTTCTCAAAAGAAAGTATTCACATGGCCAACAAATACATGAACAAAATGTTCAATATTACTAATCATCAGTAAATGCAAATTAAGATAAAAATTGAGATATCAACTTACTTCTGTTACAATGTTATTATAAAAAAAATAAGTATTGGTAAGGACGTGGAGGAAGGGAACCCTAGTATATCCAGAGTGAGAATGCAAATTGATAAGTCACTATGGACTATGAAGATTCCATTAAAAATCAAAACAGTTCCACCATATGATTCTACAATATCAACCCTGGGCACACATCCTCAGGGGATGAAGTCAGAATGTCAAGTACACATCTGCTCCCCTGTGTTATTGCAGCACTATTCTCAGTACTTCTCGGTACTGGGAGATCTAAGTGTCCAGTAGTAAATGAAGACATGCATAACACGTGGCATATCATAGACACAAGGTGTGCTATAGCCTTTGCATAAAGAAGAAGCTTGCCGCTGGCATCATGGCGGAACCTAGTTAACAGTATTTAAACAAAGTAATGCAGGTCCATAAGGACAAATACTGCAAGGTCTTACTTAAATGAAGAGTCTGTAAGTAAATTTATAGGAGCATTGAGTAGAATGATTTTTTTTAATTGACTCATTAATTATTGGGGGATGGAAGCAAGGGTGGGAGTAGAAAACTAGTGAGAATTGTTAATAGACAAAATTTCAGTTCCAAAGAAAATTAAGTTCAAGAGACCATTTGCATATCATGGTGACTACAGTTAGTAACAATGCATTAGGCACTTAAAGATTTCCAAGAGGGAGCATGGCAGGAGAGAGATCAGAAAGACGGTAAGAGCGGAAGATGGGGAGGAGAGATGCGAAGCTTTGTCTTCAGAGAATGGCACAACCATTGCAGACATGGCCTCACAGGGACTGCAGCTGCCTGCACAAGACAGGGTCGGTCAACAGCCAGTTGTGGGTTGAGGAAGAACTCACGTGACCTTACTCTTACCTACCGAACTATTGGCTAGTGATGGATTTGGGGGGAGGGGCAGTCATTACCTTCAGTTATATTCCAAAGGTAAGCACATGATAGTCTAATACAGTGGTTCTCAACCTGTGGGTCACAACCCTTTGGGGGGGTTGAATGACCCTTTCATAGGGGTCACCTAAGACCGTGGGGAAGCATAAATATTTACATTACAATTCATAACAATAGCACAATTACAGTTATGTAGTGGCAATGAAAATAATTTTATGGTTGAGGGTCATCACAACCTGAAGAACTCTATTAAAGGGTTGTAGCATTAGGAAGGTTGAGAACCACTGCTTGGTCACACAGATGGTCCTGATTAAAATAAAACAAAGAGGTATGAATGTGGGAAAAGGACCTATAGAGAGGTGGGGGTGGGTAACAACAATGGGAAGGAGAGGGCAGGAGTTAAGAGTAAACAGAATGCATTATGTACATCTGTGAAATTGTCAAAGAATACATATAATCATTAAGAAGGAAACTGTCAAAAGATTTTAAGCATCCTCACCACAAAAGGTAATGCTTGTTAATTACCTTGATTTAACGATTTATACATATGCATACTTTAGAACTCCAAGCTATGTACAATAAATGTACATGGTTTTTACTTTTTTCTCAAAAACAAATAATTACAGTAAAAATATCTGTGGATAAATGTATCTATGCACAGCAGGTGTGTTTGGCTATTGAGTCTTTCAAAGCTGACTCATTCATTAAAAACAGCCGGGCGGTGGTGGTGCACGCCTTTAATCCCAGCACTCAGGAGGCAGAGGCAGGCGGATCTTTGTGAGTTCAAGGCCAGCCTGGTCTACAAAGCGAGTTCCAGGAAAGGCGCAAAACTATACAGAGACACCCTGTCTCGAAAAGCAAAAAAAAAAAAAAAAAAAAAAAAAAAAACCTACTATGTTCAGAACATTAAACTGTTGTGTTCAGAGGAGGAGGCAGAATCTAAGATGAGTTAATTCATAGCCTAAGTCCCAGAGGAGCTCAAAGCCAAGTAGAAGAGACAGCTATGTAAACAAAAAATTACAGCAAGGCGTGATAAGTACTATAATGCAGATAGGCATAAAGTAGTTATGGAGTTTAAATTATCCTGCATATTATTCTGTCATTTTAAATATACAGAAGAGTGAACTAGGGTTGAATGCCTTGAGGAAATCATTGAAAACACAGTCACTATACAGAAGAAAACGATTAAAGTAACCCCATGCCAATCACGTGAGAACATTTGCCATCCCAGCTTCATCTGTCTCCTCACTCAACATGAGGGAGCTGCCTCAGGAACAGCCAGTGGGATGCTGAGCCCCTGTGATGGAGCTTGACCCATCCAGTGTCCTCCACAGGACTCATGGCAACAGGTAAATTCCAGGTGATCTCCATGAAAAGTCAGGAAGAGGAAGGTGAGAAGGGACCCAGAATTCAGTGGGAGCTTGTATAAGTACTACTCAGTTAAATTCCTACCTGGTCAGCTTGCAGAGCCATTTAAAGATGGATGGTTGTAACAGGAATCTTAAAAGTTCTTATTAATAAAATCAAACCTGAGGCCAAGTATTGGGGTGAACACTGGGAGACCAGAGAGACAGAACAAGCCACAGCTAATCTCACCTGGCCAACTTCACAGCTGATCTTGTTTCCTCAGACTGGAAGCCTCTGTGTCCTCATATCCGAATGGCTCTCAGCTGAACTGTGCTGCTCAAAACCTAAAAGCTTTACCAGCCAAATGCTTCTAGTTTCTGGTCCTCACGCCTTATATACCTTTCTGCTGTCTACCACCACTCCCTGGGATTAAAGGCTCGCTTTCTGGCTTTCTGGGATTAAAGGCATGAGTCACCATACTTGGCTGTATCTATCCTTGAACAGATGGATTTCTGCCTCTGGAATGCTAGGATTAAAGGCGTGTGCTATCGCTGCCTATCTTCTATGTTTAATATTGTGACTTTTCTGTCTCTGACCCCAGATAAGTTTATTAGGGTGCACAATATTTCGGGGAACACTATACCACCTCAGATGGTTCCCTAGAAAGATGATCCAGGACCTCAAGAGCTCATTAACTCTGCCTACCCTGGTTAACTGGTGTCACATTAGCCTCCCCAAGGAAGATGGGACATCCTGAGACAGGCAATGAATTTCTGACTCTTCCAGTGATGTCTGTCTTAAAACTTGTGTTTTGAGGTAGCTGCTGTCTGTTAATTAAATGTCTACCATTTAATTCTTTGTTTTCAGTCTGTTTCTGCTATGTCTCATACCTCTGCTCCTGCTTCTGTAGCTTTCTACAATACTTGAATTTAAGATTCCATCTTGAGCCGGGCGGTGGTGGCACACACCTTTAATCCCAGCACTCGGGAGGCAGAGGCAGGCAGATCTCTGTGAGTTCAAGGCTAGCCTGGTCTACAGGGCGAGATCCAGGACAGGCACCAAAACTACACAGAGAAACCCTGTCTCAAAAAACCAAAAAAAAAAAAAAAAAAAAAAAAAAGATTCCATCTTGATTTATTTATAGTGTTAGGAGTGCATCCATTCGACTGTCTGGACATGACAATATACAGAATTTACTATATTCTGCTTATATATATGTTTTTACATTAGTTGAACATATGGCCTCCTTCTATCCTTCCATTCTGATTCCTTTATCTTTCCTATTTTTAAGTATAGTAAGTAGTCTTGTCTCACTTCATGCTGAATGTTCTAATTATTAAGCAGGGTTCACAAGAGAAGAATTACTCTTATTCTATGTGCTCAGATCCTGCTCTCACTTTTCCGGGTTCTGGCATCTTACATCATCAATGGGCACTGGGGGCCAAGGTACGTGCTGTGTGGTCAGACAATTCCCGCCTTAAAAAGCCGCCACGCTCTCTTTCTGTGTTTCCTCTCTGCGCTCTCTGCTCTGTGTTCTCTCTCTGTGTTCCCTGCTCTGCTCTGCTCCTCCCCCCCAGGCCTGGCTACTATCCCCTCTTTCTTTCTTTCTCTCTCTTTCTTTCTTTCTTTCTCTCTTTCTTTCTCTCTTTCTTTCTTTCTTTCTTTCTTTCTTTCTTTCTTTCTTTCTTTCTTTCTTTCTTTCTTTCTTTTTCTTCCTTCCTTCCTTCCTTCCTTCCTTCCTTCCTTCCTTCCTTTCTTTCTTTTTTATAATTCTCATATGGTTTATTTTTAAATTTTATTTTATAATTTAATTTAATTTTACATATCAGTCATGGATTGTTCTCCCTACCCCCTCACCTTCCCCCCAGCCGACCCCCCATTTCCATCTCCTTCATGGCAAAGAGTCCCCTGAGGATTGAGTTCAACTTGGTAGATTCAGTCCAGGCAGGTCCAGTCCCCTCCTCCCAGGCTGAGCCAAGTGTCCCTGTATAAGCCCCAGGTTCCAAACAGCCAGCACATGCACTGAGGACAGGTACCGGTCCCACTGCCTGGGTGCCTCCCTAACAGATCAAGCTAATCAACTGTCTCACTTGTCCAGAGGGCCTGATCCAGTTGGGGGCTCCTCAGGTATTGGTTCATAGTTCATGTGTTTCCATTCGTTTGGCTATTTGTCCCTGTGCTTTTTCCAACCTTGGTCTCAACAATTCTAACGTGGCCCGTGACTTTTCCACTGGCAGCCAACGCCACCACCAGTGCCGTTTTATGGTCACTATGCATATTTGAAGTGGCTGTTGGCTAGAGACTGTCTCTTGTCACCAACCACTAGCTTGGCCTTGAGGTTGGTATTGACCTCCTCTGTTGAGTCCAAGAGTGGAGGAGAGGTTGGTATTGAAGTCTTAGGCAGCCTGATTTTCCTAAGAAACCACTAGGTCCTGATTGACTATATGTGGGTATGCAAATAAGGTGAGACCTACGACCAATCACAGAAAGTCTGTCAAACTGTCAAATAAAAGCTTCTGATTGTTACGGTAATCTACTTCTGGATCTCCTGTAGTTGATGGGCAGGGATATAGTGTTGGTCTCCCCTCCCCCCTATAATATTTTTTACTTACTTATTGTTCAAAGTTTTATACATCATAAAATCTATTTTGATCATATCCATGCCCCTGCCCCTATGTCCACCACCCCTCTCATTCCCAACTTTTTCTTTTTTTATTATAAGCCCCTGAATTTCATTAGTACTGCCCATATGCACACGGGTACGGGGCCAACCCTGAGACATAGGCAACCTACCAGAGGCCATGTCACTAAAAGAGAGTGTCTCTCCTTCCCTCAGAAATCATCTAGAGCTAATATTTCCCCCTCCAAGGGTGGAGCCTCAGTGGCCCCTCCCCATACGTGTTGGAATTTTGACTGGTTTGATCTTGCGCCAGTGTTGTGCAAGTAACCACACCTGCCGTGAATCGATAAGCTTAAATATTTGGAATGCGGTCTGACACCATATCCATTTAACACAGCAATAGTAGGATCTCCTTTGAGGTCTACCATCTTCTCAGGAAGGGGCTTTGAGCCAGGTTTGAAATCCTTGTGACACGGGCCTCATAGTCAATCAGAATGTGCTTGGTTACTCCTGTAACCTCTGTACCACTAACGCACCAGTGGGCACATCTTGCCAGGCCAGTGGGTATTGTCACATGCAGGGTCCGGTACTGAGTGAGGTCATGTATACATTTTTCCCCCAGAGCCCTGCATAGCAACTTTTGGCACCATGTAAGCTAGCCAGCAAGGGAGAGTTTCCTAGGCAGTCAAGGTTGATTTCTCCATGTCCTGCATCCAAAGTTGGCAGTATATTCAGCAACAGGGTCTTTCTTACTGTCTAGTTAAGTTGGGCAGCCAAGACCAAGGGCAATAGACTGTGTTGTCTTGGGTTCCTCTGGGCCTCCCTGGCAAATAGCTCATAGGGAGATAGCCTGTGCTTGGCACTGAGATTTTCATTCAGTCTCTGACAGCAACATTGTCTCCCCCAGGAGTGTACTTCTTCTTAACATCCTTTACTATATATTACAGTGTCTAATTAACTTACAAACTGGTAATTTCTGTAAGACTTCATATACCCAGAGTTTTGGTTAACCTATTTGTCCCCCATGCTCTCCCCCTATCACTTTGTTCTCATCCCCACTTAATTTTTTTTTTTTTTTTTGGTTTTTCGAGACAGGGTTTCTCTGTGTAGCTTTGCGCCTTTCCTGGAACTCACTTGGTAGCCCAGGCTTGCCTTGAACTCACAGAGATCCGCCTGGCTCTGCCTCCCAAGTGCTGGGATTAAAGGCGTGTGCCACCACCACCCAGCTAAATTTTTTTTTTTTTTGAGACAGGGTTTCTCTGTTTAACAGCCCTAGCTGTCCTGGAACCAGCTGTGTAGTACAGGCTGGCCTCAAACTCACAAAGATCCACCTGTCTTTACCTCCCAAGTGCTGAGATTAATGCTGTGCACCATTGCTGCCCGGCCCACTTAAACCTTTTTGTGGCTACTGCTGCTGAATGAACAGCTGTATGCAATCCACTCCTCATGCTCAGGGCTTGAGTTTTCCACCCAGGAGAGAGCTTGGCAGTGAGTGAGAAACTCAGCATCTCGTATCCCTCCTACTCCGTTCAGTTATTTCTGATTTTCGTACATCTCATTTGTTGTCTTCCTGATGCTTTAGAGTCCCTTCTTCCATCATTGTCTTTTGGTTTGATTTACTTCACTTTTAATACAGATTTTTACTACATTGTGTGTGTGTGTGTGTGTGTGTGTGTGTGTGTGTGTGTGTGTGTGCCTGGAATGTTCGTCCTTGCCTGACTTCTCTAAGCTGTGGTTCTGATGACAACTTCATCTTCTGTGTTTATTGTCCATGATATGTTGATCATCTTGGTTAGTCTAAGGCACTAGTGTCCCTAGTACGACCACCAAAAATGTCTCCAGACATTACCAAAAGTTCTTGGGGGTGGGGAGAAGGAATCACTTCTAATTGAGGACCACTCCCCTCTAGAAGTCAGAATGATTCAATATCCTCACTGGGGAACAGAACAGAGTTCTATGAGGAGAGGGATGGGCTTTTCCCCAAAGCAGAGATGCACTTCAGGATCCCATCCCTTTATGAACCAATGGACAGGCTCCATTTTTCTCTTTCTGCATCTGCCCACACTTGTGACTCAATGCTGACAGTGGAACAGGATCTGATTTCCTTAATAACCCAGCTCAGAGGTTGATATAGTCCTTGACAGACAAGTGGCACTTATTAAGGAATTACAGCTATCAAGTTTCAAAGTGACATCCTTCTAGAATCTCATGTGTACCCTTAACGTCAGCATAAGATGCACCACCAAAGATCACCATCAGTTACATCCTTTCTGGCTTGTTAGTTTCTTTCTATTTTTATACTGATAAAAAGATAATCACATGGCCTTTTGAAAGTTTGTGCTTGTCTGCCTAGGAACAGTGACTTTTCCACAAAAATAAGCCAAGTCGCTTGCTTTTCCTAAGATCCTTATCTTAAACACTGTTTCCATTCATTGGGTCAAGAAGAGCTGCTTTGGTTAGTTGTTCTCTGTCCTGTTGAGAGAAATGCCTTTCTCTAACTACACAAAAACGACACGGACCCAGGTAGAACACTTGTTCCCAAAGCAGATCAAGTTGAAGTTGTCAGCACCTAGACAATTTTCCGCCCTCCTCCCCTCTGCTGCCTTACATTTTAATTCTTTATTTCCTTATCATGCTCTCTGATCGACTTGGGTGCATCCATGGTCACTAAGCATTTCCACCAATCTCCTCTAGAATACTCATAGTCTGAGGGTGCTTGGAGTAATTCCAATTTGTTTCCTAGGTGCTCCAAATAAATTAGATAAAATCAAATCCAACCTTCCCTATTACTTCTAACAAAAGCAGGCTTCTTTGAAACTTGACCTCCTGGGGATGAAGATGTTTTACAGACTATGAATTCCTTGGACAGAATTATAGTTAGTTCTTAGATGTTCAGAGCCACATAATCCTGTAAGTCTGGCCCAGGCCTTGCATTCTTTGTTTTGAAAGATGTCCAAATCTCTGCCCTGACCTTCTACTTTTCCTTCTCTGTCCATTTCTTAAGATTCAAAGGGAGAGAGTTATGGCAAAGAGGATCTGAAAATGGTAGAAATTGGGACTAGATAAAGCTCAGTTCCAAGTCTCCGGAGTTGTCTTTCCTAGAACTCGCTTTCTTATGCAATTGGTTGAATAGCTGGGGTGTTGATTTCTTCTCTGTTCTGAGAGGCAGTAGTCTCTCCACTGTGTTCCATGATGATGTCTTAGGGCTCTGTTGCCAGAGATACTCTCGCCGCCACATTCTTAGCAGGAAGTAGATTTAATATTCTTCTGGATTTTTACTGGAGTTAGTATGAGCATCCAAGTTTTCATCAGCCTGACTGTCTTTACAAAGTAGATACTGATTGGGAGCTAAGAGAGAGCGCACTGGGTTCAGCAGCCAAAGAACCAGTCAGGAAACTCTGTCAGCAACTGTCCTGTTGCTGCCCAAAGCTCTATGTTACAACCAGCGTTATTGCTGCTAAGATTCTAAGGGTGAGACGAAGACTGAGGAAAAGCTTGCGTGAAGCTGGAGGACAATACTCTGTTAGCATGCTGGCCTCTGAAAAAGTGTCCCAAGTGGTCAACAGCATATACTCCAAAGTCAAGTTCCTGACATCAGATCATGGGTTTGATTCTTCCCACTTGTGTGGCCATGTATGAGGCAGTGAAACTCGGTATCTATTTCCTTAACCATGAAATGAAGGTAGTAATGCAACTCCCCACTCACAGCTTTGCTGGGCTCCTTAGATGAGACAATCCACAGGGGTTCTGGACACAGCCCATAGGGCTGTAAGTGTTCAGCATGTACTGGGTTTTATGATAGGAAAATCATCTAGAATGTTAGCCCTTGCAACTGCCACATGAAGGAATCATCCGGATGGCCTACAAGACATGTATGGCATTGGGAGGTGCATCCATGGGAACATCTTTGAGATGTATTTTCTTTTAAAGGCAAGGTAGAAGTACCAACTCTGCCATGAGACGACCCGCTGTTAGCATTCTGAATTCTTTCCAGAGAATATTCAGAGGGAACAATTTCCGAGAATATTTCACTGTTGTTTTAAGGCCAACATCAGCTTACAAAACGAAGAGAAACCTTTATTCTTAATCTGGGGCTTTCCGTTAAGACCGTGATGATCCAGAATTTCCCACTAGCCCTTGCTACATTTCTCAGGAATTGAAAAGGGCAACCAAAATTGACCTGAAGTCCGAGGTTGGCAAATTATCATCAAGCCTGAGAGATAGAACGAGCCAGCATGCTAGTGCATTAGGATCATAAAAGTAAGGGGTAGGGTACAAAGAACAGTGAAGAGTGTTGAGTTGACATCTCTGTTTTAGGTAAAACTGAGGTCAAATTATAATTAGAAGGATTTTCAGAGGAACAGAAAAAAATGCGAAAATTAAAATGTATTCAACAACCTTGCAAATTCTTAGGACTCAGAACAATTTTGAATATATAGTCCAAATATGATCACTTAAAAGACTTCTCTTTCTTTGAGGAGACCACACTTATGCTCTTGTGTGTTTTACTTTCTTCCCAGGTGCCTCTTTTTCTCTTAACCCTTGTTATTAAGAAACCAGGTTGTCGGCGTGATGTTAAATCAACGATGAAGGAAACAAACATTAAATATTAAATATTTAGACCCCACAAAAGATTGGAAAACTTGTTTTATGTTGTTGTAGCTGTTGCTGTCGTTTTTTTGTTTTTGTTCTCCCCCCCTCCTTTTTTTTGGAAGATGGAAACAGTCCACATGACTTTGGTAAACTGAGAAAAATGAGTACTATGGTACTCTAGTTTCTCTACCACCCCACCCTTTTCTGTAGCTCAAAAGTAGACAAGAGGAAGCTGGATGGTGGGTCATCCAGGAGTTCCACAAAAGGGAAAGTCACTGTTCCCATGCTCTGAGCTCCGGAGACAATGCTACACAATTCCTCTCCCCTTGCCAGTGAGTCCCTGACAGACCACACCAGAGCATTCCAGCTTCCCACCTTGCACGAGTGCCATGGACTTTCTGTGCGCCTTGTCCCCAAATTCATTTGTTGAAACTCCACTGACCATGAGATGATGCTTGGAGATGGATGGGGTCTTTAGGGAGCTCTCCTGATAGGATTGATGCCCTTGCAAGAAGAGAGCATAGAGAGCTTTGTTCTCTCTCACCACCACATGGGGATGTGGTCAGGATCAGATAAGTTTAGAGAGAAATCAGGCAAGAATGGAGCTAGACATGAGAACAGAACTGAAGCTGTGTATAAAGGATGTTATGCCAGAGGAATTAAAGCAAGTGGACATTAGAGCTCGGTGTGCTGAGATTCTATTTCCTGAAATTAGTCCTCGTCATTAGTAGTTCTCTCTCCTGAGCCCCTGGGATATATAATATTAAGGCTGGTCCCTCTAATATTATACAAGACCTGGCGCCCTTGGGTACCCAGTCTCAGGAAGAGTAATCTACCAAGCACACTCAAAAAGCAGTGGTGTGCTTGGCGGAGGCTGTCCAGAGACGAGGCAGTCTCTCTGGGGAATCGTAAAGGTGACCCCTGAAGTGCTGGCTACCGATGGACCTTGCCAAAGGTGCTGCAGACCAGGAGGAACCCCAGGCCTCTTTGTGGTGAGTAGTTGAATATCTCCCTTCCCTATTAAGAATCCTTCTTGCACCATGAGTCAGAATGAGTCAAAAGAGAATCAGCTTTTGATAGAAGTTACAGGACACAGGCTTAAGACAAAAGGCATTTCAGTCAGCTCCAGTCCGTTTACAGGCTTAGATAAGGAAGCAACAGACTATCTTAATTCCATAAAGCCCCCTAGAAAACGTAAGGAAAGATTTAGCCGGGCAGTGGTGGCGCACGCCTTTAATCCCAGCACTCGGGAGGCAGAGCCAGGCGGATCTCTGTGAGTTCGAGGCCAGCCTAGGCTACCAAGTGAGTCCCAGGAAAGGCGCAAAGCTACACAGAGAAACCCTGTCTCGGAAAAAAAAAAAAAAAAAGATTTAGGAGACCCCTAAAAGTTGCCAACCTTATGAAATTGATTTACCGTCAGACTATGATAAGCGGCAGAAATTCTAACCCCTCCCTTTTAGGGAGAAACCTGCCGTTACTTCATTCAGGGTCTTACAAGGAGGTAACACAATATTACCACACTACCAGACCTCCTGAGAGCATAAACCAGAGCTAATGAAGTTCACTATGTTCTCCACAGTAGCAGCAGCATCCTGCTACAAACAGCCCCTTTTGCTAAAACTACTGGAATCTAAGGGCTAACTTGAGCCCTAAACTTGCCCTGCAGCTAACTAGGAGCTCCGCTCCAGCAGCCTTCTTTTAAATTAATGCAAGTCTCACAGCCAGTGAGAAAAGCAATGGCAACTCCCAGCTCTCTTTAAAAAAGTGTCCTTTTCTCTCTTTCCTCTTTCTGGGTTGACTTTTAAGTTCTTGGTAATTTACAAAAGTCTTGGCCAAGTATAAGAACTTCAGTTAACCCATTTCAAAAAACAGGTCCTGGTTAGGGGACGCCCTACTACGACCTGTATGGATTCATCAGACCCCCGAAGACGTTTGGGGGCCGGAATCCTAAACATCTGCCTTCTTCTCTCTGAACCTAACTATCTGCTATCTGCATCTCAGCTCACTTGGGCCTTTGAGTCGTCTCCACCCTTTCCCTCACCTTGCCATTCCCGGTGGCTATCTGGCTTGATACAGACTGGGTGCAGCTGCTACAACAACAACAAAAAAAAAAGAAAAGAAAAAAGAAAAAGAAAAAGAAAAAGAAAAAAAATTCTCCTTTGTTTTAGTGTTCTACTGAACTTATCTCATTTCATGATATACCTTAAAGAATTTATTAAATTGTTACTCTCTTCATATACTATATTTTTGAATAAGAGTTCCTGTTTCTGTATTAAAATAACTTCAGTACAAACTTAATATTTTTAAGGCTAAACCTGACAGGTATAAAACCTAAGTTCTAAGCTTATAAGGACAACTAACTTATACATTGTTAAGAATAAGTTTACTTTAATTAAAGATAATTAAAAAATAAAACTTGTTGATTGATTGGCCAACCTAAACTATATGTAGTGCAAGTCATTGGGATAGAGAAATATAAGACATGAACATCTAGATATGTTATAAATCATACATGAAACTCAGTAAATAACAGAGATACTGAGGATGTATGGCTAAGTTATATCTATGGATAAAGTTTTTATTGAGGTCTGAGATAGATATATAGGCTTTAAAATGAACTTATGTATGCCTCAATACAAGAGTCTATGGACCTCCCCAGAAGGGACACTGGGGCTAATTATAGGCCATAGCTCCTCTACTGTACAAGGTATAAAAACTGTCCCAGGAAAGGTTGATCCTGACTTTACTGAAGAGATTAAGATCATTGTACAACCCCCTACGAAAACAATTCAGATTTATACAAGCCAACACCTACAGGAGCTGCCAGTTTGGATTCTAGGGATATGGCTTTCTGGGTTCAGAAATTAAATATTCCAGACCAACTAAACACTTAAAATGCAGGGAAAGAAAATAATTGGTTTGCTAGACATAAGCACGGATGTTTCTTATATTTCAGGAAAAGATTGGCCAAGTATAAACATATGGCATATTCTAAATATTGGGCATATAAAGCCCCCCACCAGCCCTTGAGTCACAATATTTGTTGTTTAATGAAAATCAGGCTTATAGACTGTTACAAGACCTTAAGAAAAAGTAAAATTTTATTAAAGCCAAGGGGAATCTCCTAGCCTGGCTTGCCATCTCTCATGGCCATCCCCCAAAATCAAAAAATAATCATCATAGATGTAAATAATCATCATAGATGTACAAGATTGCTTCTTTACCATACCTCCTCAACCTAAAGATTGTCAGCATTTTGCTTTTAGCTTGCCTACTCACCCTGCCATGATGGAGGCCAAAGCTGACATACAGAGCAGGAAATGCAAGTTCTGTTTATCCAAGACTCATTTTTTGAGAGAGTTCCTCATTATATATGCAGATTAACTATCAGAACTGTCAATTATAGCTTCCTCACAGTCCCGCAACCTAATAATATATATATATATATGTATATATATATATGGATGTATATATGTATATACATATATCTTGCAATACATTTATTACACAGATGATATTATAGTTATATCAAACTATGAAACTTATGGGTCTATAGACTGACAGATAGCTCTACAGGATATACTGGCGCCTTTTCTTATGTCTGTCCAACAATTACAAATTCTCTCCCTATGGAAGCTCACCCAGGAGGCTTACATCCTTATGATTTATGGTTATGAAATAAAGAATAATACACCATTTATTTCACTGCTTTTTAATTTTAGGTATGACTAGAGCTCATATATAGACAACAGCCTTACATATACTTCAAGAGATTTTTTTGTTTGTTTGTTTGTTTGTTTTGTTTTTTGAGACAGGGTTTCTCTGTGTAGCTTTGCGCCTTTCCTGGAACTCACTTGGTAGCCCAGGCTGGCCTCGAACTCACAAAGATCCGCCTGGCTCTGCCTCCCGAGTGCTGGGATTAAAGGCGTGTGCCGCCGCCGCCGCCGCCGCCGCCGCCGCCGCCGCCGCCGCCGCCGCCGCCGCCGCCGCCGCCGCCGCCACCCGGCATTACTTCAAGAGATCTTAAGAATTGGTGCTTAGCCGGGCAGTGGTGGCGCACGCCTTTAATCCCAGCACTCGGGAGGCACAGGGAGGCAGATCTCTGTGAGTTCAAGGCCAGTCTGGACTACAAAGAGAGTTCCAGGAAAGGCGCAAAGCTACACAGAGAAACCCTGTCTCGAAAACAAAACAAAACAAAACAAAAAACAAAGAATTGTTGCTTAATTTTCATCCTCACAAGTAACAGACTGGAAAGGCAGCTTGATCTTGGACTTCCCATCACCTATGACTATACAGAAATAAGTTTCTGGTAGACCAAATAAGCTACATGGTCCACAATATGTTTTGATAAACAAACCTGAATGACTGAGACAGGGGGTGTTCCAAGTCTAGCTTCCCTGTTTCCTTAAATAGGAAAAAGGTCATCAATAACATAAGACAAAAAATATCTTGATGGATCTAGGTGATCTGGTATGAATTCCAAGAGTTGCTTCTACCTAAGAACAGAATAGACTAAGAAGAAAATGGAATTATAGTAAGCATTAATATAAAATGTCCATTTAATATTATATATTATTTTCATATAATAATTAAAGCAAATATGCCATTCATATAAATAAAAAGAGATCTTTATTAAGCACCCCAATGGTCCAAGCAAGCTGAGCACGTTGTATATAGTCTCTCATATCTTTCTTTCCTACAACACTATGGCACACATTATTGTGTCAATTGGCAATTGAAGAGGTCCATCTGAGTATACACATGAACAGTTAAATAATTTATCCAAGACACAGGCAGAAATGTGAAGCCACTTTTATCTCAACTCAGAGCCCCATTATACCATTGGAACTCTGTGTACTATTGTTGCATTTTTTTTCAAAATCCTAAGATTTTCCAAAATGAAATGATCATTTTAAAAAGTAAAATAGAATCCAGCAACTATATTAGTATAAAATTCTTTCTCTACAAATAACTCATGAGAGTCTATCTCTGCTTAAATGGCAGTTTTATTAGAAATATTCAGAAATAGAATGTCACATTTTTCACCCAAGTCTTCTTTCAACATTCTGATTCCCAGGGTATTGCCTCACACTTTCCCATGTAAAGCATGCAGACAAAAGGCCCACCCTTTGGGAAGCTCCCAATAAACGCCAGGCTTCATTATAACCACCACCACCACCACCACCACCACAGTCTTCACAAATCTTCATTTACATTGCACCTTTAAAACCTTTAAATGTGTTAGGCTCTCTAGAACCTCTCTTACACACACACACACACACACACACACACACACACACACACACACACACACATTCACCGGTCTGAATGTCACAGGACTGGAGTGACAGTCAATAACATCTTTTTGAAATGAACAAACCCGTGTGTGCTCACACGGAACTCCTTCAGCAGCGGTCTCTAAACACACAGGCAGTTTGTCTCTGTTTCTGATTCTAATCTGCCTTTGCCCTCAGGAAGAGGGCTGGCCCCTCTAACTCATGACCACCACATAGCTGTCATCCAACTGAAGCCTGGGGTTGGGTTGCAATAGAGTCACAGGTTACTCCTTTGCAAAAGGCAGTTTCCCTCATGCGTGCCCTCCCTCAGCTGTCAGTTACATCACCCCTCACCCCTGCAGTGTAGCACACCAAGAAGATACTATAAATGGAAGAAAATGAACGTGACTCTTCTGCTTAGTGGACAGATTTAAAAAGGGTCGAGTGATTTGTTTTGCTGATACGTTAAATATTTGTTATGTCATGCCCCTGCTTCTACTAAGTGCCAGCAGGTGTTCACACATTCCTGTGAGCTAAGCAGATTGAGGGCACATAGACAAAAGCCTGATACAAACTCTGAAAAACAGTTCACTGCAGGTCTCCTGGAGCAGCAGGCTCTGTGTGCTCACTGAGGTGGTATCCTCATCATATGAGAATGCTCCAGCCTTGATTAGTGTGTTGCTTGAAAGGATGCTAGCTGTAGGAAACTGCAAGGAATAACCTCCAAGCTCAGCACCACCTAGGAGAACTTTCTATAATGGTGAAGATTTCTATTTTTTGCATTGACCAATGGCATAGCAACTAGCTACAAGGTGTTCCCTGGGAATGTGACCAGTGCCACAGAGAAAGTAGAATTTTCATTGTCTTCTACTTGAGTTGATTTTTATTTAAATAGTTCCATGTGCCTGGTCTGATTGGCCAGCACAACACTAGGGTGACTGAGCTATCCTACTTTACCTAGGACTTAGTACATATGAAGCCATGCCAGGCAAACTAGGCCAGTTGGGTAAACTGTGGTACCTGATCTTGTTTGTCAACTTGTTAGATGAAGAAATGCCCAGGACATTAATGAAACACACTGCTAGACCTTCTGTGGTGATTTCTGCAGAAAAGATTAGGTCTTGAGGCTCTAATTGAGTGACCAGATTAATCCCCTGATAAACTCACAAGATAAATTATTGGTAGGTGGCGAAAGGTAGATGGGGCAGGACTTCTAGATGCTGTAGAAAGTCAGGCACTGGAGGCTTCTCCATAGGATCTGCAGTCTACACTGCCATCCTCTCTGGTTTTTCTTCCATCTCCTGCCTTTCTGTTTAGAAATGAGGAGCCTGCCCCACCACATGATCTACCATCATGATGCTTGAGCATGTGCAACCAGTAGCCACAGACTGAACTCTCATGAAACTACGAGCTAAAATTAGATCTTTCTTCGAATTTGTTATGTCATAGCAATGCCAAAGTCCCACAAGCATCGTCCTAAAGTGGATCCCATTTTTAGGGATGTTTGGCAACTGTGAAAGCAGAATTAGATATGCGCGAAACACGGTGTGGTGTAGACTAGAAGGGAGAAGGTGCAGCGAATGTCATGGAACTGACTTTCCTTTGCAAGCAAAATGCAAAGGAAGTGTCGCTAGAGGTATTGACTCTTAGAACTGATGTGGTCTGTAAAACTCAGTGAGAAATATAAACAAAACACGCTCACTGGCAAACCGTGTGCAGAACTGGGCAGTAACTAACTTGAGTCTATTTTTCAGCTCATTGGAGAGTAGAAGGCTGTTGGTTGCCTCATTAAAATGTTATAACCACTGGGCGGTGGTGGTGGCTGCGGCGGCGGCGGCGGCGGTGGTGGCGCACGCCTTTAATCCCAGCACTCGGGAGGTAGAGCCAGGCGGAATCTCTGTGAGTTTGAGGCCAGCCTGGTTAACAAAGTGAGTTCCAGGACAGGCTCCAAAGCTACACAGAGAAACCCTGTCTCGAAAAACTTAAAAAAAAAAAAATGTTATAACTGCCGTGTGTTCCTCATTCTAGGCAATTTCTGATTCACTGCAAGTTTTTTAAAAAATGAATTTCATTTTCCTGCAAAAGGCTTATACATTCCAACCGCCCACCTACCTCCCAACTGCAGCCTGAACCCTCTCACTAGAACTGGAACCCATTTGGTATTTTCTTCAATTAAATCACAAATAAGGCTAAGAGGGGGTCGCATATGACCACGCACTGGTAGCATATTGCAATTCATATCTTATTGTTTTAGTTGATCTCAACCGTCAGGGTCCTAGAGGAAGGAATAGAATACTGCTTTCCAAACTTTAGACTTTGCATCCTATCACTACAACATTGAGATGGGTTCCACTCCTCCTACATGTATATTGACTGGCAACTATGGCCAATTCATACTTTAACAAGCCATTCTTTGCTTATTTTGAAGAAGAACCCACAACTTTTGAAAGTTTCCCACATGTTGCTTTCTAAGCTGTTCTGAAATGCTTTGGACCAGTAGTGTTTGGTATTCATTCCAATTTAGGAGTGTTACATAGACTTCACTGGTGAGGCACTTCTAACACGACAATCTGAAACTTTCTGAACATATGAGTGTGCTCAAAAACGTGTCATACTTTACAGCATTTCTAACTGAAAACAGTATTTGCCACCTGATTCACAGTGGCCCTATAAGTAATGATGTCTTGAGTCTCTTTTAGCGTCTGAGGAGAGACTGGTAACATTTTGTTTAAAAGCCCTTATTTCTTAGATAGTTCTCTCTTGCCTTGTGCGGTTCACATAAGTCTTCTGCACATTTCTGACCACTGGAGAGCAGTAGTGGAGGCCAGAGTCCCCATGTCTGACAAGATCACAAGTGGAAAGTCAAGGCCACTGGCCTGGGTTTGTTGTTTTCCTTTCAAGGAAGGCTCTCTCTATGCAGCCTACTAGCTTTCAGTTCCACATTGGTCTCAAATGACCAACCCCCTTCCCCTGCCTCAGCCTCCTTCATGCTCCGATTACATACATGCCTCACTGTATGTGGTGGGTCTACTTTTTTATTTGTCTTAACAAATTTCCCTATGTTTTTGGCAGTGGTTAGCAAAATTTATCTACATGGGAATGTTGTCTTAAAATAGGATTCCCAACCCCACACCAAGAGACTCTCCTAATCTTTATGAGGAAGGGTCAAGAGAATCAGCCTTTGCCTTGAGACGCATCATGCATGTTGTCCTCGTACACTCAGCATTGTGGAAGAAATAAGATTAGCTGATCACTAATCCATCCTTGGCACTGGATAAAGCAATCTAAACTTCACAACATGAAGCTTCACAAAGCGGGAGCTTTGTCCCAGAATTGATGGGAACAAGCAAGGTAATTGGTATGGAGTGTAAATTCATGTTTCCATCCATGAAACTAAACAGTGACAATTGATTTTCCTTTTCTCTCTCAAAGAACCTTTCTTTAAGTATGTTTATTCTAAATAAACTAAATGGTCCTTTAGAAATTATCATTTAAATATTATACCCACAAAGAAGTTTCTATGAATTGGTACAAGTGTGCTATTTTTGCCCTGTCCATAAAGAAATATTTCAGTTGAACTGAGCATCTGTGGCGCATGCCTTTGATCCCTGCACTCAAGAGGCAGAGGCAAGTGGATTTCTTAGTTTGAGGCCAGCCTGGTCTACAAAATGAGTTTAAGGACAGCCAGGGCCACCAAGAGAAACCTTGTCTCAAATCACTAACACACACACACACACACACACACACACACAGAGAGAGAGAGAGAGAGAGAGAGAGAGAGAGAGAGAGAGAGAGAGAGAGAGAGAGAGATATTTCCTTTGCACATTTAGGCTCATGGCTAATAATGAGACTCAGGTCAAGTGTGAATCTTGATCTCAAGACACATTTCATTTCTGAAGAGTACAAATACTCTAGGATATCCAAATGTGCTAATTGTTTCAAGGGAGTCATTTAAGGGGACAGGGGCTTGATTAACTTATTTTTTTTTAAATTTTAAGGCTTAACAATAGACCCCACATAGCTGATCCTACTCCCCAGATCTTAAAACTACCCAGGCAGACTGTATAACAAGTCCCAGGGCAGCCTGGGCTACAAAGGGTACCTTTGTCTTGAAACAAAGAGTAAAGAATCAATGTTTTTTTCTTGGGTATGAACCCAAGAAATGTTGTTCAATTATTAAAAATATGCAAAGGGGTTTACATTAAAATGAAATCCCTCTTCTAATCCATCAGCTTAGCATTAAAATTTACCTCCCAGGGCTTGAGAGATGGCTCAGAGGGTAAGAGCACTGACTGCTCTTCCGAGGACCTGGGTTCAACTCCTAGTACCCACATGGCAGCTCACAACTGTTTGAACTCAAGTTCCCGGGAACCCAACACCCATGGCAAAACACCAATGCACACAAAAAAATAAAAAGAAAGTAAAACTCCCCCCCCCCAAGGCAAACATTGCAGCTAATATTGTGAATATTCTTTAAGATATTATACATATATATGTGAGGTTAGTAAAGATGTTTTAATATAGATTTCTAAGCATAAGGGTTAAGAAGAGACATTTAAAATGACACCAGAGAACACGAGTGTGGGCTTCTCTGAGAGCATTTCCAGAAATCACTTTTTAAATACTTTACGTTCACAAAGATTTGCCCATTCCTTTCCAGATAACAACTCAAATGATTAGTGGGACAGATAATGCTGTTGTGTTGAAATCACAGTATGTAAAGTGCCAACTCTGTTGATCCCCACAGCCAGGGTTCTTCGGGATTAACAAGACTAGTCTACAGATGCAGGTGAGGACATACTTCTCCCTGCCTACATTCCAGCATGATCACCGGTGTCTAAAAGTAGGACCCTGGATAGGGTACTGATGAAGCAAAAAAAAAAAAAAAAAAAAAAAAAAAAAATAGAAATAAAATAATATTTCAGATGTATTTTCTTCACACAGACCTAGTGTAATTTTTAAGCACTCACTATCTTCATTTATTTTGAGAAATGATCATGAGAATGATCTTTTACAAATTTAATAAGCATAGTTGGCTAGCCATTTCAAGTTCTTTCTCCTTGTTCATAGTCATTTGCACACGGTAGCTAGTAGAGTGAGCATGCTTGTTCTGACCACATTCTGAATGTCTAACACATGTACAAACTGTGCACGGTTTCTCTTCTACATGCTGCCTACAGCCTGTGCTATGAGGTTTCATTAATATGAGCAGGGCTTTGGGAGGCTTATTTCACGTGAAAAAAGATTATTTCTTGTCTCTTTATCTCAATAACGTATATCCTCAAGTGTAAATCTATATTTTCTTCTTGTTGAAGCCTGGTACAGAATCCTGGAGAGAATTCTAACCCAGATCCCCAGGACACCTACCCAGCATCCCTGAGGTCTGCTACGTACCTTCTATATGAAAACCTAAAAGCAAAGGCAGTCTTAAACATCCCATCATCACGGTGTCTCTTCCTATTGTGCTTGGCTGCTCTCCCATATCCCTTGCTGTCTCACTCTTTCTGAGGCTAGCATGCACTCCGATCCAAACACATCCTCCCTCTCTGTGCTCTGCAGGTTGTCTGTCAGCTAATTTCATCCCAGGTGGAGAACCCAAAGAATTGTTATGGGTGTAGCAGAGAGACATCATGCATGTCTGCCATGATAGAGCCAATAGCAGTTTCCCATTAGTTTGTAGTGTGTGTGTGTGTGTGTGTGTGTGTGTGTGTGTGTGTGTGTGTGTGTGTAGGGGGTGTGCAACCTTCTCCACTCTCCCCCATGCTCCTAGATGGATCATGTGCCACTGAAAGACCACAGCATGGCAGAGTATCTGAGATCTTGGAAATCAGGCAGACTAAAGGTCTTTCCATTTTACTTTGTCCGACTTTTCCCATTTCAAGGACGGGAATACACTATGGCTGCATCTCTAGGTTTGCATAGAAGAAAGATGGGGAAAGGGCACTTGCTTCACTCCCAAGCACCTAAGGGCCTGTGTGTCTGGGGGCTGGGGCTGTAACTCTGGATGGACGAGTTGGGCGCAGCTAGTGTGGGTGTGCACCGAGGTTGCAGGACACACCTAGGTCCCTGGCGCAGTATGGGTTAGGTCTCCCAGAGTGGTTGGTCACTCTGCAGTTGAGCCTGTTATACAAGGTAGGTTTTTCCAGGGCCCTTCTCAGAGTCCACTGTTAGTTGGCTAATGAGCCACTACAACCGCGAGCTGGAGAAAGTTTAGGCAGACTTCGGGAAGGAGTGGTGCCCAGGCACGTCACTGGAGAGGCGTTTGGAAACACCCTACTGCCACCTGTGACTCCGCAGTTTTTATCTGTGGTTGTGAGTCCGTGTCTGCCTTGGCTCTTTCTTAAAGGAGGCAGAAAGCACTATCTAGCAGAAGCAGAAAGCTAGAGGATTGTCGCTGGATGCCCATAGCCAGCTGGGCAATCTTTGGGGTAATAAGCAAACAAGATTCCTTATGCACTGTTTAACTGAAGATAGGGACAGAGATGAAAAGATATTCTGCCCCTGGATCCAACTTCTCTAGTGGGCAGGAAGACTCTCCAACACCTCTTCCCATTGCTCCCAAAGCAGTTAATAGCATTAAGCCTTGTCATGGAATCTCACACTTGAACTATATTTGAGCAGACATCTGGCAGTGATTTGTTGGGACATAGAAACGTTCAGAAAAACCAAGATATAGTCCTAGGAAGCTACACAAAATCTACCTCCCTCCCCACCCTCTTCAAAGTCTCACAGCCCCGGTGACTGTTCATCTGCATGGGCTGCTGAACCTCATAGACAACGATGAGACGTAGAACTCACCTTAGCTACCTGGGTCTTCTACCAAGGAAAAACACAGAGCGGCTGAGATCAAGCCTGATTTCCAGTGGCCAGGGAAAGTTCCTACCCTACTAAGATGAGCTCTGTCTGGAAGATAAGAAACGTTCTGTGGGAGTGGGTGGTCCAGTGGCCCCTCCCCTTACCTCATTCATTCCTCTCTGTCCTGGCCAGCAGCCAGGCAGGGAGGAGGGACACTCACCTGCAAGCTATTTCTCTTAGGACTTGGCTTCCCCTTGTCAGGGTTCCTCGGGATGGCCCCTCCTGGATTTCAGCCTCATGACTAGAGACGATGAAAAGCCAAGGCCTCCCCCTGAGGCTGGTGGTAACTCATTTCGCTAATGGAAAGGCAAAGGATGAGATGGGACGCTTTGGTTAGGAGAATTGCTTGGCTGCTGGGAAGCCTTTCAAAGGTGAGCAGACTGCATACCTGACTGATGATGGTGGCAGCTGGGACTGCTGGGAAGTGTGGGTGAGGCCACTGGTTTGTTTTTTTTTTTTTTTTTTCCTAGTGACTGCGAGTTTAGAGGCAACTCCTAAGGCTGGCATTGTCCTGAACTAGAAACGGGTATGAATTGGAGGATAAAGACAAGATGTGGGAGTGTGTGAATACACACATGCACATGTGTAGGTGTGGGTGTGCACACATGCTACCTTTCAGTCTCTTAAGCTTAGAACTGGGTGTCCTTTATTGAAACTTTTGTGTAACAAGAAGTTACAATGGCTTTGGGATTTTTTCCACAAAGTGACATGCGTTCCTTGTGATTCTTCAAACACTTCTAAAAGTACCATTATCCTTGTTTCTTTTCTCTCAACCAAAATCTGATTCCAGAGTTCTAAATAATGAAGACATCAAAGCGAAGCTGCCGTGGTTGGAAGTTCAGGCTCCCGAGACCTGAACCCTCTTCTGACCCTCCTCCCTGTGGGCAGAAAAGTGTCACAGGCACATGAAGGCACTCGAGCGCCCAAGAGCATCAGCTTGCACACTGGGGGTGGACTGGTCCAGCTCTCAAGTTGGATAGATTTGGGTTTGGATCCTGACTCTGCTGCTATGGGCAGCAAGAACCTCAGGACACTCACTGGAGTATTTGTTCCTCAGTTTCCCCACCTGAAAAACAGAAGTCATGGCACTTATGAGGCAGGGCACCACACAGACCGGAGACAACACCCAGAGGGCACATGGGTGTGAGCTGAGAGTCTTCATACAACATATGTGGCTGCAGTTATCACAGGAAAGTTGGATGTGGGCTGCTCGGGAGAGAAGTGAGGCAAGGAGACCTCTCTGCTCAAAACTCATTCCAGTGGTACTTGAATGCGTTGTTCATCATCTACCCTTAAAAAAACAAGAATGTGTAGCCAGATAGTGATGGCACACACCTTTAATCCCAGCACTTGGGAGACAGAGGCAGGTGGATCTCTGTGAGTTCAAGGCCAGCCTGGTCCTACAGAGTGAATTCCAGAACAGGCAGGGCTGTTCCACAGAGAAATTCTGTCTTGAGCTCCCTTTCCCCCAGAAAAGAATGTGGGGGATGGAGAGACAGCTTAGCAGTGAAGCACATTTTCTGTTCTTATAGAGTTCAGTTCCCTGGAGCCCTGTGGTAGAACTCCAGTTCCAAGGCATACAGCATCCTTTTCTGGCCTCCATGAATACCAGACAAACTGGCAGTGGAAGCAAAGCATTCATCGACATAAATAAACAAAAATGAATAAATCTTTATTCAAACCCCCCCCACATATCTGACTATAATAAATAGACAATCCACAGAAACAAAGGATATTTCTAAGTCATGTTCTGATAAGGGCCGAGTACACAGAATTCATAAATGACCACAACTCAACAGCATAAAGGCAAAATAAGCAAAGAACTTGAAAAGTCATTTCTGCAAAGGAAACATACTGATGGCCAACAATCCTATCACATAGGCACTCATAACCCATGGTTGTCAAGGAAACACAGATCAAAGGGGTGACGAACGAACACTTGAGCACAGGAATGGTAACAGTGACGGCAATAATGTAAAGGAGCAGGTGTGTGTTCAAAACCTGCCACCTTCATATGCCAATGCTGAGAGTGTACCAGCCTCTGTGGAAAACCATTTGACCATTTATTATTACTAAACATAGCATTATCCTTTGATTCAGCAGTTTCACTCCTAGGAATGGCCAAAAGAATTGAAGGTATGAACTGAAGCGCAAAGTTACACAGAGAGATGGCCCAGTGGTTAAGAGCACCGGCTGCTCTCCCAGAGGACCTGAGTTTGATTCCCAGCACCACATGGCTCACGGCTGTAGCAGGAATCTTAAAAGTTCTTATTAATAAAATCAAACCCGAGGCGAGTTATTGGGGTCCATGCTGGTAGATCAGAAAGACAGAACAAGCCACAACTATCTCACCTCGCCGGATCCTCAGCTGGTCTTGTCTCCTCAGACTGGAGGCCTCTGAGTCCTCATCCGGAATGGGTCTCAGCTGAATTACTGCTCAAAAGCCTGAATGCTTAACCAGCCAAAAAAATCTTCTAGTTTCTGGTCCTCACGCCTTATATATCTTTTTGCTTTCTACCACTGCTCCCTGGGATTAAAGGCTGGCTTTCTGGGATTAAAGGCGTGTGACACCATGCTTGGCTATTTCCAATGTGGCCTTGAACTCACAGAGATCCAGAGGGATTTCTATCTCTGGAATGCTAGGATTAAAGGTGTGAGTGCCACCATTTTCTAGCCTTTGTATCTAGTGGCTGTCTGTTCTCTGACCCCAGATAAATTTATTAGAGTACACAATATTTTGGGGAACACAATACCACCACATTTCCTCTCTTTTTGTCTAAAATTAAAAAAGCTTATAACTAATACAAGAAAAACTATCCAATAAGTATATACAATATATACAGCCAAAAATTACATTAATGATGTCTAGTCCATTAACATTTGACAGATTCAGATAAAAACTCCATTATATATATTAACAATGTCCAGTCCAGTAACGTCTGATAAGCTCAGACCAAAAAATTTTCATTACTTATCTTATTTAAAACAAGTAGTTCTTTTTTAAAAGTAGATTCCATAATCTCCCTTTTTATCTTATCATATCCATATTCTTTTTTCTTTTCATAATACATTCAGTAGTCTACCTTTTGTCATTTTTATATCTTCCCCTTTTTCTTCAGTGTAGATTCAATGATCTACCTATTTATCCTATTTCTTTATCTTTTTTCTCAGAGTAGATTCAATGATCTATCTCATATCTATATTCTCTTTTTCTTTTTGCTTTCTAGGGGTGAAGATATTTTTAGGGAATCTTGAAAAGAAAATTTTTGGGTTAATCGTCAAGTCCTGTATCATTTGTCCATTCTCTGCATAAAAGGAAAGTTCAGGACTTGTTTCAAGTCCTTGTTCGAGTAGTCTGTCAGGCTGTATCATCTCAGCTAGTCCCCTCAAATTGTCCTGACCAGTTTGTAGTCCAAAGTCGATTTTTCCATGGTGTTAATCGGCTTAATGGCTTTATCATAGTCCATGTGGAATCATCATTGTAGGATCCTGTCAAAGTCACTGTTAGACATAGTCATGGTTTCCTGCGGCTTTTTTTTTTTTTTGCCTCCTCTGTGGTTTGGAGCAATCACAGTCTGATAAATGTCTGTCTCTCGGAACCATGAACATTCTTCCCTAGAACAGAAAATCTTCACAGCAATTTCTCCCCACCATTTGTCTTGCCAAACTTTTCCAAACTGACCTTTGCCGATGCTTTCTTGTAACACGATGGTCCTGGCAATTCTTCTCTGAACCAGCAGCAGTAAACCCTTTGTTCCAGGTAGCAGCATCACCGCAGTCACCAACATGATGAGAAGGAGCTGGCAACGTGGAGCAGTAGCCACTGCTTCCATGGTCCCAACACTGTTTGTGGCTCAGTCCAGGCCAAAGCTTCTCCCAAGCCTCCTAGGCCGGCCTCAAACTCGGGATCCTCCTGCCTCTGTCTCCTTCAGCAAATCCTACCAGCATGCGACACCACAACCGGCTGAGTGTTGCTTGGGCCTGAGCTGGGGCTCACAAGGCCACAGGCAAACAACTTTTTCATGAATTCGTAACATGAACGTTGGGCGCCAGATGTAGCAGGAATCTTAAAAGTTCTTATTAATAAAATCAAACCCGAGGCGAGTTATTGGGGTCCATGCTGGTAGATCAGAGAGACAGAACAAGCCACAGCTATCTCACCTTGCCGGATCCTCAGCTAGTCTTATCTCCTCAGACTGGAGGCCTCTGAGTCCTCATCCGGAATGGGTCTCAGCTGAATTACTGCTCAAAAGCCTGAATGCTTAACCAGCCAAAAAAATCTTCTAGTTTCTGGTCCTCACGCCTTATATATCTTTTTGCTTTCTACCACCGCTCCCTGGGATTAAGGGCTGGCTTTCTGGGATTAAAGGCGTGTGACACCATGCTTGGCTATTTCCAATGTGGCCTTGAACTCACAGAGATCCAGAGGGATTTCTATCTCTGGAATGCTAGGATTAAAGGTGTGAGTGCCACCATTTTCTAGCCTTTGTATCTAGTGGCTGTCTGTTCTCTGACCCCAGATAAATTTATTAGAGTACACAATATTTTGGGGAACACAATACCACCACACACGGCTATCTATCACTCCAGTTCCAGGGGATCAGATGCCCTCTTCTGACCTCCAAGGACACCAGGCACACATGTGGTACGTAGACATACACGCAGGCAAAACACTCAAATGTAAAATAAAATAATTTTTTTAAAAAGATGCTCTTAAGAGAGTTCCCACACCAAACCAACCCAAATATTTACTGACTGCTGCACATATAAATAAAATAGGGTTTTGACCTGTACCAGAGTGAAGCACGGATGACATTTTGAAACATCGATGACTTTGAAGACATGATACTATGTGAATTAAGACAGAAACAACATATACCTGGAATGAGCCAGGTATTTCATGTCAATGAAATGTCCAGCACAGACAAACAGGGAAAGTAGATGGATCCTAGCAAGGGACTAGAAGGCGGGGAGGTAATGGGGAGTGACTACGCACAGTTTTCTTGTGGAGTATTGAAATCATTCTGGAAAAAGACAACACTGACAGTTTATGATCTTACAGATCTATTTGATCCACTAAGCTGCACACTGAAAATGACTCAAACGTGCTTTATGTACATTTTTATGCAATAAAAATGGAAAGTATCAATTTAACTAAGATGTAGCCTGTGCTTTTAGTTTCATTTGTTTTGATTTTTTTTTTTTTTTTTTTTTTTGCTTTTTGCAAGTCTTATAGAATAGTCTAGGATGGCTTCAAACTCAAGAATCTCCTGCTCCATCCTCTGAAGTGCTTGCCTGTATATCACCACGACTGACTTTAATGCGGTGTGTTTGTTTTGATTTGGGACAAGGTCTTACTTATTATGTAGCCCCAGATGGCCTTGAACTTGTTATATAGACAAGCCTGGACTTGAAATCAGATCTTCCTGCCTCTGTCTCCCAAAAGCTGGGATTAAAGGTGTGTGCCATCACACCTGGTTATAATTAATACCAGATGTGTATTTTTAAAAGTGATCTGAAGTTTTGCTTTTCCTCCTTTGGCCTTTCTGCAGGGTCATGGTAACAGACAGTTCTGAGAAGTCGGGACATTTGTACTAAGTGGCACCCTAACCCACGTAAAACTTCAAAACAAGTTTAAAGGGAGCTATTCTATAAGCCCAGTCAGGGACCTCTTGGGGCCTAACTGTGCCCTCAAGCTCCCTCCCTTCCACCTACCTACTCTTGGCTTAGGAGATCTGCCCACATTGCAGGCCTGAGCTTGCCTGGTTTGAATCTTAAGCCCAGAACCTTTCCCCTACTACTCTCCTTAGAGGGAAGGTACTGGAACTGATCTCTTGGATACTTGGGATTTTGAATGTGGTGCAGTTCTGGGGTAGGCTTGGAATCTTGCCGACCGTGATTGGGTCCAGATACCACCCCCAAAGCCACCTTTGCTGTTGCTATTATTATTAACTGGTGGGCAATCTTTGTACCCCTTTGTACAGCTCTCCTATGGGAACTCTGAGTTCTTGACCTCCACTCGAGGCCATCACTTCCCTTTGGGCAATGATTGTTCTCTTAGATCCCAAACCAGGAAACTTGAATTTGGGGAAACAAACATCTGTCTTCAGATAACAGTAAGACAGCCCTGGGGCAAAGAGAAGCTTGCCGCTCACCTG
This sequence comes from Peromyscus leucopus, assembly GCF_004664715.2. NCBI lineage: Eukaryota > Metazoa > Chordata > Mammalia > Rodentia > Cricetidae > Peromyscus > Peromyscus leucopus. The sequence goes on along the minus strand of NC_051067.1, from coordinate 22,190,310 downwards.
AGTGCCCTTGCCCCACCTCTCTGCCTGACCCAGTTAAACTCAGGCGGCTAGCCTCAGCCTCAGACGCACTCTTGGCTCCCAAGCCCGTCTCTTAGAAAGACAGTTGGTTTTCTTCCTTCCCTCCCACTCTATCACTGAACAGCTTAAATTTAGTTCATCACTCTGTTTCTACAGTACAGATTTCCAGTGAGCCACCAGAGGCAGAAGTAACTGAGTGAGAGACAGCGGAGAAAGATGGGGTGGAATGTAAGAGCCAGTAGAGAAGGAAGCACTGTCCTATTCAGTGACAGGCCTATGATGACTCCAGACTCCCTTGGGTCATGTAGCAGCCTCTCATGCCACGGAGGGCTCTGATTCTAACAATGGAGGCTCAGAGCTTCCTGCCATGAAGGGGCCAATCAGTCCCTTTCCCTTCCTCTGTCTAAGCTGCACTGTGGTTTGTCGGCACAATGTAAGGACTTGTTAACCACTCCAGGAAAAGAAAAGGCCACTCACTCTGATTAGCTGTCAGAACTAATTTTAAGCCGTGTTATTATATGGTAAAGAGAAGAACAGAAATCTATGGAAACTGTACTTAAGGCCAGCGCCTAATCAGATTTCTTTCCCCTTCGTCTGTTCCACACAAAAGCTGCCTAGGAGTACTGGTGTGAGCCATTTCATTCCCCTCCTCAAGTGTTAATTAAATGTGATATTTTAAAATATACACCCCTCTCTCCAGGTAGAACAAACTGAGACCTTTGTAAATTGCTGAATGCCCATTGGCTCCCGTAACAGCTCTACCCTATTTCCCTGTTGGGCCACATCTCCAGCAGCAATAAGTATACGGTAATTATTTCCACCACAAATATTCCCCCTAAAAGGGGTTTGCCTTGTTTTTGGTGTGTGTACATGTGCACTTGAATGAAGGGCATATTATATCAGCACTCTTTGTTTTCTGTTTAATGCCGATGGGTTCTCCAGGATGTCGTTGGCAAACATAATACTATTCCCTTTTGTTCCCTTTGGAAGTATTTTCTACTCAAGCCCTTTTTCTTCCATAGAGTGACTGAGCATCTTGCTTCAGAAATCAACTGTTGTAAGGTAGCAGACTGAACACACTCAGCTAGTGTGTTTAATTTAGGACAGAATTACTAAGGGCTTGGTCTGAAACTCTTCATCATCCAGAGCAGCTTGGAGACTTTTGGAAGACAACTCAGATAGTAGAGACACATTGGTAAGGCAGGAGCAGAGGGACATAATTAGTCATTCAATAATAATTGCTGAGTGCCTATTTGTTCACTGGCAAGTTGGTGGCCATTCAATCCAAGTATGGCCTTACTACAGTGAACTCCATCAGTTAAACAATCACGATTCCAAAACATGATCTGGAAATTTAATTCAACTTGAAAAACAATAATTTGTCTGTTGGTGGAGCATAATTACTCCCTTAAATCCCAGACAATATGTCCTAAGACCCTGGCCCCACCAGTGAGTCTGTGAAACCATAGCTTGTATCAGTTCTTACATAGATGATTTTGCCTATATGTACATGTTTTTGCCTTTCTCTTGAAGGAAGCACTTCAAGGCCAGATGTGGTATTATATACCTATAGTTCCAACACAAGCTACACAGTACAAGTTCAGTTCTAGCCTGTGCTACATTGTGAGAAGGCACCTATTAATTAAATTAAATAAATTAAAATACCTTAGAGCTTCTATTTGGCATATCTGAACTGACAACAGCCCTACTCCTGTGCTTTCTGGAGCATCGCCAAGAAGTATGAGAGTTTATTTGACACACACACTTCTATAGTTGAGCAGTTGATCTGACAACTGAGATGGCTACTAAGTAACTCACGGGTGGATAGCATATACAGCATGGATCCGTGTCTCAGGCAGGATAGAACAGGACAGCATAAGTTTTCATCATCATATTGTTGACCATGGCTAACTGGATATGTGGAGAGTGAAATGCTGGGTTGGTAAAGGGAAACTATGGTAATACTATTTTTATTCTTAAAAAAGAAATGCTTATAGCAGAATATGGTAGTGTGCATGTGTACTCCCAGCACACAAGAGATTAAGACAGGAGAATCTTGAGTTCTAGGATAACCAGGGCTGCACAAAGAGTTCAAGGCCAGCCTTGGACACATTTACTTGGACTCTTCTCTTAAAGGAAAGAAAATGAGAATAAAGTCTTACATATGTGTCTTGTGGTAATGTTATTCTAAGACAGAGAAATGTTAAATATCTCCAGCTTTTTCGATGAGGTTTATGTGTCACATGGACTTTTGGCTATCTTTAGATTTGGTTCCTTCATAGGCATCTCTTACATGACCTTTGCAGTTAGGCTGAATGATCAGCTGGAGTGGTTTTAACTTGCCCAGGAATAACAAACAGAGCATTGGGATTTTGAGAGGTTTATGTCTATACTGACATGAAGATCTGAAATAGAAGATATTTGTAGAATACCTAGAGGTCCATAATGTACAATCGATGTGTTAAGGATGAATTAGGAGTTTATGAGCTATGGAATGGAGTGCACTGAATTTGGGTTTATAAAATGGCCAAGTTGCACCAGCACCAAGAAAGACCATAGTCAGAGACACAGAGCAGAAAAGGTTGAATAATACACCTGGGGACCAAACTTGGGACAAGTGTCCTGAATAACTACCCGCAGTATGAGAAGACACTATTAAAACTGATCTGGTTGAAATGGCTCAGCTGGAAGGGTGCTTGCTAGGTAAACCTGATGATCTGAGTTTAACCCAGAATCACAAGTGGGAGGGAACCAACTCGTGAGAGCTTGTCCTCTGACTTCCAGATGTGGGTCACAGCACGCATGTGCCCTCACTCACATGTACACAACAACAAGAATATTACTATTATTTCTTAAAATTACCACTCAAGCTGGGTTCACTTAGTATCTAGAGGCCTGCCTATAAGTCATTGATGTGGGAACCTACATGAAAGAGAAGAATCTAGCCGTGGATCTCGGCATCCAGATTCCTCAGTCCTTGGATGGGGTTTCTGGCACGACTATTAGGGTGTTTGGCCATCCCATTACCAGAGTAGGTCAGTTCCGGCTGTCTCTCTGCCATTGCCAGCAGTCTTTTGTGGGGGTATCTTTGTGGATTTCTGTGGGCCTCTCTAGTACTTTGTTTCTTCCTTTTCTCGTGTGGTCTTCATTTACCATGGTCTCCTATTCCTTGTTCTCCCTCTCTGTTCTTGATCCAGCTGGGATCTCCTGCTCCCACAGGCTCTCTTTCCCTCGACCCTTGCCCTGGCCCCGGGTGGAGCTCCGGGAGTCTAATTAGTGAGAAAGAGGAAGGTTTATATGAGCGAGAACTGTTGAAACCAAGGTTGGATAAAGCACAGGGACAAATAGCCAAACGAATGGAAACACATGAACTATGAACCAAAGGCTGAGGGGCCCCAGCTGGATCAGGCCCTCTGAATAGGTGAGACAGTTGATTGGCTTGATCTGTTTGGGAGGCATCTAGGCAGTGGGACCGGGTCCTGTGCTCATTGCATGAGTTGGCTGTTTGAAACCTGGGGCTTATGCAGGGACGCTTGGCTCAGTCTGGGAGGAGGGGACTGGATCTGCCTGGACTGAGTCTACCAGGTTGATCTCAGTCCTGGGGAAGGCTTTGCCCTGGAGGAGGTGGGAATGGGGGTTTGGCTGGGGGGAAGGGGAGGGGGCAGGAGGGGGGAGAACAAGGGAATCCATGGCTGATATGTAGAACTGAATGGTATTGTAAAATAAAATAAAAGGAAAGAGAGAGAGAGAGAGAGAGAGAGAGAGAGAGAGAGAGAGAGAGAGAGAGAGAGAGAGAGAAGAATCTGGCCTTTGCCCCAGATCACATTTTATGTAGATCCTGGGCACTCACAATGGGAGGTAGACACAAGCTCCTTTGGGGGCTACTTTGCATGTAGAGTCTGAATTTTTGAGTTCTAGCACCCAGACTAAGTTAAATTTGAGGACTGACTATATTTTTTCCCCCAAAGATGCCACCCATGTCCAGGAGCATCTGTGCCTCTTAACCAAGTTATCAGAGATTCCTCAACATCCCAGAGTATTCCTGGACCCAGTGGAATGCTTGCTACCAGAAGGCAGATGATGGCAGGTTTGTGGGTAACTGGACTTCTTCATTCTCTGAAATCTCACCATCTGGTTTCATAAGGAATCTTCTGCGAAATCTGTAAGGCAGAAAGAGGAGAAGATCCCAGACCCAGTTTTATAGAAATAATGATACGTTAAGAAGAACAACGGGAGGGGCTAAGCATCATTCCCTTGTGAAGGCAGGCAAGGGGGTGAAGCAGAGTCCTACTCCCCTGGGGGCTTTCACCTTTCTCTCTCCTCCCCCTCCTGGCCCCTTATAAGCACCAATTATCAAAAGTAGATTTTGCTCAACAACAACAAGTTCTTATCCATGAGTATCTGCAATAGTGGTCCAGTTAAATGAACTCTCTCCAAACTGTCAGCTAGGATCCCCATATTAACAGAAATAATGGCCTGTTTTATTTTCATTAGAAACCTTCAAAATAGTCACACAAACACTTTCCCCTGAGATATACTGGGCACAGATTGAGATTTTCTTTCACTAGATTTGGAAAAGTTGGGGAAATTTGAATCTTGGGATCAAGTGAAGATGAATAATACAAAATTAAATTGAGGCTGCCTGGTGTTCCCATCAGGGGACACATCCATCTACTGGATCACTCTGTGTTTGAGGCCTCAGCTGAACTTCCCCTTGGCTGGAGGTAGTTGTGTGGAGGAGCAAGAGTTGGCACCACACACTTTAATATACGCACAGGTCACTTGGGATCTGGTTCTGACCTATGCCCTGGTTCTGAATCATTAACCAACTCCCACGTGATGCCCACATTCACAGACGTTGCTTAGAGTAGCAGAAGTATGGTTGGTTTACCCCTTTCCAAATGAGCCAACAAATATGGGTCCTAATCCAAGATCTAGACTTTTTTTTCTTTCCTTTCTTTCTTTCTTTTTTTATTTTCTTCTTTTTTTTTTTTTTTTTTTTTTTTTTTTTTGCAAGTTAACATCCTTGAAATGTTGTTATTTTCATCAATTACACAGCAAGGGACTTGCATTTTCTCCCAAAGTATTATTTTTCAGGTTTAGTGAGAAAATCAGCATAACTACATATCTCTGTACTAGCTGGTAATTTGGAGGCTTTCAAAGAGGCAAAGGTTGGGTTATAAAAGTCCTTGCTCTTCACAAAACACATACTGGGCGGCTGGTCTCCTGTGGGCTTTTCTAAGCAGAACTGAGAAGGGGCAGATGCAGGGGAACCCAGCTCTCTAGTGACGGACAGCCTTCACGGGTGCTCTCTTGGGCCTAAGTGGAGAGGTTAACAAAGATGAAAGCCCCTCGTGGTTTTGCTGTCAAGATCTCTATCCCTTCCCTGGAAAGTGGGACAGCAAGTTCATTCCTGAAGGAAGCCAAGGACACATTTTTCTCTTGTGACTCTGTTTCTTATTGGAGGAAAGATGTGCTTTAACTAAGATTGTATAATCAATGCCTTTACAACAGATGGAGACTTTCTCCCCTAAGATTAAAGGAGGTACTCATGGAAAAGGACTCAGCCATCTACATACCAACACTATCAAGATGGCTGAGTTCCCACGGCAGCTTCATTGTTGAAGAGGACCTTTCAGGTCACAGGCTGCTCATTCTCGACTGCTTAAAGTCTTGCAATCCATCCAGATGAACAAGGCCGGTCCAAGTCTCAGCTGGTTGGAGTAGGTTAGAGTAGCATCCAAGTGCCATGAGGACTTCTAAGGTAAAGTCAAAGAAAGCCACATTTCTTGGGATATCACCAAGCTAGGAGTTCACATCCAGCCCTTTATACTGTTCTAGATGGTTTCTTTGAATCTTTTTTACTTTGGTTCCCTGCCAGGAATGGTTGCAGATGCATCAACTACCTCAGGAAAACCTGTTCTCACAAGTTTTATCGTACCACTTGGCAGACGAAAATGCTCGGGTAGAGGCTGAGAACTTTCACATACATTCAGAGAGCTTGGGAATTGAGCCATCTTGACTCAACGCCCACCAACCACGGGAAACTCAGCTACCCCTGCAAGCCAGGCTCTAGGATTCCTGCACTAATCAGAGGAGGGAGGACATTCTATAGAGTCCAGCTTTCTCTATGGAGGAAATGGCATGGGTTTTTAGAAAACTAGGTCATTTAAAATTTTTTTAGGCAGTGAGGGACATCAAAAGCCAGGTACTTTGGTTCCCTAACCTCCTGTCACCTTTGCTCAGCTCCTTCCAGTATCTACGGGGCCAGGGTAAGTTCTCTGAGAGGCTGACACCCCCTAGGGAAATGCCAAAACAGAACTAGGAAGGCTGGGGATTGGTGGAAAAAGGGTGGTGGAGAGAGCAATTGTTTTTGTTGGGCCATTCTGTGTGTTTGGGAGTCCATGGGAAATCTGAGAAAGGCTCGTTCTAAAAAGTCAACAGTGGAGACACTGACACATGTAACGGGGATCCGCTGAGAAAGCCTTCACATTACTCACAAGTTAATAATTTCCCTAGGAGGGGGAGTTTCTTGAGGATGTCTGGGATTTATTTTTAAGCCCTCTTGGAGTGCCCACAGTTTCTCTTTTCCTATTTCCACAGTGTTCAGAGATTTCAAATCCAAGCGTTTTAGAATTCACCTACCTTCAACAGATATAGACAGAGTAGTTGGAAATAATCAAGGACCTCGCACACTCATTAAAGAGTTCACTGGGACCATGTTAATTGCATGTGGGTTTTCTCGTTATTTTAATAATATGTTCTATATGAATTCCCTTGTAGGACTGGAAGGAGCGCATGTTCACCACATTTACATTTCCCCCACAGTGGCCCCCACCCATCAACACTGCTATGTCAAGTCACTGTTCACAATCAGGGCTTTGGAAAATGTTAGTAAGTAAGTGAACGGGAACTTGTGACCCTATCGGGTAGCCATCACTACCCAGCGACCTGGAGAGAAATACATCACCAGAGGAGCTGACACTCCCCAACTGGTCAAACGGGCTCCTGAAAATTAAAGGGAAAGATAAACTAAGCTCCCATCTGTGTCTCCATCAGACCCACCCATGTTCTTAGGTTACCCCAAAGGTAAACAAACCACTGAAGTTGTCCATTGCTGTTGACTTCACAGATAATGTTATTCTTAGTGTTGGCGGGCCCAAATACAAACACAGATGCAAAGAAATGGGTCTAAATCATTAAGACCAAATAAAGCATTGTTCACAGTGGGAGCGAAATAATTTGCCCTAGTTTGGATTTGAATGTCTCCCCAAAAGACTCCCATACTAAAGGTGTGGTGAGGAGCCTGAGCCTTGACTGAGGAGTGACAGAACCTTCAGGAGGTGGAGTCTGGAGGAAAGAAGTTAGATCACGGAGACATGCTGTTGAAAGGGATACTGGGACCCTGGCCTCTTCTATCTCTCTTGTTCCGGCCAGCATAAATTAAACAACTTCCTCTGCCACCAGCTTCATCATATGCTCTTACCACAGGCACAGAGGAACAAGCCAAGACTGGAATCTCCCAAATTTTGAGCTAAATTAAATCCTTTCTCCTAGGTTGATTATCCCCATGAATTTTATCACAGCACCAGAAGGCTGGTCAACACATAAATATTGGCTTCTATCATCATTTTCATCATCCATATCATCATCCTCATTTTTATTTCTGAAAGGAAAGCCTTCTAAACATAATATAAATGGCTCTCTTGCTCTATTAGACATAAAGACATAGAAAATGGATAGTACATTATTAGTACAAAACCTTCTGTAGGTTATGATGTGTACAATGTGTGATTTCTAAATAATCTACACCCATAGGTTACTGCCACTACCAGCTTTGCTCAATTTGAAGTGTCCTCTGGAAGGACTAGCAGTCAGTACAGAGGGTCTGAACTGGTGACTGTGATGAGAATAAATGACAATCAAGTGCTCAGCTGTAAACTGACACCTACATCACATGCTGCCCACTGACACTCTGGGGCTAGCACAGAGGAAGGGTCATAAAGAATTCAACAGTCAGTGGAACAGTGTGGAAGGCTGACCACAGGGAAACAAGAAGCAGCAGCAGCCCTGAACTCGTGACAGCTGTGATCACCTGCGCAGGAGCTTCAAGAGATTGGGCCAGGCAGAAACCTGTCATGGAGTGCAAGGAGCTCTCAGGGCCCTACCTCCACTTCCCGAGGACTCGGACTCAGTTAGTGGATGGTGTGAGTGTAGAAGGAGTACCCTGCAAACAGCCCTCACTCATGTCCTATAGCAGCCCTAATGCAGCTCCCCTGGTCATCCAAAAAACCAGAGGGACGAGTCGGAAAAAGGAAGGCGATAAGTGGGAATGAGAAGGAATAAGAGAGGGTAATTGAGAGCAAGTATGTTCAAAATACATTGCATACATATATGAAAATGTCATAATGGAACACGTTATATAAAATTAATATATGCTAATTAAAAATAAGGCAAAGTTAATAGCTGCATACTATATCTATAATGAAAACATGTTCCATAAGAGAAAGTGCAATTTCTGAGAAAAAAGTTGAAGGCATATAATGATGGAAGAGCAGAATTCCTCAGGCCCTCATTACTGCATGTCTGAGAAAGCCATTGAATATGAGTTTTGCAGTCCTGGTGTTTGCGCTTTAATATAAGGACACAGGCAAAGTGAGATGGCTCATTGGGTGTCTTAGTTTGCTTTCTATTGCTGTGATTAAAACACCATGACCAAAACAACGTAGGGAGGAAAGAGTTTATTTGGCTTACTCATCTCAATTACAGTCCATCATGAAGGAAAGGAGCACAGAAACTCAGGAAAGACCTGGAGGCAGGAACGGGAGCAGAGACCTGGAAGGAACACTGTTCACCTGCTTCCTTCCCATTGACTTGTTCAACTTGCTTTCTTATATAACTCAGGACTACCTGCCTAAGAGTGGTATTGTCTGTTATGGGTCAGGCCCTCCCACATCAATCACTGATGGAGAAAATGTCCATCACTGACATGCTAGAATTGTAGACTCATCTACATGCCAGTCTGATGGAGTCATTTTCTCTATTGAGGTTCCCTCTTCCTAGATGACTCTAGTGTGTGTCAAGTTAACAGAAACTAACCACATCAGTGGGTGAAGGCAGCTACCACCAAAACTGACAACCTGAGTTCAATCCCCAGAATTCATATGACAGAATGAGCAGACTGATTTCCACAAACTGTCCTCTGACTTCCACATGTGCACGGTGGCACACAACCCTGCCCATGGGTGCACACACACAAATAAAATGTAATAAAATTCTTTTTTAGAAAGAATACAACATGGTCCTGATTTCCTTTATAATGTGCTGATTCTAACCTTCTGTCTTGGGTTTTACTCATAGTTCATGAGGCAGTCCATCACGATAAATCAAAGCAGCAAGAACTTGAAGCAGCTGGTCCTATTATATTTGGAGACAAAGGAAGAGAGCAATGAATCCATTCAGGTAGTGTTCAGCCCCTTCTGTCAACTTATACAGTCAGGTTCCTCTCTGGACAGAGAGGGTAAGATGGGTCTTTCCCACACCAATCAAGTTAATTGCCTACCACACATGCCCAGGGGCCCATCTTCCAGGAGATCCTAAATTCTGCCCAGTTGACAATTATCACTCACCAGCATTTTCGGACAGTATTTTAGATCTTAGTTAGATGATCAGTTGGTAAGGAGTTCTCTAAACTGTTCTTCCCCAAGTATCAGGTTATTGATTCTTGGACTTGACAGATAATGCTGTGGCAACTTCATTATTTTTCATCTTCATGATTTTTGCAAGCTTTGTATCTCTTTCTTATAGCCAGAACATAGTTGGTTAGCACACATTAGGGACCAGCTGCAGGTTGCCAGAGAATTAGTGTGCCATTGGCTATAGAGAAGTGTCCATTATCTAGGTTACCCCAAAGAAATAGTGTTCAGCTATCAATCAATGGCTGCTTTTTACAGTTGACTTAAAAGAAGTTGGCTTCATATAACTAATCTCCCTCATACCTTTACTCCTTGTGCTCGAAACGATAGTAATTGCATTTATTGAGGAAGTTATATACTGGGCTTTGTAGTGGACACCACAGGACCTGCCAACACACACACTGTAGGTCTTGTCCTAAAGAAATCTTGAATTAGCCGATGGTGGTGGCACACGCCTTTAATCCCAGCACTCGGGAGGCAGAGGCAGGCGGATCTCTGTGAGTTTGAGGCCAGCCTGGTCTACAGAGTGAGATGTCTCAAAAAACCAAAAAACACCGCCGGGCGGTGGTGGCACACGCCTTTAATCCCAGCACTCGGGAGGCAGAGGCAGGCGGATTTCTGTGAGTTCGAGGCCAGCCTGGGCTACCAAGTGAGCTCCAGGAAAGGCGCAAAGCTACACAGAGAAACCCTGTCTCGAAAAACCAAAAACAAACAAACAAACAAACAAAAACCCTTGGATTTACTGGAAACAACAAGAAGTGTAAGAGGAGGGCACCCAGTCCCTATAATAGAAACAATGACTATCTCATAGTAAGCTGTAAGCAAAAGAACCTTTCAGATATCAGAGGCTAGAGATCTATCTATGTTGAGCAGAGAAGCTAGGTTGAGGTTGCATTTAGGGGGTTGGGACGAGTTTTGCTAGTCTTCACCGTAGAGCACAAGCGCCCTTCTGCCATAGGACCAACTACCTGAAAGCCTTTAGAAAAAAAGAGAAAAAGATCCAACTCACCAGTGGCCTCCTTGTCTAAGGGAGAACATCCTGTGGGTTCTCACATGTTTTCAAAGGAGCCAGCTACAAAGGACACAGCTCTGTGAGGGCTTTCATGGGCTCCCCGTCTTTCTTAAGCAGAAGCTAATGATCAATCGTCCTTCCCTGGGGAAAATGTCTGAGTTATCCTGTCAGGGAAGATGAAAGTTTGCTGTCATCCCCATCCTTGCCACAAAGGAGAGGGGAACAGCTCTCAGCCGAAAGGGAGCAGCTCTGGTCAGACTCTTGACATCACTGGGCTTTAAAAATCATCACAGCTGCTCCCCATTGAGAACACGCTTTGATAGACCAGCACTGAGCAGCTCACGGGGCAAGAACCCGTTTCACATAATGATCGACTCTGGGCTCTGTTTTCACAAATTAGCTTCTACTATAAGGAGATCAGAGTAACCCAGGGTGAATGCAGACCAGGCTGATGCAAGCTGCACATCTTAAATGGAAGCCTATACCAGCCTCACTCCCGGACAGTCTAGGAGGATCTCCCTGGTCACAGATACCACCTTCATGTTCCTGCTCCTTGGGGGAGATGTTTTGTGGCTGCAAGACATGACCCACACACCACACATTGATGGGAAAATCTTCATCTGCAGTGACAGAGGTTCAAACGAAGACCTGCAGCCTGTATGAAAACTCTATAAAAGGAAGCCTGGCTTAAAGCCTTATGGCTGAGCAGCAAGCAGCCTTCTTATTCCTTATTGACAGGTTTCCCTTGTGTGCTGAACACCTACGATCTGCGTGGTACCACTCTAGGAACCACCCGTGCGAAGATGAGGAGCCGTTATCTCCGAGTTCAGCGTCTGGGGAGACAGAGACAGGGAAACTGACAATGATGAGGAGCAGGGTAACAACCAAAGTGGCTTCTATCTCAGAAGAAGGGGCGACAAACTCCGCCTAAGATTGATGGCCAAGACATTTCAGCTGTGTTATGAGGGATAATTTGGCATTCAGGAGGAGAAGGAAGGAGGTCCTGAGGTATATGAGGACTCGCAAATGGTCCCCTATGGATAGAGTATGTGGTCTAGGTCACCTGGTCGCCAGCTTGCCTATTAAGTGACAGATATAAAGCTGTAAGTTTGGGCTGTGGGCACAAGGAGGTCTCAGATGTACCATTAAACTCTGAGGTAGACTGAGGGACTTTGGGGAGTTGTCATTGGAAGACTAGAAAGATGAATGAAGTCATTGTTTCAGATACTGTACCCTTTGGTAAGTGATTAGAGAGAATTACCGGAAGAGGGCTAGGAGTGTATTAGGCTACTACTAGCAGATCTGGCTAGTGAATGGAGACAAACTCTCCTGGTTTAAAGGGCCAGTACCATGGCAGAGGAAATCTTAGAAGTTAATTCTCACTTGAACGTGATTCTTAGTCACTCAGTCACACCAGGGTTTGCTCATTAGATCTTTATTGAGAAATTACCAGAGACCAGACAATGGAAAAGCCAAAGCAGACTCAGCGCTATCCTCTGGGCATTTGGGTTTCCTGGGGGTAGACGGCAATTAAATCAATAATTATTACTAGATTTAATTTACCTGGATCCAAGTTAAATATAACTCTTAAAATTCCACATGTGAAGGCAGGCTAAAATGGTACTCTTTAAATTTCCTGTGAGCCATGTGATCTTAATCCTCCTCCTGTTTTTTACGTGAGATCACCCCTTTCAGGGGTTAGCACATTTCTGGGTGTTAAGTAGGTTCCTTATTACACAGAGGAACTCCTGAAGACACTAGTACAAAAAGGAGATGCTGTCTCCTCTGAGTTGCTTGCCTCTTGGGTCTCCAGTGGGTATAGGGCTCCATCTCTGTGTCTTAGCTCACAAATGGCTGAAAGTAATGGGAAGTGTTTGGGTTATGTTAGCAGCAGAGAGGCTGAGCCAGTTCACTAGCCTCTCAGGGTCTCAGTTTCCTTATCTTAAAAGTAAGGATGATGAAACACACCTGGCCAGGATAAAATATGGGTTTAAAGGTCTTATGAATGAGGATTAAATACACTATATTTCCATCCCAGGCTTTAAGGAACACAGAATGCAAAGTGTTATGGTTCTGTTGGGTCCATGTCTCTTTGTTGCCTACAAAGAGACAGATACAGCACAAAGCTAATCCATGATCCACTTTTCTATGTATTTAATTTTTTAAATATTTATTTACTTTTAATACCTATTCATTCATGTACCTGCATGTGCCTCTATGCATCAGACCCTCTTCTGGTTTGCTTACCTCCATGGAGGCTCTGGGAAATGAACTCAGGTACTCTGCCAGGGCCATAAGTGCTTTTAACCACAGAGCCCATCCCTCAAAGCCTCATATTTAAGGTTTTAAAGTTTCCTGCCTATTGTCTTTGAACAATAGCACATAGGGCCTCTGCTAAAGCAGGACACATACATTAAAGTATTGGTTTCTAGCCAATATGCTTGAGAAACTGTAGAACCTTTGAAGGTCAGAACCTAACGGACTGTCCTTGGGTCTTCGGAGGGTCCTGGGACCACAGCCACACTCCTTCCTTTTCTTTTTTTTGATTGTTGGCCATGGGAAGAGTGGTTTTCCTTGGCCAGATACTCCTGCTGTGTAGTGTACCACCTTCCCACAGGTCCAAACAATGCAAGAAGCAACCAGAGACTGAACCTTCCAACCTGATATCCATATAAGTCTTTTCTATTCGAATATTTTTTATAGTCACAGAAATCTGACAAACACAGAAGGAAGAAATCCTGTCCTGGTCTCTCTCTATAATCTTGGGCCCTCTATTTGTCCTGGTGGTTGCCTTGGCAACTTGGCCTCCCCACCATCTCTCCCAGAACCCCCTCTACCTTGACTGACAGCAAAGATTACATTGTTTTGATCTAGGTTAGAATTTGCTAATGTGAGCCATCATTCAGGGTTTGGAATAGAAAAGGAAAGGCCAGGATTGTATGGAGACAGCTGTGCTCTGACCTCTGGTAATTGGTTCTCATGATCACACATTTAGTCTCTATCCATAGCAAGCCAACGACCGTGTGTCACAAACAGAGGATGTAATTGCAGTAGAGGACCATAGTTATGCATTTAAACACCAATGGTCTACATCATGATCAGAATGGAGGCCCCATTCACAGTCCCCGGCACTTGATCCACCACAGTGTTTGGAAAATCAAAGTGCCAACACTGTGAAGCAGTATTTAGTGTGTGGCAGCTGTGGGATTCTTCTACACTGGGTCTTTTGCAAAACTTCCTGGTTCAAAGATGAGATGACTTGGTGCCTAGAAGTATGGCTAACAACAGCACACCTGGTTGTGACATCTGCTGCCTCCAGGGCCCAAACATGCCCCCGGGTGCTGGGCTTGTGTCTTAGTGCTACAGTGGGGCAATCTGGCTTGATTTTAAGTGGAACACGTCAATATTCTCTAGTCCACTGGGCTCCTAGAAACCTCAAAGACTTGATTTCTATTCTCTGCCGTGAAAAAAAAAATATATATATGTCCTAGGTATGGAGTTAGTTCTTCAGCCTGTGTCCAGAAATAAGGAGACTTATACAGAGCTGACCTGACCTGTAGGACACCTGGGAGCAAGACATGATAAGTGTGGGTCTGAGTTTTTCATTCTTGCAGAAACAAACAAGCCCGACACACTTCTTATACCTTTATCTCAGACAAATAATGAAACCTCTAATCTCATCTATGTCTCTTTCCTTTCCCCTGTTACTGCCTCATTGGCAAATTAAAGTATCTTTTCTCCCTTTCTACCCTCGAGACCAGTCACCAAGTCAGAAGTCAGCACTTTCTTGAAAACTACGTTTACTACCCAAATCACACCAGTAGTGTCTGCTTTCTGGTTCGTCCCTCTTGGATTTGATGCCCATGGTAGTCATGTGGTTATTTCCCCAACATCTACTCTATCAGAAATGGTTAGTCTAGGTCAAACATTGTAATAAGAACATTTATTAGCGATTGTGTAGCTACTCCTAGTACAAAAAAGGGGGGTGGGTCGGGAGGAGGAAGAAGTTCTAGAAGATGTTAGAAAATGTTTCCTTGCTCTCGTCTTCCCCCAAAGAAAAGAGCAAGGCAGACATGGCCTGGCTCCTGTTCATTCTCTATGTTGTCAACAATGTGGGCGTTAAACAAACTCAGGGGAGCAGGGCTGAGCTCAAACAATCGCTGCATGGCCTTCATTGCCTGGGGATCTATGTCAACAGCAAGCATTCCCAACAGCACCCAGCAAGAGCTTTGTCCAAGACAAACACTTAAATAACTCGGTCTGTCAATACATAAAAAGAAAGCCTTTCAGACTGTTGTTGAGGTGGAGGCTATAAAATCCCCGAGTAAAATGTTAAGACAATAGCAGTTACTGGAGCATGGAAAGTTAGCGGGAAAATTGGGGGAAGGGGAGGACCTGGGGGGAGTCAGGGAGGGGAACAGCTATGTTCAAAATAAACTGTAAGAAAAAAAAAAAACTTCTAATAATTTTTTTAAAGAAAAAAATCCTCATGAACATTTTTCAAATACAAAACAAAACTTTTAAGGAACTAAGCTTTCTCTAAAGGGGGAAAGGAAAAGACTTGCTAGAACCAAGATTGCATAATATTGCGCTTTGAAGTCTTTACAAACTGGGTTAAAGATTGCATAGATTCTCATCTGTCCGGGAAGCCTAGCTTTAATTCTTCCATAAGATTCCACTGAGGGTGGCCAAACCAAATAAGGATGGAAAACCAGAATTACTGACCAAAGACCACATGTTACAAAACCTGACCAGGAGATGTGCTGCAGGAAAGAGACTGACAGCTGTTTCTGGATTCCAGACAGCAGTCACATGCGCCAGCCTTCCTCCCAAGCACAGCATTGCGTTTCACCACCACAGCAAGGGGAATCTGTCCCTCTCACTTCTGATGCTAATCTCCAAGCCATGCTTTGACCATGTCTGATTTGAACAAAATAGTAAGTGACATTGCTTTGGGACTGTGGGTTTATGATCCTGAAGCTCCAAACTATGAAATGATCTGTGGGTCTAAATCCTCTGAAATGGTCAACTTTCTGACAAGGGCTATTCGCAACTTCCAGTAAGTGAATCCTTTACAGTAAGTGAGGCTCTGCAGAGGTTTTGTTTTGTATCAGAGATGGTGAGAGATGCTAGGCAGTGCTCCATGTACAGAGGCGGCTGGGCTCTGAAGCCTCAGCAGGAAAACAGAACTATTACCGAGTCCATTGTTGTCTATTAATCCCTGGCCTCTTTATTCCGGAAAAGAAGAGTAACCCAGATTTGCCTTGATCTGCCATTCACTTTCCTCCCTTACCTCAAATCCCAAATGCATGGGTGTTACTGAGGAGTGAGAGAAGGCAAGGAACAATACAATTACTGCTAGGTTCAAACTAGAAGCCATCATGTAAGGAACTGATTGGTTAGGAGCCAGGAAAGTCTGTGCTGCAGTCATCTTTCCCCCGTGAAATACTGAAAAAATTACTGTGTTCAAATGAAACAACGTGTCCAGTATGATTGAAGAATCAGTACCCAACTGTAAACATCCAGTTATTTTCTTGAGGACACAGGTCCTGATAAACTCAGCTTGTCAAAGTAGTGCAATCTCAAGGTTCCGAAACTTTGTATAACACTGTGTGTGTGTGCATTCTATGTGTATAGGTGCTCATGTTGTGTGCACGTGTGTGCATGTGTGTTTGGAAGCCAGAGGTCAATGTTGAATGTCTTCCTCAGTTGCTATCCACCTTATTTTTGGAGAGAGGGTCTCTCTCTGAGCTTTGAGCTCACTAATCCAGTTCGACCGCTGGTCAGTGAGCTCCAGGGATCCATCTGACTCTGCCTGCCCAGTGCTGGGACTGTAGGCATTTTTTGTGGGTGCTAGAGAGTGGAATTCAAGTCCTCATGCCTACCCTCTACCGACTCAGCCATCTCAGCCTCTCTGTTTCATTTCTGACTGTGACTTCTACTCTTAAAGAAGTATAAAAGTAAAATCACACTTTATTCTATGACTCAGTTTACTGCTTTAGGAAGGAAACACATGGAATTACACTGTTTATCCACGAGAATGGGCAGAAACCTGACTTTCGTCACTACATGCATGGATCTGAAGGTCATGGTGGTGAGTGATTTGATTCAAACATGGAAGGGTATGAAGTATGTCCTTACTCATTGTAGGAGCCACATAGCCGATCTCATGGAGGAACACAGTAGGTATGGTGGTCACTGGAACCTGAAATACAGCTGGGGAGAGGAGTTACTGGGGTTTTCTGTAGCACAGCAGGGTAATCAGAGGAAATGGGAAGACCCAGATGTTGACATGGAGGCAATTTGTGCCAGGAGCGGGTCGAGGGGCTTGTTACCTCTGTCTGATCACTATACATTGTATATCTGTGTGGAGTCCTTCTACTCGATGACACAATGATACGTAAGTATCATGTCTCTAGAAGGAGAAAATACAGAGCAGGCTATAGCTGAAGCTCAGCACAGTGTAGAGGAAGGCAGGATCACCAGTCTCTGCTTAGTTCCTTTTGTAGAAAATCACTAACTGTCAACCCTGTGAAGCTTACGTGGGCACTTATGGGTAGAAGGTTCTTTTAACAAACACAATGACAGCAATGGCTTTAGTTTGACTTCTGGGATAGACATTAAAAAAATCAACCCACATGGCAGCTTTTAGGTGGGAAGAGGACAAGGCTAGAGAGGAGAAGGTAAGCTGGGGGCTGGGCTGTTGAATGCTGGTAAGACAATTGGACGGCAGACAAGAATGAGTTCTTTCTTCTCCTTCATGTTTTCTTGTCTGTTAATAGATGCTGAATCAACAGGAAGACCACAGGTTCAAGATCAGCTTCGGCTGCATAGTGATACCTTGTCTCAAAAACAATGACACACGACCACTTTACAAGAGACTGAAAATATTTAACCATTTATGACAAAATGAATACCCAGCAAATTCCAAGCTGCTTGAATTTCAGTGTGGTGCTGTCAGGTGACTTACTTCACTGGGTACTGGGATGGGCATTCAGTAGTTGACTAAACAGGTTTCCACTTCCCTCTTTATTCCCATTCACTCATTTGCGTCAAAGAAATGCATTGAGTAAGAAGCTACAAATAGACATGGGCCATGAGGTGGCCGTGATAATATGACTTGAAGTCGTGGCTGCAGGTGGTACCAACGCTGTGCTACAGGAGGCACCCCACACCCCAAAACACAGGGCCCTGCTGCTAGGTTGTTCCTACCAGAGACCAAGGATGCTAGAGGCTGGCAGGAAGCCCTTTCCTGGAAGACAGGGACCCCACTGATGAACACATGGAGCTGCTGGTGCTCAAGGCACCCCAGTAGTTTTGCCAATGTTCTCTTAGAGATGCCTGCAGCCTAACAAGCTTCCCACCCAAGCATTCTTCCTTCTGACCCTCTCTACCAATGCCTGATGGCTCTTCTAGTTTCTTATGTCTCCATCTGTTTTTCTCCAAAAGACATTTCCATTAGTAATGTCTGGCATGGTTTCCCTCATCTTTATGTCTTTTTAAATGGTCCAGACTAATGCAGTCAAGAAAAACAACCACTGAAGGACTGGCAAGATGGTGTAGCAGGTAAAGCTTCTTGCCATGCAACCTTAACAACATGAGTTCAATCCCTGGAATCCAGGTAACTGTGGGAGGAGAGAACTGACTCTACAAAGTCGTCCTGGGACCTCTTCTGGCACACTGTAATACTCACTCACACCTGTACACACACAAACACACACAAAAATAACATTAAAAATAGCCATGTACAAATTTCCACATAACTGTTAAATGGATCTCCAAACTCCATGTTCTGGACTCCAGGTGTAGGGTGATGAAGGTATGGTGTTGTCGTGACCTTCGTCACAGAAGCTTAAAGCTCCTGCATTTCCCCCCAAGAGGAGGCTTTATTGGTGTGACACCTTTTGTGCTGAACAGAGTGCAACATCAGAGTGAAATTAGATTTTGCATGTTGATCTCATTGATTTTTATATTTGATTTAGGGCACTTTTCTTTGGTTGACATGTCCTTTTTCTATGTGTTTCTACACTACTAATTGGTTTTTACTGCAGTGTAAATCCTGGGGAAGTTATTTAACATGTTTTAATCTTCTTATATGTGCATTAGAAATGCTAGTGTCTACTTCATGGGCATCATTCATCATTCATTCTGTAACTCTGGGTTGAACACATGGTAGGCTCCAGGTATTAAGCTATGAGGACAAGTTTTAGTAAAATATATAAACAGGGTAGTTGCTCAGTTTGTTGCATTATTATTGATTTGTTATAAGTTTTGTCATTATTTTTGACAGAATAAATTTATAATACTGCTCTTTAATCTGAGAGACATTTTGTATTTTTAAGATATTTTCTGCACCAGGCATGATGATGCATACCTTTAATTCTAGTAGCTGATCCCTGTGAAATCAAGGTCAGCCTGGTCTACATAGTGAGTTCCAGGTGAGCCAGAGCTACATAATGGGACTCTTGCCTCAGAGGGAAAAACGGTGTTTTTTGGTCGTTTTGTTCTGGTTTTTCATAAATGGTCTTACACTAGTTTAATATTCATGATGTGGATACTCTCCGTTTCTTTATCAGTCTCTTTTCATTCAGACGTCTTCCAGTGATTACCAGGACCCTACCTCACCGAGTTTCTTAACTTTACTCACTCCTCAAACACCTCAGTTGTCCACCCTCCTGAGACCACCAGATCATACATCACCTCTGACTCTGGGTTGTTCGTTTTGTCTGCAAGGACTGCCATAACAAAGTACCTGGGACTGGGTGACTTGAACCTTAGTAATTAATTTCCTTACACATCTGGGGGATGGAAGTCTAGCATCCAGGTGTGGGCAGGATGGGTCTCTCCTGAGGCCTCAATCCTTGGCTTGTACAAGGCACCATCTTTCTTGATCTTCTCAGGGTCTTCTCTCTGTATCTCCTCCATAATCCCTTTCCTCATTTTTTTTTTTTTTTTTTTTTGGTTTTTCGAGACAGGGTTTCTCTGTGTAGCTTTGCGCCTTTTCTGGATCTCGCTCTGAAGACCAGGCTGGCCTCGAACTCACAACGATCCGCCTGCCTCTGCCTCCCGAGTGCTGGGATTAAAGGCGTGCGCCACCACCGCCCGGCCCTTTCCTCATTTTTTAAGGACATCAGTCACAGTGGGTTTGGGTTCACCCTCATGACTTCATCTGATCTTAATTACTTTCTTAAAAGCCCCTATCTCGAAGAACACAGTGGGGGTTAATAATTCCTGCTGTGAATTTTAGAGGAATTTAATCAACCTATCATGCTCCAAAACTGTTCGCTTTGCTCATCTTACTCAGCTTTCCAGGATAATTCAAGAATGTCGTTTGCTCTTACCTTTTCAGAATGTTCTCCCATCTGGGTGTCAGCAAACAGCCTCTTGGTTTGTCTCCTGTTCCTCTGGTCAATTTTTGAAGTTCCCTTTTCAAGCCTATCTTTCAATTTCTAAAATTAAATATTGATATTTCTCAAGACAGACCCCCTCCCTCTGCCTCCCCCCACCCCCCATAATTTTGCCCTCTTGCCCGTACACACAGCTTGGATCCCTTGTAACAAAGACAGCTCAGCTGTTTGCTTCTTCATTTGCTTTTTGCTTTTGTCTTTCCAGACACTCAGAACTATATACTTCATCTCTAGAGGTTTGCCACTGCCGACTATTTTTTTCTGGTTCAGAATTTTGTTTTGTTTTGTTTTAAGATATACCTATCTTAGAAAAATCACCTCACACCCCATTGCGCCAACGCATTCATGCTGGGGGATTTCCAGGGAAATCTTCGATGAACTTGGTGGCCCCGAGAGCCGACACGTGTGTGGCTCCCCTTGACACCAACGTGGCAGGGAAGTGGGGAAATTCCGAGGTGCACACTGCATGAAAATCGTTTTGAAACGTTGACGGATAAGCATCTATGTTGCACCCATTCAGCAACCGTCATGTTGTGACAAGGACTTGGCTGTTACTGCCTCATTCTGTCAAAGGGGAAGACATGGACTTTTCATCTGATCTGAGCTCATCATTCATTAGCTCAGCTATGGTGGACGGTCTGGGGACATTTGCACTTCAAGAGACTTCAAATGTAATTATAGAGTTCCTGAGATAATACACTACTAGTTATTACTAATTAGAAATGGATGTGCCCATTTTCTCCAGTCATTCACAGGGAATGCACACCTTGAGTGTTGAGTGTCCATACTTGGTATCAGACACTGGGCTCAGCAAAGGAGAATGGCAAGGACGATAGATGACAGCCAGGCCCCAGGACAAGCTTCTTTACCTCATTAATGTTAGGCCTGTAGGGATGTCAATGCTGTTCATTACACTCAGCTCTCTTTATGTACATTGACCAAGCCTAGCTTGCCGGCTTCACAACAGACCCTACCCAAGCTTGCTACTGCTTACCCACTTTCTTACTATGGCTATAACACTCTAGTCATTCAAGTTCCTCTCACCAGAAACTATTTAATACATGCATGCCATGTTTGTCCTGAGGTCAATTGCCCAGGTGAAAAGTGCATCAAAGCTTCCAGTTCAACTTTGCTCATGGGCTTCTAATGTCCCTAATGTCATGTGCATGAGCACATGTGAATGTGTGTATTTCACACCTTCCAAAGATACTAACACAAAGCAATTCCAGTTGGGTTTACTTGACTATTCCTTGGATCTTGTCAGTCTTTTCTTTCTCTCTTAGAACAATTTAAAGGTTTTACAAACGTATCCACTCATTCGTACATTGAAGCAGGTCTCCTTGTGCAGCCCATGCTGGCCTCCAAGATATGATTCCCCTGCCTCAGCTGGGATTACAGGCATGTGTCACCAGCCTTGCTTTCTTTCCAACAACCTCTGTTTTATTTAAAAACAAAACAAAGCTAGAAAAATCCACAGATGTTAAGAATCTTCTTTGTCCTGGGTGCCGCTGAGTCAGCTCTGGCTGTAAACCACGACACAAACCCCACCTCAATCTAAAGCCAGACTATAGAGATGAATGGAATTTACACACACACACATACACACACACACACACACACACACACACACACACACACACACACGGTAACCCAAGGAGGGAACTGGGAGGCATGAAGGATGCTGCAGATGCAGGTTTCTTAGTATCCGTTTTGTTGACAAAAATAACGAAGAACAGTAAATGCACCCAATTTCTAGTGAGTTGGGTTGCTAACTGCTGGAAAATTCTCTCCCTCATAGTCCTGGGACTGCTTGCGCATGCGCTGTATGTGGTGCTGTCACTATGTTCAAGAGCCCTTAGGAAGTGGCAGCTTCCAAGGAAGAGGAAATCAGAATGAGGGGAAAGCTGAACTCCCCTCATTCAGCAGAATTAACTCAGATGGCGAGCAGAGGCAGGGTGTGACCGTCTCGACTCCAGAATTAGCAACGTCACATTTGAAAAGTCATCTTCTGACTTTTCTCAGCCTGTTTCCTCTCCGATGGCTACATACCTGTTAAGTGACTTTGTAAATATTTCTAAATGACAGATTTGGAGTGGGCGCGGTGCAAAAAGAAAGGGGACAGAGGTTAACGACCACACATAAAACAAGCAGCCGTGGAGCCGCGGGCCAATTTTTACAGCTGGATTTTTATAAACTCCTTGAAGAGTTGGGTGAGGGACTGGTTTACGATGTTACCATGGCAATACTGCGGGTCTTTTGACAAAATCCTGGGATGCTAAAGCGGCTGGACTGTGGCGGAACAAGCGCAGCGGATGGGACACATAGGAAGGAATTTAAGACCCTCACTAAATATTTCACAGCAGAATGCTTCACTGAACTGTC
The DNA here is from genome assembly GCF_004664715.2 of Peromyscus leucopus. Lineage (NCBI taxonomy): Eukaryota > Metazoa > Chordata > Mammalia > Rodentia > Cricetidae > Peromyscus > Peromyscus leucopus. Next base: position 22,167,796 of record NC_051067.1, on the reverse strand, counting down.
ACTGGATTTAATTAGCTGTGGAGTGATGGGGGGGAGGGTTAATCCAAGGTCACTGTGGGGGAAAGGGAAGCCTGTGACACATGCTGCTATTTTGATATCTGCTGAATGCCACGTTCTAGTCAATGAGGACAGTGGATGAGTCCAGCCGCGAGATAATAGGCGTCGTGGATTCTTTATTTGATATGACAGGGTTCAGTGCCTGAATTTCCATAGATATTTCTCTCAGATTCTTCCCACCAACCCAGGATTTTCTGGTAAAGTGTTGGAAGTGACTGCCAAGTAAGAAGAATTTGCCAGTTTCAAGTTGAGAAACAATTTGATTAAACTCAATTAAAAACAATTGTTTTGTTTAATTGTGTTTTGTACTTGAATTTGCCTGTTTACACTAGCTCAAGTTTGTGGTTTCCCCTCTCATTCACACGGAGGGTGACAACATTTCTTCTCAGAAAAAGCTTGCTTGCATGGGTGAAAAAAACTGCAGTTCTGTGCAGCGTGAAGAGAGAAGTCGAGCCATATTGAGCTCTCCTACCATTCACTCCGCCATTCAACATATTGAGCTAACGGTCCATTCACTCATCCAATCAACAGACAGACAACCTCTACTGTGGGTCTGCAATCTCCCAGGTGCCTTGTTCCCAGTGATCGCTGGGACAAAGGGTCCCTGTCACAGAGCCTGAGAACCAGAATATCCCCTCAGAGAAAATCAGCCAGGGCCACAGAGGGTAGGATTTAATTGTTAGTCACCAGACATACAAAGTGATCTGCTAAAGACAGCAGGCTACTTTAGTAATAAAGCCATGCTGAAGAAGTGTCTGTTCTCTAAAATCTCTTACAATCACCAGATAGGATCCCTGTGGCATTTTACACATGAATTCCTTCATATATATTTTATATAATATTGTAATCACAGTTTAATGCCCTCCTCCTCCATTTCTAGTCTTTTTATTAAAACTTCACACTAGTGGGGCAGTGGTGGCGCACGCCTTTAATCCCAGCACTCGGGAGGCAGAGGCAGGTGGATCTCTGTGAGTTTGAGGTCAGCCTGGGCTACAGAGTGAGTTACAGGAAGGACTCCAAAGCTACACAAAGAACTGTCTCAAAAGACCAAAAAACAAAACAAACAAACAAACAAAAAAACAAAACACTTCGCATTCATATCCCAAACTGAATGTTTAGTCTGCCTTGAATTATGCAAATGAGGAAACATCTATTTACCACTCAGTAGTAAGAAGGAGTGATCAACTAATTTTAGCAAAGTCAGGGAACAGTTAACTGAGAAGATGATCTTCTGTTATATTAAAATAAAGGACTTACACAGATGTGGTCGATGGTGTGATGTTTATCTTTCTCTACTAAGCTGACTGCACTCAAAATAATGTCCTGGTTAATGCATCTGGCACAAATTGTAAGATTTCCTGTCTTTTAATACTGAATAATATTCCAGAGAGAGAGAGAGAGAGAGAGAGAGAGAGAGGTCAACCTCCACCCCCACCCCCCAGCCATTCACCCACCAGTGCACACTTACATGGATTATATTACAATTTTTTTTTTTTATTTTTGTGCATTGGTGTTTTGCCATGGGTGCTGGGTCCCTTGGAACTGGAATTACAGACAGTGGTGAGTTGCCATGTGGGTGCTGGGAATTGAACCTGGGTCCTTTGGAAGAGCAGTCAGTGCTCTTAAGCCCTGAGCCATCACTCCAGTCCCCACATGGATTATATTATGAGTGGCATTGCAATAACTTTAAAAGCAAGGGACAATGAGAAGACATTGTTCAATAGGTCCAAGGCTGCAGTTCGATCAAGGAACACATTTTCTGGTGCTCCGCTGCATAGTAGGGTGAACTTTAATTATTTCAAAATAGTTAAAGGACTTTTAAACATTCTTACCACAAAGAAATGAGGAATGTGTATGCTAATTACCCTTACTTGATCATTACATAATGTGTGTATGCATTGATGCTTGACAGCATACATAAAACTGTATGTAGTTATTTTTCCAAATAAAGCTTTTTAAACAGAGACAAAGGGAAAATGTGAACCATTAAGAAACAACGTTTTCACATTGGATGCAGAGCATCATTCCAAGCCAAAGCACACCGGGTGTCAGTCAAAGAGCACTGTGCAAGAAGCCTCTGGGCAGCTCTCACCACATCGACATCTGCAGAAGACCTTAAAGGAGTTCCCCTGAGCAGCAGGCTTACAGGGAAAGGTTTAAGACTGAGCACAAGGGTGAAAACTACCGTCTTCACCAGCTGCCTTGGGGTTGACCTTGGGGCTTAAGAGCCAGACAGCTGACAAGGAACGGCAGCAGTTGTGGGAACAAGATACTGTAGACTCTCCAACACCTCATTTAACTCACCCAGTGAATTAAAATCTGACTATCACTTGAATTTCTGTAGTAGGCATTAAGTGGGTGCCAATGGTCCTGGATGGGTTCTTGTGTACGTCAGCAGAATTTGGGGTGTAGGAATAGGAGTTGGTTGTTCTACTTACATAAGTTCTGTGAATGTTTCCCTGGGCTCGGTGGAAATTTCTGTCACCTTGGAGGCCACAAAGATAAGGACATGTGACTCCAGAAAGGTGCGGTATGGCTTATATACAAATGACATGTTTAAAAAAAAAATAGTGCTATGGCCAGGCTGAATGCTCAGTCAGGAAAGTGCTTGTTAGGAAAACATGAGGCGCTGAGTTTAGATCCTCAGTACTTACATCTAAAAAGCACGGTACAGCGGTAGGCATCTGTAACCCCAGCATTGAGGGGCAAACAGACCTTTGCTAAGAGCTTACTGGCCAGCCAGCCTAGCCAAACCAGTGAGCTCCAAATTTAGTGAAGGAAGAGCTTGTCTCAAAAACTAAAGTAGAGTGTGATTGAGAAGATACCAGACATAAACCTCTGCCCTCCGCATGCACGGGCACACACATGAACACACATCTGTGCATGTCCCTGCATATACCCATAGGAACACATATACACATACAAGAGATATACAAGAGAGGAAGAGGGAGATGGAGAGAGGGAGAGACGGAGGGAGAGAGGGAGAGACAGACAGACAGACAGACAGAGAGACAGAGACAGAGAGACACAGAGAGAGAGAGAGAACTTACCTTAGAAACTGCCAATCCAGCAGCTCAAGTGTGGCAGAGGGTCACAGGGCTGCGAGTTGAGCCTACCAAAATTTCTTTGTACTTGTGGGTCTGCACTACTCACAGAAGACGTTCAGAGCAGTTTAGAGAAGGCTGCTGTCTTAGTTTCTTTTCTATTGCTGTGAAGAGACACCATGATCAAGGCAACTTATAGAAGAATGCATTTCTTTGCACTTTACAGTTTCAGAGGGTCAGAATTCCATGACCTTCCTGGTAGGGAATATGGCAGCAGGCAGGCAGGCATGACTATGGAGCAGGAGGTGAGAACCTACATTTTGATCCACAAGCATGAGGAAAAGAGAGATAACCGGGAATGACATGAGTCTTTGGAAACCTCAAATCCCACCCCCAGTGACACACCTCCTCCAATAAGGCCATACCCCTTAGTCCTTCCCAAACAGTTCCACCAACTGGGGATCAAATATCCAAATACATAAGCCTAAGCGGGGGACATTCTCATTTAAACCACCACAGCCACTAAGCTGGGACTAGGCCTTGTATTGAATCTCCTTTAATCGATCAAAGCCAAACATTTCCTAGAAACTCCTCCATTCTACAGAACCCATGGATAAATGCATCTGTGTTTGGAAGAGGTTGATTTTGTATCTCCTGTTGGGAAATCAAATGAATCAGAGCGCCCACCAAGGTCTACTGTTCTGGCCACTTGTATTTCTTGTTCACAAAAGCCTCGCTGGTTCTTTCATAATGACCTACTGTGTACTTTCTAAATACAAGACCCCATACAATGACATCTTACAAGGTGACATAATTCTTACAAAAGCTTGGATAAGCAGTAAGCTAACCGTGTTCTTCAGTAGGGCAGAGCTAGTGCTGGCGTTCCAGTATAAAGGCATTTTAGTATGAGCTTTGGTCCTTGTATCTACAAATGTCCATATTTGGGAGAGCTAGCTTAGCTCAAATGACATCAAATCGGTTCACAAGACTCAGAGGGGGGAGCTCTAGCAAGAGACAGTCTCTCCTCCTAACCAAGAAATGAACAGAAGATACTTGAGCCTACTTTGGTTAGCCTTTGTTGCCATTTTCTTCTTGTACTAGGATTGAATGCAGGGTTTTGCACACTTTCACACCGAGCTGCATCATCAGCCCTTCAGCCTCCTTCTGGAAGAATTTTGTTTTTCTGACTTTTGTAAGACCCATTTAAACAGAGGCTCAAGCTCTCACATGGACACAGGTGTTGGCTGTTATTCTCTTAATGCCAACACCGAAGTGGAATTCGTTTATGCCATCAACTTGAATGATTTGAAATTTCTTAGGTGAGCCCACCCACATTTGGCCACAGCATAGCAAATACAACATGCAGATCCATACCACATAATACACAGAGCGTTTCCCAGAGCAAGTTTTCCAGTTTGCATGACAGAAAAGCCGTGTGTGTGTGTGTGTGTGTGTGTGTGTGTGTGTGTGTGTGTGTGAATATTGAGTTCATCTTCTGTCTGAGAATAGGAAGTGGTGAATGAGATAAAGAATGAGATCTGTCAAGGAGGCAAGTGCAGCTGCCAGGAGTAAGAATTCAGAGGCCATTGGTAGATTTTCAAATGCCAAGGCTAGGTTTTGACGTTAGAAACAATGATCACCCAAACAATTGGAATACTTTAAAATGTGGTTGTACTTCTGTTCAACTGAGTTGTGTCAACGGCCTGAGGTGGTAACATGCTTACTTTTGTGCTCTTGGCATTCTCCAACCCTTTCAACTACAGAGAGGCCTCTGAGATCAGCAGCCAGCTTGGAAGAGAAGAGAGTTTGGGGGTAGAAAAGGATCAGGAACACGGGAAGATCTCTGCCAATTTCTATGGCTCTGGAGAGAATAGTCACCTGAGACACCTCCCACATCAAGATCACTTAGAAAGATGTGACAAGATGTGATATTAGAATGCTGATGAGTAAGTTATTTATGGCAGTGTCCCAACTGTTGCCAGAACCCCCCTTCTTAAAATAACCAACAGGTGGAAGACCTGATCTGGGCTTCACAGTGTCAGCACATGTATAAAGATTACCACGTTATTACCACGTTATTTTTTCACTTCTTGATTTTCTACATGCAATGACCCTTGACTTTGGGAATTAAGATATCTTAGAAAACTATGAGTACATGGCTTTTCATATGGGTCTTTATTGTGTCTGCCTATTGATTGCATCAAAACTCCTGAGATAAGAGTGTGTGCACGCACACGTTTGTGCCTGTGCATATGTGCATGCACACATGTGTGTTTATGGTTTGAAACCATCTTTGTTTTATTTAGATCAGAATAGTTATCCATTATGCTCTCTCCTCCTTGCTCTTTGACCCTCTGTAGTTTTACAGTCAAAGTCCTTGCCGGCATCCCTTAAGAGAATGCCAAGAACAGCTCCATCTCCTCTGCCGCAAAGAATGATTTTCCAGAAAATATTTTCATTAAAATCCATGTGTCTTATACATGTTTTTGTAAAAGTAGATGGAGCTCTCTTATGGTTCAATTGTTGATTGGCAAGAGGACAAACCTGGGGCTCAGGAGTACCGGACATGCCAGCTTGCACTCCTATTTGTCACCGTGTCCCAGCATTAAAAGGGTTTGGCCCAGGCCTCTGGTGCACTAAAGGCACTATCATCTTGGCACAGAAGCCTGTCTCTGGCTTTGATGTCCCCACCAGCAGCTTTAGCATGTTCATTGACATTGAGGTCTCAGGAGAGGCATGAAAGCACAGAGATAGGAGGAAACCAGTCCCACGACTGGTTTTCAGAAACCCTGCTCTGTGTCAAACCCAGACGCAATGGGTTTAAAACAGGGAAAATACAGACCGTGAAGAAAAAGACAAAAAAAGAAAAGAAAAGAAAAACACACGTTTTCCCCTAGCAGAGAGGCCTACCACTGAGAGAAGAAACTTCTAGAGTGCTGAGAGGTGGGAAGTGAGGTGGTCAGTGGAAGGATGGGAAAGGGAATCTTCTCTCCTTTCCAGAGAGACAGCAGGAAGGTCAAAGACTCTTTGAAATATGTGCAAACCAAAGATAGGAGGTAAAAGCAGGCTAGATAGGGAAGTGAAGGAAAAGGACCCTGGAGCCTGCAAATCAGGATTCTGATCTTGCTGTTTCCCACCAGATGATGGTTCTTGGCTAAGTATTTTATCGAATTCGAATCTCAGTTTCCTGATTAGACCTGCTATTGAATGCCTTCCCATCATCCCTTTAGGGTAAGCAAAGCTCAATGATAAGACTGACAGGTTTTTTTTTCTTATAATAGGCTTGTATCATAACCCCTCCTCCAACTGTAACATTCAGAAAACCAGACCGAGAACATTCTTCTTTTCCCTTGTCAGGTTGAGCAGTCTCCACCCCCATTACTATGGCTATCATTGTGCATCTTACTATCTCTCCAAAGGAGGATTGGCGAGCTGGGTTTGTGGAGCTACCAGTTCACCCCTGAACTCCTTCTGTGCCCTTCTCCCCATATAGTTCAGAATCCTCTTTGCTGGGGAAGAAAAATCATAGCTCACTGCTCTCCATCTTGGTGGGCATGCTCTCTGTGAGGCGTTCTGCTGCTCCAAGCACCATTGTTCAGTGGTTGGTTGCTGTGCAGCTTACAGCTCTGATTTGGGTTTGAGTAACAGTAGTTAGGTTGATCAAATTCACCCTAAGCAGGCTGAGTATCATCCCTAGAACTCACGTCAAAGTGGGAGAAGAGAACCAACTCCACAGGGTTGTCTTCTGCCCACCATGTTTGCCCCTCCATGCATGTATATACATATGTGCACACATAAATATGCAATAATAAAAAATATTACAGCCGGGCGGTGGTGGCATACGCCTTTAATCCCAGCACTCGGGAGGCAGAGGCAGGCGGATCTCTGTGAGTTCGAGGCCAGCCTGGTCTACAGAGCAAGATCCAGGAAAGGCGCAAAGCTACACAGAGAAACCATGTCTTGAAAACACCAAAAAAAAAAAAAAAAAAAAAATACATCTGCCGTGTACAGTGAATTTAGAGATTCTGACCCTGGTATAGAAACATGGATAAAGATGGCTAGGTTTGCTAAGTCCCTCTGATGGTTATTAGACTGTTCTTCATCATCTATTGTCTAGCAATGTGGAATGAGTATCCATTCATCTAACCAGGACCCCCACAGCAGAGATTCCCAGAAAGTTAAGGTGTATAGTCATGATTAGTGCAAAGACAGTTCAGCTGACAAACTGGTAGACAATGAAGTATACTCTGGAAATATCGAAGAACTGCCTTTTGGGAACTTTAGGTCTATAAAACTATTCCTCAGTTTGAAAGGGGAATTTGGGCATTAGAAAAAACATTTTGACATACAAGTTGAAAACTGATAAAGACCAACAAAGTCCTAATATTATTACATGCTTCTCCAAAGAAGAAGCTGAGGCTTAGCGATGTAGAGAGGAGTCCCCGAGAAACACAGGTGGCTAGAAGCAGAACGGAGGCTCAGTCTGGGGCACGTGACTCCCAGTCAGTTCCTTCTTCTCCTTTCCCGGTCAGTGTCTTGTAAACAGAATGGGCCCTATCTGCAGATGGCAGACATGACCGTGTCAAGTGGTGACACCAAGCCTTTCAGCTGCCTCCAGTATCTCCCAGCAGCCTCTCTGGTCCAAGACCTCTTTTGTCTCTGCAAGTTTTCTCCGGGATCCCAGACTGCATAGCGCTGCTTGCCTTTCTCTGTGTGCAGGCACACTGGTTGCATTTCTTGTTTGGATGTATTACCTGGCAGAGTCAAGGCTCAATAAATATTGGTTGAATCAATGATTTTAAAAACTGAAGATGGCACTAATGGCTGAATCAACAGGAGTGGGGGGAGGCTCTGCCATACATGTCACAAGGCTGGGTTAAAGCATTCCTCCTTGTGAAAATGTAGGAAGACTGGGGAAAGAATGGCAAATGAAGCTATCCTCACAGGAAGGACAGTCAGGGTGGGGACAGTGGTGGAGGGGCTGCTATATTCATGTGTGATGGAGAAAAGTGCAAAACTGTGGTTCCTGTAGGAAGTGGTACCCACATGATACCCATTACTTCTTGCTTAGCCTAAGCCTGGGCACTACTTGCCACCATCTTTTTATCCAGAATCCCTTTCTTAACATCAAAACCCAGATGCAAAATTATTGTGACCACACAATCTCTCTGTGTGTTTACTAAAAATCCCAGAGAAGCACCAAGTTCTCTACCTTATTTAATGCCTTTGGCAACTAGGCGTGGCAGATGATACTGTTTTCATTACTAATGAGAAAGCTGAGGCAGGAGGCTGATTTTCAGCTTTCTAAACTTGTGTTCTGGCCATTAGGCAAACATTTCTTCCCTGTTCACTTAGACCATTGCTAAAATTTATACAGGGTGAATATTTTTATGCTGTTTCCATAGGGCAATCTAAGATTTTCTTCTGCTTGTTAAAACTAATGCTAACACACACACACACACACACACACACACACACACACACACACACACGATTTTATCTGAGCTAGTAGTTTAATGCAGTCCCCATTTACTAATAAGGGCATGCATCCTAGCAATCCTGCAAACCTATCTTGCAATCTAAAATGTTCCTGCATTATCTACAACTGTAACTTCACCAAGAAGCTCTTTTGAAAAGTTCCCATAGAGGAAGACAGAAGAAGAAAAAAAGATGGGGTACCGTAATGCTATCAGTGCCCTCTCTAGTGTGAACACAGTTTATATTTTCTACCTGCAATGAAACTGTATGTCTCTACCAAAGAGATGAACCGAAGGGGAGCGTGAGAAACCGAAGGTTGTTTGTGGCCGACGTTTCACTGTACTTCAGGGGGTTCTTCTCTTGATCCCTTGTTGACCTATATTATTTGTGAGCCGTGTATACTACTGCCATCGTTCCACACAAATAAGCTATTGCTTCCAAATGGTACGCCCTGTGGTGACTTTATCACCACCAACTCCCTTCTTCCCTCACACCATCCCGTAGATGAAAGATGCTATAAAAAGGTTAGAGCATGGCCAGAGCTGGGAACAGCTTTTTCCTGGAGACTTTTTTTTTTCAAGATCAAAATCAGAAGCCAACCTTTTAAGGAGCAGCTCTGAATTTAATTTCCTTTCCTTTGTTCTTGGTTTTCATTCCCCCCAATTGCACTTAAGTCTCCAGTGTTCTTCTGGCCCGGTGAATGCCAATGATTCACACTTCTGTCGTCCCTTTCATCTGGGAACCACGAGGCCGTCTGGTGCTTCTCTGATGAGCTTCAGAGGAGTGGTCCATCAGGTAAGTCCTTTGATATATGCCTCTTTGCCGATTGCATGGCCAGTGGAGACTCCGCCCTAAGAGCAATGCCTTCCAGACCATAGGCTTAGGCGATTTCAAAGGGCAGCTGGACTAGGGTGGATGGTCACATTCTCACCGGGTAAGGGGTACACCGATGGAAGAATGAACTCGCGTTGGCACCCTGGCTGTACTTCAACAGCTCTGGCTTGCACAGGATGCCTCCTTTGGAGAGTTCCATGTTCAGCTATGTTTCTCAGGACACAGGTGCTTGGGATTGGATATGAACTGGTCAGCCAGGCTGGCTTGTGTGTCTAGAGGTCTGCTGCTTTATGGGCAGGTGGTTGACATCCAGAACTAATAGAAGTATTAGACTCTAAGATAATCTCATTTGATTACTTCCTTAGCAAACCTTGAGAACAGGGTGAGCAAATGAAAACCAAAAGAGAGGCTGTTCAAGTTGAAGTTCACAGACTCTCTGGGACAAGAAGATCTAAGATCCATGTTGCAAATGAGAAAGAGAATTATCTTGAATACCTGAAGCCAATTTTCATTTGACAGGTGTGTGATCAATGGCTCATTGTGCCACAACCTCAGCTACCTTGACAAGTAGGACCAGTTTCATTGAAAAAGCGCCCAGCATGCAATTTATCACAGGTTCAGGTTGCGTGGGTGTAGACCTGGGGCATCCTACTGGCAAATTTACAGTGGCTCAGAGCTTGAACAGTTGAGCAGGTTTGAGGAAGCAGCAGATATGAGTGCTATCCTATTTCCTAAAAACAAACAAAGCAAAACAAAACAAACCAGAACCCCATGCAGGCGGGGGGGGGGGGGGGGTGAGTAATAGAAAAACTTATCCCCATTGTTTTTTCACCATGAAAGACTATACAGATTCTCTTTAAAAAACAAAACAAAACAAAAAAAAAAAAAACAAAAAAAAAAAACGTGTTTGTCGCAACACTTTATGAAGGGAGCCAGTGATTTCTGGTATCTCTTCCCAGATCTGAGCTCATCCTTGCCAAAGAACTTCTGGTGAGGGTGAGCTAGTAGCTGAATAGAGGAGAACATTTGAGGATCCCGACTTCCATCGTCCACTCCTGCTTTCAGATTATTGCCCCAATACCAAATCACATTTAGCAAGAACATTCTGGGTTAGTGGGGCTGTGAGAGCACAGAGGCAGTCTTGGGATCTCATATCCCTTCCTCTACCCAACCTGAGATCTCTCTCTATCAAGAACTAATCTTGTATTTCAGTTGTCATAATGAAGTCAGAGTAAAAGGAAGTCCGTCATGTTTCCTGGTCTCAGAAGAATATGTCAGGAACCCAGAGAGAAAACATTTCAAAACATAGGGTCATCTGTGTAATAGTGAGCTTCACATTACTGTAATGAAATGCCTGAGTCAATTAACCTACAAACAAAAGGCTTCTAGATGACCATTTTGATGGTGAAAACCTAGGATCAGGCAGCTCCATTGGTTTGGCCTCTGGTGAGGGTGGAAACTGGCAATGGCTAGATCACATGTTGGAGTGAGTGGTCACATCTTGAGCCAGGAAGAGGGAATGAATGAGATGCTGGGTCACATAGTTCTCTTTACTTTTACTAGCCTAAGGACTACCTACTAGGCTCTCCTGTTAGAGGTCCACAGCACTTCCCAGTTCTGCCATCCTGGGGACCACACCTTTACATATGGACCTTTCATGGATTTGATAATACCAAGCCACTGCCATGTGAAAGGCCCATGGCACCAGCAATGTTCATCAGAGCCACAACATCTGCCAACTTTCCCTCAGGCACATTGAACACCCTGACTTCCTTTATTGGCCTTCATATTGTTCTTCAACATTGCTGACCTCAGGGTTTCCACTCTGGCCACCTATCCATAGTATCATTTCTGCTTTTATTGCAAATATGGGCTTAATATATTTGTCTCTTTAACTTGAACAGAAATACTATGACTGAACTATCAAAGTCAGGTAATATTTAAAGAAGCTGAGCACAGAAAAACAAGTACTGTATGATCTACCATATGACATGTGTAGGATCTAAAGCAGTTGCTTTCTTTGAACTGTGGAGATGATTTAGTGGGTCAGAGGGATTGCTACACAAACAGGAAGATCTGAGTTCAAATCCCCAGCAACCACATAACCAGAGCATTGTTACGTGCTTCTGTGACCTCAGTGATGTAGGAGGATGGACGTAGAAGGGTTGTTGGGACTTTCCGTTCACCAGCCTAGCTCCAGTTTTCATGAGCAATCCTGTTTCAATGGAATAAGGCAAAGAGAAATAGAGCAGAATAGTAGACACCTTCCTCTGACCTCCAGGATATGTAAGCACATGTACCCATGCACACATCACATACACACACATACACACCCCACATATAAATAAATAAGTACATGGATAAATGAAAATTTAAATTAAAAAAATTTTAAATTGTACTCAAAGAAGTAGAAGGCAGAGTGGTGTCTACCATAGACTAGTAGTCAGGGTGTTTGAGCAGATGTTTGGGCACAGAGTATAGATTGTTAGGAGGGAATGCTGTTGATTAAAGGAAACTTTAATAACCATGTATCACATTCCTGATACTTAGGAAGATATTAGACTTAAAGGTTCTCATTACAAAAAGAGAATGATATGTGAGGCTCTGCATATGTTAATGAACTCAGTTCTGATATGAAATAGTATATGCCTGTTTCAAATAATCATGCTTTACATGATAAAGTTTCATATTTATATATAAAAATTTTAATTAAAAACTTTAGAAAGTTAGACAATCTTCAACATATCAAAGTTGGCATTGTGAGTCTACCCTCCACATTCCTATCCTACAATCACCACTATTCCCACCCTTGAAATACTCCCACAATGCCACACTCATCCCACACAATGGCTTACCCATAGACATGGATGACATCAACATCACATATGGACTTTTAAGCCTTATCCAAACTTAACCTCCAGTCTCTAGGGTTGCATAAGACATAGCAGATGTTTTTTTAAAAAACAAATATTGAGTGGTGGACTAAATACGTGTGAAGATTTTCATGTATGAGCTAAGAATAGGGCAAATACAGTTGAGTAGTAAGCAATACCAAGATCTGCTAGTGGAAGAAACATCCCAGAAGGTGAAGAAAGAGCTTCCTGCAAAGCCATCTGAATCTACTCTGAGTGTCCTTCAGGACTCAACTGTGGACTACCAAAGGAACACCAGGCATTTACAGGTGACTGGTATCATTGTTTTCCATGTGGGCTGAAGAGATGAATGTCAGTCTCAAAACTCATTACAGTGAAGAGATATTTTGGAAATACTTAGTAAAAGGTAATTGTTCTTACCGGGATTCACATGGGCCACATTTCTTGTAGATCACTAACCCGGTGAATGAAGAGAATGAGATAGAAACCACTGAGTTGACTTGACAATAGTCCACTCTGAAGCAAAGGGCACACAGAAAAAGCAAAAGCAAGAGGAGGGTACCCGTGGACCAGTCCACGTGGTACAAACTGGGGAAAATGCAAGTGGCGTCCCAGTGGCCTGCCTCACTTCTCAGCAGCCCTGTCCTACTCAGTAGTTTACCCAACACGTGAATAGAGACTCAGAAAGCACACTGACTGGAGCCACAGAGGACTTCCTGTTGTCCAGGACGAAATGTGAATTGAGAGAAGTCCTCTGGGAACACTCCACAATGGGGGAAACCGGCAACAATACTGTGAGGAGACACTTGGCAATAATGAAATATTAGGATGTGTTTCTTCCCCCCAAATTGCATCTGTGTACAGGGTTGGAGGAACTTGTGGCTCCCCACATGCTATGAGTTGACAGTGTGACCTAAAGCATTCTCCAAAGAAAGAAAGAATAGATAAATGAAGGCAAGAATGGTTCTCTTTTCTGCATGTTGGTAGATCACATTTGGGAGCTCTGCTTTGGGGCTCATGTTAGAACTGGCCTTTGAATTGGGAAAGAGGTAAAGCATATAAAATAGTTCAAAGCATCGCAACCATATCAGATGAGAAACAGTGGAAAGATCTGAGGTGAACAACTTGGCAAGGGGATGGCTCAGGGGCCAAGGCAATTACCTTCCATTATCAGAAGGCCTGTCACAAGAAGACATCTTGATGGGTCTGTGAGACTCGTCCTACGGGTAGCAACAGCAGGTGTCAGTTATGTGGGTGCAATAGCATTTCAATACAAACAAGAGATTAAAACAATCACAGCTATGATCGAAAGGACACTTACTGCTGTGTGTTGATGGGAGTCTTTTGATGGGAGCTTTGCCTGAATACATGTCTAATGGACATTCGAAGTTCTCCTTTAGAAATATGCTCTTGCCATAATGGCAGAGCGTAAAAATGTTCTAAGGTGTGCCCCTGATTCTCTCTCCCTCCATATATATAAAACCAATATGAGAGTTATAACATCATTTTCTGAATGTTAGACTCCAGGGCTTCTCTTTGAGGTCAGCTCCTTCTGTCCACAAAACAGCGTCCTAAACAAAACCCGGCAAGCATCTAAGAAAATGGTCCAGGCAGTGGACACACCGGCAGGAAAGTGGGAAGGCAGCTCATTTCTTCCTGTCTTTGGTAAGATGCACTCCATAAAGCCTGGGACTCATTTTGATGCAAATGCTTTCATTCTAGAGAAGCTGTTAGTTCTCCCTGCCCCATTCCCTCGACAAAAACGCTAGGCCCTGATCTAAAAAGGATCCCAAATAAGGTGGCACCAATTTCACAGTTTTCTCGTCTCTCTGGTGAGCCTGGGCACACCATCTTCTTTGCTCTCAAACAGCTTTACCGCCTAGGAGTTGAGAGTTCGGAGGTAGAACCCATGTCTGGCATGAGCAAAGCCCCGCATTCCACCACCTGCACTGCACACCAAACCCACCAAACAAGAACGCGGGGGGCCCATTTATCAATGCTCTTGAAGACGTTTTCAACCAAATGGCGAGTTAAGCTAGTTTTACTTTCAAGATAGAGAGAGGCTATGCAAGACTAGAGTTTTTCTCAGACATATCAAGAGAAGCAACTTCCAACTGAAGAGGTCCGGGAGGCAGCAGGGGGTCGGAGGAGCCGGCTGCAGGACCAAGTGGTCCAGACTGACAAAAAGGCAAGCAACCTCTGGCTTCACTTAGAGAAAGTAGTTTCTGCTAAGTCCGGCTCTTGGCTATCCCCAGCACTCAAACAGGCCTTAGTCCCCCTAATTGACAAGGTAGAGCATGTCAGGAGGACCAGGGCTGTCCAGATTAGCTGGTGGCCATCTCAAGGCCATGCTTATTCAATGCTCATGTTAATCACAGTAAAAGAATCCAGAACCCTCAGCTCCAGACATTCATGATGTTGCTTACCTAGTAATCAAGAATCTAAGTTCTCCTTAAGGGTAAGTGATATAGAAATGGGTTCTCTCCATTGCCCACCCCTCATCCCCAGTTTATTCATGGAGATCTCATCCATTTCTCTTTTCCAGCATGATTCATGTGTCCCTCTTTGGGTCTTCCTTGTTAGCTAGCTTCTCTGGAACTGTGGGTTGTAGTCTGGTTATCTTTTGCTTTACATCTAGTATCCACTTATGAGTGAGTACATACTATGTTTGTCCTTCTGAATCTGGGCTACCTCACTCAGGATGATGTTTTCTCATTCCATCCATTTGTGTGCAAATTTCATGGTGGGCAATGGAGGGTAGGGGATAGGGGATGAGAACATAAGGGAATGGGATGATTGAGCTGGAACAGGGATGGAGGGGGAAAGCAATGAAGGAAATAACATGATAGAGGGAGATATCATGGGAATAGAGAGAAATCCAGTGCTAGGAAAGTTGCCAGGAATCCCCAAGGATGACTCCAGCCTGGGCTACTAGAAATAGTGGAGAGGGTGCCTGATCTGAACCGGCTTAGCCCAGTGATCAGACAGAGCTTCCCTCTAATGACTGATAGAAGCAGATGAAGAGATCCACAGCCAAACACCAGGAGTCCAGTTGAGAAGAGAGAAGAGGGATTCTATGAGCAAGTGCATCAGGATCATAATGGGGAAACCTGCACAGATGACCAAACCAAACTAGTGGGAATGCATGAAAGTTGAACCAATGGCTGTGGAGCCTGCATGGGACTGGACTAGATACTCTGCATGGCGAGACGGTTGTTTAACTTGATCTGCTTGGGGCGAGGGGGCCCTGGTGGTAGGATCAGAATCCATCCCTGGTGCATGAGTGGGATTTTTGGAGCCCACTACCTATGATGAGACAATTCCTGCAGCCTTGAGGCAGGGGGAAGGGCTCCGACTTGCCTCTACTGGGTGTGCTTCCCCATGGGAGGCCTTGCCTTCTTGTGGGAAGGGAGTGGGGGGTAGGTTGGGAGGGAGAGGCTGGTGGGGGTGGAAGGAGGGAAGAGGGAGATCTTTGATTGGTGTGTTAAATGAATGAAAAAAATTCTTAATAAAAAATGGGTTCTAAGGTCCCCCAAATATCACAACTGATGTTATTTCTCACTGAGCTTCAACACAATACAAAATAGTCTATTTGATACCAGGGCAAACTTTGTGCTACTGCTGCTCAAAACTCAACTGTGTCCCCAGTTTTCCCTTCCATGTAAGGGTTTTTATTTTGTTTTAGATACAGCATTCCTGTGTCAGAGGCAAGGTGGCTTTTGTTTGATTGTGCTTTGTTTGTTTTTTAAGGCAAGTCCCTGGGATAGAATCAGTCTAGAGGCCAGTGGAGCGAGCTCACTGCACCATGTTATAGACCATGTTATAAGGGCAGATATTTCTGCTCTTCTGCCACTGGAATGCCCAACTTGTAGGTCTTGAAGGTGACAGGATCTTCAGCCATACACATGGTTGCTGCACATATGAGCTCAGTGAAAAAGGGCTTCTGGGCTGGGCGGTGGTGGCGCATGCCTTTAATCCCAGCACTTGGGAGGCAGAGCCAGGCAGATCTCTGTGAGTTTGAGACCAGCCTGGGCTACCAAGTGAGCTCCAGGAAAGGCACAAAGCTACACAGAGAAACCCTGTCTCGAAAAACCAAAAAAAAAAAAAAAAAAAAAAAAAAGAGAGAGAGAGAGCTTCTGGGCTCCTTTGTAGGTATGGATGCTACAACCTTCAGAATGAAACTTCTGGAAAGTGGTTGGGCCCAAAGAGAGTCATTGTGTCTTATGAGTTCTTTTCCCTTTTCTTACTTTCAGGATCCAAGGCACCAGGATTTGGGCCAGGTAAGGCTTTGGATGAGCCAGAGCTGACCCACCTCTGGCTTCTGCTTAGAGGATAATGGAGAGGTCCTTCTTCGGTGACTTGTGCTGATGCAGGTGCTGTTCTGTGTCCACTCTGGAGCTCTAGTTCATGGAGGTTTCTGCCACTTGGAAGTACTTCATCTCCTCCATGGTGAGTCCTGTGTGGGATGAGCAGCTAGCATCTGCCAGTCCTACCTGGTGCTAGGATGCTCTTATGGGTTTACTTCATAACCAGGGAATTCACAATGGCATGTAGCTTCACCCTTCACCATCAGGATCTTGTCTAAACTGCCACTGGCCATTGTTGAGGTTATGACAAGGGAGTGTTACCTAAGAATTCCCTCCAAGTTGAGACATTTCCTCCAAGAGGGAGGAGGGAAGCTCATGAGCCTTAGGAAGTAAATGACCTGAAATCCAAGAAAGCTGAAACTCACAAGATTCACAAGGCCACTTTCTAGCCTTATAATAACAAAAAAGTAGTTGCTGGGGAGAGGAGACTCTCTGACCTGTTAAACAGCCTTCAAGTTTAGAGGGTGCAGAGGCTGCAGCTTTCCTGAGCTGTCACTCAGGCCCAGCTGGACCTTTCAGTGATACAGCTGCCTTTGAGTCATCCATGCTCCTGTAACTAACCCCAATGTGTTCATTGATTCACCAACTTGGACATAGGCGGTTGTTGGTTTGGTCTGTCGTTGGCTCCCTATCCGGGGTAAATGGACATCTGTTAGCATCTTCCCAGGAAAAGTCTCACACAGTTGGTGGAGAGGACACACTAGCCTCCTTTTCATCTGTATTTGGTGAGGTGTTGATAGTTGATTCTAGAGTCACTAGCTTCTAGGTGATACTGCCCACATTTGACATAGGAGGAGTCCTGGGCACAGGACTTGCTGACATCCCACAAACAGGGATATATGTCCTACATACCTACTAGACCCCAGAATGAATGGTCAGTTCTGGTTGTCTTGAAGCCATTGTGAAAACAAAACCTGGTCTGTCTATCTATTCTCTGTCTGGGAAGGGCAACTATGGTCGACAACAATTATACATTTTAAAATGATTATAGAGAGAGTTTTGAATGCTCTCAACCCAAAGAAAGGGTAAATGTTTAGGTGATGGATACACCTATTTCTCTGGTCATTATTCAATATGTAAGTATATTGAATATCATATAGCATTCCCAAATACTATTGTGGACCAGTGAAACATTTTTAAAATTTTTCAAAACTGCCTCTCTTTGCTGCCAGGCCTCCACCACCGTGAGTCGAATACACGCTCCAGGGAAGGGCTTGTCCCAGTCATCACTGTCCCTACCACCAGAGCATCCCCATCTGGCTGAAGTGGACAGCTGATGACATAAAGGACATGTGGACAAATTGGCCAAGGAAGGCCTGACTCCCTCCCAAACAGTTGTGATCCTGACTGACTCACGTGGTGTGGCACAGGTCTGTGTTGTGACTGACAATGAAATCTTGAGAATCCTTCAGTCCATAGGCCTTGCCCCGATCTCCCTGAGGATCTCTACCATCTGATTAAGAAAGTGGTCTCTCTCCACAGGCATCTTGAGGGGAGCAGAAAGGAGAAGGATGCTAAATTCTGCCTGATTCTGATAGAGAGCAGAATTCACTGGTTGGCTCATTACTATAATACTAAGGAGGCCCTCCCACTCAAGTGGAAATATAAGTTGTCCACAGCCTCTGCTCTAGTGGCAGAAATTCTCTTGTGTACACAAGCAACAAAATTACTTCAAATAAACACATTCGAAACTATCTAAATGAAATGTTTCCTAATTCACTAGAAAGCAGACTTTCCTTTATAATGAGAAGTAAATACAACAAAACAAAACCTAATATGTCTTAGATAGTAAGATATCATGTTGCCCCCAGATAACCCTATTTGTTTTGGGGGTAGGTGGGTAGGGAGGAGGGTACATATATATTTGGTTTTGGTTTTGTTTTGAAAGCTTTGTGAAGGTGGATGCTCTACATTTTTATTTTCCTGCTTAAGATGAACTCTTCATTTATTTTTGCAGTATAGGGAGTTGATATGGTTGGTTGAGACAGATGAAAGTGTAGGAAACATGGCAGGACCAAAGAGAATTCTATTGGGTAAAGATATTTTAAAAGATGTAAGATATAAATCCCCCCCACACACACACACCAGGGTTTCTCTGTGTAGCTTTGCGCCTTTCCTGGAACTCGCTTTGGAGACCAGGCTGGCCTCGAACTCACAAAGATCCACCTGCCTCTGCGTCCTGAGTGCTGGGATTAAAGGCATGTGCCACCATTTCCCGGCAAGATATAGATTCTGATAACATGGTTGATTACCCAAATGACTGAGTGAGGATACAAGCAAAGGAAACACAGGAAACACAATGTTGTACCTCTAGGTACCCTCCTGAAATGTTTCCCCCTCACAGCAGAGTCAGACTGAAACTTTGGATTCCCAGGTCTCCAAGTATGTTCTTTTCTCTTGATATTAATAACTCCACTTTGCATCACATGTCTTGGTTTAAAATTGTTTTAGCATCCGTTCATTTAGGTATTTATAGTCAGGATTTCACACTCGGCAGAGGTATGTACCGCAGATTCCTTTTGGCTCAGTGTGCAGGCAGGGGAGTGCTTTCCTTTACTTGCTGCATCAGGGCAGAATGGGGGGTAAAGGAGACAAGGGAGATGAATAAAAGATCCTGCAACACTTTCTCCTGCTGGGGACATCAGGTACTGTCCTGCTTCAGTAACGAGGCCTTGTTCCCAGAGTCCCTTTCTAAGTTCAAAGACCAAGAGCAATTTTTAAAGATTTTACTTTAATTATGGGTGGATGCCTGTATGTCTGTGGAGGCATGTGCACGGGAATGCAGGCACCTGCAGAGGTCAGACGGGATGACCCAGAGTTACAGGTACAGGTAGCTGTGAGCCACCACAGTGGGTGCTGGGAACCAAACTCTGATCCTCTGGAGGAACAACAGATGCTCTTGCTGCTAAGCCATCTCTCTAGCCCCGAAGACCAATATCCAACAATTCAGATCCTTCATTTGCTTTCAAGTTGGGATAGTGTTTCAACAAAAGTCTCTTTAATTATTTGTTTGGGCGAACACATCTGACCTGGCCCAACAATTAATCATCCATGAAGGAAGAAGCAGTCCGACCCAGGGAACTTCTTCATTTCAAAAAGATCTCTGAATGTCCCGTTTTCTGCGCTGGAAGAAAGGGTAAGCAGTCCTTTCTCTTTCTAACAAGCTGGGGCAGAGGCCTGAACATAGCTGCCTTGGTTTAGACTTCTGGCAGCCCCCCCCCATCCTTCTTTGTATTTCAGGCTGGCTTTCCTCCTAGTCTTCTTTGACCTTCTATTGCAAAATAAGATTTTACATCATCCCAAGTCTATGGGGAGATGGGCATGACTGGATTATCCCTCTCCTACTCTACACAGGGGGCTGGGCTGGAGAGAAGGCTCAACAGGGAAGAGCACTGGCTGCTCCTGCAGAGGGCCCAGGTTTGAATCCCAGCACCCACCTGGCAGCTTGCAATCATCTGTAACTTCAAGTTCCAGAGGACCCGACAGCATCTTCTGGCCTTCTCGGGGATGCACAGATGCGGCACACTTATACAGGCAAAATATTGACACATAAAAAAGAATGGGAGGTGGGAGAGAGAGAGAGAGAGAGACAGAGAGAGAGAGAGAGAGAGAGAGAGAGAGAGAGAGAGAGAGAGAGAGAGTCCACAAATGCTGAATACATGTATGGTGGAGTTCGCAAATACAGTGTGTAACTAGTATGTTTACAGTCACAGGGTCCATACCCGGCACCAGACAACAACAAATCTACTCGAAGAAGAAACTTGACTCATAGTTCCTGAGTTGATGTGATTTTCTTTCTCCAACTTGAGCTTTGGACCCTTGTTCCTTTGGAAGAATTATAGTTTCACCTTCTTTCCAGCACACAGACCATTTGATACTAACCAGCTGATTAATTAAGGCCCCAGCTAGCTGATTTAGTGGCCGCATTATGGAAGCCCTGTTGAAATATTTATGAAGCAGTGAAACAATCACCCCAATCAAGCAGCTTCACTCATTTCCACAGGCACTGTGACAGTCACTTTTCAGGACCTGACATGGTTTTTAAAAACACCAAATACAAGCAGAACATGATGATGCACATCTGTAAACCCAGTGACAGGGAGGCTGAGGCAGGGGAATCACATGCTGTTCGAGGACTGCCTCAGAGACATAGTAAGTTTCCCATGGGCGTAGACTACATAGCAAGACTTTGTCTCAGGGAGAGAAAGAGAAAGACAGAGGGGGAGGGGGAAGGGGAGGGAGAGAGATACATATGTGTGCATTTATACAAAATCTGTATATATGTGTATTTATGTGCACATACAGTCATCCCTCTGCATCCATATATTCTGAATTTATAAATTCAACCAACCACGGAGAAGGTTTGAAGAAAAATATTCTATCTACATAATGATGGTTTTATTTAGTTATTTTCCCAGACAAATCTGCATCACAGCTGCTTGCATGGACTTGCAAATGATGCCGTGAGTCACCTAGAGATGATCTGATATTTGATTTAGGGACTGTGCACAGGTTACACAAAAATATTATACCATTTTAGATGAAGGTATGCATCTGGGCATGTGTAGCTCTAGGTGTCTTCTATGGTCCCAGAGCCAGTTGCTTTCTAGATAGCATGAAATGACTAGACAACTTACTTGTCTATGTGTGACTGAGCGGCTAACATTCTTCAAATGCTTAGAATAACTTTGAACTTAGAAACAACCCATTGTCTTTGAAAGATTTCCTATCTTTGGCTAGAGAATCTGGATGTTCTGTCACTGCTCTCCTCCTCACTCCCCACTCTCGCCTTCCCGCCTACACAGGGGAGATAGATGGGGTCAGGGTCAAGGTGATGGGGAATTCCTTTTATAAGCAACTGAGGCAGCATTCCATTGCCAATCCAGTACCAGCAGTCAGAAATACCAGTATGAGGCAACAGTAAAAATATCCAAAAGCCTTTGTGGAAATTGCTGTATTTCCAACTTAAGGCACCTTTTGAACATTCAGTCCAAGATTAGCTTTCAGGGCACTAGTTTGGCCATTAAGCAAATTTATCTTAGTTCAATGTGCAGCGGGAGCCGTTTAACAGAGCTCAGGACTCAGTGTCTCTTTTAAAAGCAGTCCATCCTCTCAACAAAAATAGAACCCAGGGAGTGACAGCAGAGCCTCCTGCTGACTAAACCATCTTTACAAACAGTTATTCTATTTTCAAAGGAAGAATATTTTTTTTTTCAATCGTGTTTAGACATTGTGTAGCTTAAAGGCGAGCACACCAAGATTAATTGTGTTGTGACCATTAGCAAAGCAGGCAGGCCTGAGATAAATGGTCTGCTCAGAACATCTTTCCCACACTACATGCAGAATTTTATTTTCTGTATTGCTCTCTGATGGTCTCAAGGGTTCACTGTATTTATATAAAGATTCTTTGCCTCTCCAAAGCCCAGAATGTTGATATTTTAACACGTCATCTTCAAAGACTCCAGTGTGAAAAGAATTCATTTTTAAAAACCTGTTATCTATATCCCACAGTTATTTACAAAGGAAAGGGGACTTTTTATAGCAAATCTATGTAAATCAGTGGTTCTCCAGAGGGGGTAGTTTCATTCCCCAGAGGTCATTAGTCAAAGTCTGAAGATATAAGTGGTCATAGCCAGTATCTAGAGGGCAGAGCCCAAGGACTCTTTGAAGTGTCCAGGACAGACCTACAGCAAGGAATTATGCAGCCTAGGTGTCCGTCAGACTATGGCTGATCTTGCTGTAGATATTTTGGCTGCATATCACAATGCAGCTTTGTTTCATCCAATGGAGAATTAGCTTATAACAGAACAGACTGGCACCTGTGTCCTTAGGAATTGCCATAAATGATGGGTTAACATGAGTGCACACATTTTTTTTTTCTCTACATGTCTGGTCAGAGAGACTACCATGCTGGGAGTGAGACTCAATCCGTAGCAGTTAGGATTTACATAGCTCAATATGTTAGAGGGAGCTAATGCTTTCCTTGTTAGTCATGGCAACCATCCCAATTGTCTATGGAGAAGCTACACAGAACTACATCTTCTGCTGATATTCAGGGGGGGAACACCCCTTACGATCTGGATATTTACTCTACCAGTGATATGTACACAACCTTGGGGAACTCCTTGGCTCAACAACATTATGACTCATGGTTTTGGGTGGCCTGTCACATGCTAAGAACACATGGCCCTGACTCTGTCCATATATGAGTCTACATTGTTTTTAAAAACCACATCTATATTTTTCAATCCTATATTTTTCATACATCAACAGGGAGGGTTTAATCAAGGTTTGGGGAACCCTCAAATTCTGCTGCTGCTTGTGCACACAGATCCAATTTTCATAGCTTGCATAACACTCTCACCTTTTGGGCACCGGGAAAGACATCCTTTGTTTGTGGTAGAGCCTAGGAAGGAGCCCATAGGGATAAAATTAACCAAACACCTCTTCATTGTTTCTTCTAGAAGACATGGAACTTGCCAAGACAAATGTATCAATTTATTCTTCATAACTG
Source organism: Peromyscus leucopus (assembly GCF_004664715.2). Taxonomy (NCBI): domain Eukaryota; kingdom Metazoa; phylum Chordata; class Mammalia; order Rodentia; family Cricetidae; genus Peromyscus; species Peromyscus leucopus. The sequence goes on along the minus strand of NC_051067.1, from coordinate 22,144,629 downwards.
CCAGGAGCACCTGAATTTCAAGGCAGCAACCATCCAACTTGCAAAGTAAAATCAAAGTGGTTGGTGTTCTGTACCAAGCCTTCAGGTATGGTTTCACCACTACAAGCCTATGCCAACAGAGAGGCTGGACAGGGGCCTGCAACAGAATGTTCAATCTCTTTGAACTTTATTTATGAGCTGTTAACTGTAATTATAGTAACAGGGGTAATGTGAGTTAAGAAAAATGCCTTCATCTTAAAAATATCTTTTCAGGGTTAAGCATGTCCATGGGGACCCCAGGACCTAAACAGATTAAATGTCAGAATCCCAGAGAATAACTAGAAAACCCTAAAACCTTACAAAGAACAGCAGCAAACTCACTCTGCAGACAGGACTAACAGCACTGATGTGCCAAAGGATGAGCACACATTGGTATCAGACATTCTGCTAACAACAGTAGATATCAGAAGGCAAGATGCCAACGTTTACAGAGTTCAAAAGGAAAATGCAGTTATCCCTTGAATTACATATCCAGCCAAATAATCTGTGATGAACAAAGGAGAGATAGACATATTCCCTGAGCCAGGCAGTGGTGGAGCATACCTTTAATCTCTGCACTTGATCTCTGAGTTTGAGGCCAGTCTGTTCTATAGATTGAGTTCCAGGACTGTTACACAGGGAAGCCTTGTCTTGAAAAAAAAAAAAAAAGTTCCCAGGTATGCAATAGCACAAAGAATATAGCACTCACGAATCCCATGTGCAAATGTTAGCTGAAGGGCTTGCTCTAGAGATATAGAAATAATGGAAGTTTTGTTTCTTTGGGTTTTTTTGTTTTTGTTTGTTTGAAATAAGGTCTCATGTAGCCTAGGCTCGTCTCACACACAGTATGCAGTTGAGGATGAGCTAGAACTCCCAATAATCCTGCCTTCATTTCTCAAGTGTTAGGATGTCAGGTGCACACCACTATGGCCAGTTTTATGATGAACGGGCTTAAGAGAGCAGTAAAGGCATGAGAACATGTAATAATGAAGTGTGATCAGAAAGGGACAAACAAGTCAGGGGACACACTGTAGGCTCACACAGACTTAACCAGATGCCCTGTTTGGAGCAGCAGTGGTAGTTAGCACAGGAACACATTACTCTCCAATAGACTCCTTTATGCGTAAGATTCATCGGATCATAATAGTTACATAGTGGTTTAGAATAATATCTGAGGACAAAGCTTGTAAGGCTCAATTAAAGGTTGCTCATTGAATTTAAGCATTATTAGCCTTAGCAATAAAAGATAATGGGACTAATTCAAACTGGGAAGTAGAGAGGATCAGAGAGTGAGGATAAATATATAAGTACATGTCTTAATTTTCCCCAATAGAAAGTGAAGGTGCTGCCTAAAACAGATAATGTAAGAATATAGAATTATGGGACTTAGGACAGCTGCTCTTTGTAACTCTTACTTTTGACGTTTCCCCAGAGGCCTCAGGCGATGAGGTTGGATAAGACCAATAAGTTATAAGCACAAAATTGGAAAGGAGGCAGAGAAAGGATTACTACTTGTAGATAACACATCCCCCATAATTGCAGTACCACAGAGAATCTTCTCAGAAACTGTTGCAGATTGTAAATGAACCCTGTACGTGAGTAGAACATGTCAGAAATTGATAGTCTTAATAAATTATAAGGAATGATAACATTTGCAGAAACAGCAGAAGGTAAATTACCATGAAGAAACTTACACTGGAAACGCAGAAAATCTTCCCAAAGAAAACTTGACATCCATCATCCCTGATAGAACCAATGTGAAAGCCAGCGAGCAGAAAGAGCATGGAGATGTCTGCGTGGCTCAAACTACTCTACAAGAAGTTTTGGTTTGCGTGTGAAATGTCCCCCCACGCATCATGTGCTTGAATATATTGTTGCCAGCTAGTGGCATTGTAGAACCTTCATGGGGTGGGGCCCAGCTGGCAGGAGTCCTGGGGGACACATCTTGAAAAGTCTCTCTGCCCATAGCTGGGGCCAGAAGAAACTGCTGCTTCGTCAGTCACCACAAAGCGACCAAAAAACTCACTGCTAGATCTCAGCAACACACCCCAGAGTCGCTCCTCATAAGACTGAAACCTCTTGAGACTATTAGCCCGAATACATCTTTCCTCTGATAAGCTGTTTCTTTCATTGCCCCAGCATCCGGAAGAGGAAACAGCACACAAATGTAACATGTTCCAAATCTAAATATTAGCTAGTGAGATAAAGAAGAACAGTCATTCATATTGCAAATTAAGATGCAGTTTGCAGTCTTGATACTTAGCAGGATGGGCTACCATGTTATAAGCACAGACAGTGGAAAGGTGAGTGACAGAGGCCCGTGCACAGTCCAACCTGGATCCATTGGGCAGCTCGCAGAGGTGACGCCAATGTGACGTTTCCCTTTGTATAGATTGTGTAATGATAAGATAATTCACTAGTGTAGACATCCACCTACATTTTCATCTTTCTTTCTCATGAATATACTTGGAGTCTTCTCTTCTAGCTCTTTTGAGATGCACAGTGAAAGCATTGGGAAGATTTTTTTTTTTTCGAGAGAGAGGGTGTCTCTGTGTAGCTTTGCGCCTTTCCTGGAGCTCACTTGGTAGCCCAGGCTGGCCTCGAACTCACAGAGATCCACCTGCCTCTGCCTCCCTGAGTGCTGGGATTAAAGGCGTGTGCCACCACCGCCCGGCCAATTTTTTTTTTTGGTTAATTGGGAAGATTTTTAAACAAACTATTTTGGAGATAATCAAGCCAATTGAAGTGAGATGAAGGAAGGCTCTCTGTCCCTTAATGTGTCTCAAATAAACTCAAAAAAAAAAAATAACCAAGAAGGAAGTGCATGTAGATTTTTTTTTTATTAAGTCAAAAACATTGACAGAAAACAGTGTTGTCCTTTAAAGCCTGGAATCCAGGAGCCTTTGCTAACTGTGACCCCAAATCCAGATGCCAAAGAGAAAAGGTGGAGCCTCCTAACTCTGTAAAATCATTATTGTTTTTCAGGGCAGGTACCATAAGTAAAGTCACAAGATGGACAACACACTGGGAAAACTATTTCTAGCTCATTTCACAGAGAATCAGCTAATCTTCCAAGGGCACAGGCCATTTCTTGTCAAAATGGCCAGTCATCTGTAGAAAAATGGAGAAAGGACACTAACAGAAAGTTCCCAAGGAATAAACTAGCGTTTAAACATGAAAAGTTGGTGAGCCTTACTTGTAAAAAAATAAAAACCAAATCAAAATTGCTCTGTAATGCCAGTTTTCATTTGGCAGTTTAGCCAAACCTAAAAGCCCACAGTAAATCCGTAATAGGACAGAGCTGACTCCTTGCCAGAGAAGACTATTCATTCCACGTCTCCCAGGGAAAACAATTCACCAATATTTGCCAAAATTAAAAGCATGTTTACCCATGTTCACTTCAGCACCTCATCTACCAAAAGCAGACTAACACAGAAAAGATTAGCATGGCCCCTGTGCAAGAACGCCATACAAACTGGTGCAGTGTTCAGTATTTGGGAAAAATGCATTTATTTGCTGACATAGTCTTTCAGTTTTAGGATTCTATGCTACATGCATCTCATACTTACACAATTATGTGTTAGCAGATTTTTTATTATGACTTTTCTACTATAGTAAAAGATTACACTACCATCTAACAATGCTATTCACTTAAATAAATTATAACACAGCCACTCAGTGGAATATTATACAGTTACAATAAAAGAAAGAGAAAAGAAAGAAGTTTTTTCTATACTAATGTGGAACTATCCAGAAATACTTTTAATACATATTGATCCATTATGGTATTTTAGTATAAGAGGAAGAAATATCGTCACAGTTTAGTTTTTCTCTATCTGCACAAAGAATCACTACAACCACAAAAATACTCACAAAACGGCTACCCATCCAAAAAAGTCTATGTAACAAAGAAGAAACTAATAAAATTGGCTACTGATATTCCTCTAAAATGAAAGAAATTCTATCTAGGTATATACATGAAAGATTAGAAAGCAAGAACTCAAATAAATAATTCTACATTGATGTTCATAACATTATGAACAATAACCCAAAGGTAGGAACATCACAAATGCTCACCAGTAGTTGGAAAGATAAATATGACTATATATTTATATATAACACAGACATACACAGACACACAGACACACACACATATACATACATACATATATATACACACATACAAATATATATATATATGTATATACATACACATATATACATACATGGCTATCATTCAGCCTTGAAAAGTAAGGGAATTCTGATATATATCAACATCTTCAATGAATTTTTAAAGGCATTGCGCTAAGTGAAATAAACAACACACAAAAGACAAACGTTGCAGGATTCCACTTACATATAATGTGTGAGACAAGTCTCCAGAAGAACAGAAGTGACATATAATGAATACGTACAAAGGGGTTTAGTCAGTTGATTTACACATTAGCTGGGTAATCCAACAGTGGCCGGCTGCTCACTGCAAAAGCTAAAAGAAAACTCAGTAGCTCTTTTGTCCCCAAGGCTGGACAACTTATCAGTCCCAATCTGACACAGAAAATCTGGAGGAGTCTTGGAGAGCTGTTGGTCCTTAGTCCATTTTTGAAGCTAGGTTCTGATGGCTTAAAGGAAAACAGTACAGTTGCTTTGATAGACGATGTGCCTTCACCAGAGAGGAGTAAAAGCTGACGCTCAAGTCATCCCTGTTTGTCCCTCAAATCCCATTATGACTGAGCCACCCACAGAAGATGCACCAAGAGGTAGCTTCACAAACCCACCCAGAGGTGTGTATCCTAGTTGATTCCAGACCCAATCAAGCAGACACCCAGGGTTATCTATTACAAGCAAGGAATCGAGAATAGCCAAATTCATAGAGATAGAAAGTAAGACAGAAAGTCCTGGAGGCTGAGCAGGAGATGGAAGCTCCGACCTGCAGTCTCGCCTTGGGAAGATGGGGTGACTCTGCAGATAGGTCAGAGTGCTGACTGTACAGCTATGGATGGTGTGCTTTACATGGTTCAAATGATTCCTGTTGTGCTCTGCATGTCTCTGTTGCTTTGCTCATGAACAAGGTGTTGTTGAGTAGTCCACACTGGTCTTGAACTCAGGATTCTCCTGTTTAGCCTCCTGAGCACTGAGGTTACCACCATTATGCCAAGCTGCTCTATTTATTGTAATACCAAGAGAAATTGTCTGGTAATGAAGGCAGGAGTGTACATTGAGGATGCAGAACTGGGAGAGACACCACTCAACATATGTCTCTTGAACTATGTAAATATATTATGTAATTACCCAACAAGTCATTTCTGAAGAGCCATCTGGACTTCTTCTCGGATCACTTCTGCAATGTGGTTTTTTTTTCTCTATGCAAATATTACTTTTTTTTTGTCTCAGTGTCTTAAAAGCACCCACATCATTGTAAGATTGGGGAGATTAAACTTCCACATGCCAGAATATTAAGCAGCCATGGCTAAGTGAACCATAAATCTGTGGCTCCCTCCTGGCAATCTAGAGAGGCGCAGGTTAGGGCATCCGAGAGACTGTCTCCACCTAGGTCTCTGTGGAACTGGTTAGTCCCATGGACCGCACTTGCCTGCAGACTCTGCCTCCTATGCAGGAAAGGTGAGATAGGCCAGTTCTGACTACTTCCCTCTGCTCTACCCACTTGCCAAAGCAGCCCTTTGCTCACGACTGGTCTTCACCTCACCCTTTTTTTGTTACTTGGTTTGGTCTTTAGAGACGGGGTCTTTCTGTGTCCTCTGGGCTGGTCTTAAACTTACAGCAGTCCTTGTGCTTCGGCCTCTAGAGTCCTGGAGTTACAAATGTGTTGTTATCACATCCTGCTTTCTTCCTTCAGCCCTTGACACATCACCCCCTCTTTCGTCTGGCTTCCTTTTGCCTGCAGGAATCCTCCCCTGCAGGGGAGCTGCAGGAAGAAGAGCTTCAGCTGGGTCCCACGCAGTCCCTGTCTGCAGCTGACCAGCCTCCACTTGAATGATTGCATTACAAGAGAGACAACCACCACTGAAGTACCTGGTACCAGGGCCACTGTCACTCTTCCTTATGTGGCCAGAGGCGTCTACACACAGTTCTGTTTTGTTTTCTAGAAACAGGAAAAGCAAATACAATTCCTCCTCTTCAGTATGAGGTGCCTTCATATAGAGTGTCTACTTAGTATGTGGGAGGCTCTGGGTTCCATCTCCAATACCACAGAGAACCAAAGCAAAACACAAATTCTAGTTTCCATCTTGCAGGGACTCTCTTTCAGGCTTTCCCCTCTTTGTAGCCCGAAGTTTCTCCAGTCCTCCTGGCCCTGCAGTCCCTCAGCAGCCTATAAAAATAATCACTCAGAGACTTATATTAATTATGAACTGGATGGCCTATGGCTCAAGCTTCTTGCTAGCTAGCTCTTATAACTTAACTCATTTCTATTAATCTATAAGTTGCCACATGGCCGTGGTGTTACTGGTCTCCTTTCTCCTCTCACTCTCTCTCCTAGATTTTCCTGCCTGGCTCCATCCTGCCCTGACATAGGCCAATGCAGCTTTATTTATCAACCAATCAGAGCAACACATATTCACAGCATAAAGAAAGACATCCCAGCCGGGCGGTGGTGGCACACGCCTTTAATCCCAGCACTCAGGAGGCAGAGCCAGGTGGATCTCTGTGAGTTCAAGGCCAGCCTGGGCTACCAAGTGAGTTCCAGGAAAGGCACAAAGCTACACAGAGAAACCCTGTCTCAAAAAACCAAAAAAAAAAAAAAAAAAAAAAAAAAAGAAAGAAAGAAAGAAAGACATCCCTTGGGCTGGAGAGATGGCTCAGCTGTTAAAGGCTAGGCTCACAACCAAAAATATAAGAAAGACATCCCAGAGCACCTCATCTCCTGATGAACCCAACTCTCAAATAAGCTCGACAGTCCCCAACCCCAGCACTTCTCTGGGCCCACAGCCTTCCACCCTATGAACAACCTAAGGAATAAGTCTCTCCCTTCCCAGCTGAACTTAGCCTATTGTACATATTAATTATTTCATTTGACTCGGTTTGTTTGTGGTTTTGCTTGTTTGTTTGAGACAGAGTCTCTTTGTACATATTTGGCTGGCCTAGAATTCACCATGTAGGAAATGCTGCCTCCAGATCTGCAGCAATCCTTTTGTCCCAACTTAGGTTGTCAGTACTGGGATGACAGGTGTGAATCAACATGCCCGGCTCAGCCTACACCTGGACTATAGCTTTAGAAGAGGCCCAGAGCAGAAGAATCAAAGAAGTTGTAGGTGGAGACTTCCTGATCCAGAGACTCAAATAAAAAGTCTGGGCATTACATTTGAGGCACTTTCACATGGAATAATAACAAATGTGTGCTGGAGGAAGGACAAATTGTAGAAGAGAATTTAGTTGTCACCTACACGGCTCACATGATTCATAAGCTCAGCCCATGGGGCTGTGCAATTCTGTGCTCTGCCTTGCTCTTCCTCCCCCTCTGATGGAGTGACATGTTCCTGGTTCTTTCATTAGCATCGTGTTCTCCTGCTACATAGAAAGAAGTGTCATGAAATGAGTTCCAGGTATGATATCAATGGCCTAATGTCACCATTTTAAACAACAAAATTATCATTTTCAACTTTCATGCTGCTTTCAATTTTTTTCTACCATATAAAATATATATTTTTGTTAAAATCTCAAAGTGTTTTTCTGAAGAGCATAGCCTTGTGTTGGTATCTAAGATGTGAAGAATGACATTTGTATGAAAGATATTTTGGCATTGCTTTTGTGTCATTGTGAAAAATAAGTTAGTATTAAGATAATTTTTAAAACAATACAAGAGAAGCAAAGTAAACGGCTAAGAGAAGTGGTAGTTCTGTACAGATGATGACGGGGTTGATTCTTAACATTGTGTATGTGTCAGTCACTCACCCATCCATGTCCTTCAGTTATTTGTTCTCCTGTCTTCATGCCCCTTCCTTGCCTTGTCTTCCTCTCCTTTCCTCTCTTTGCATTGTTGTTTCTGAGACAAGAGCTCACCAGATAACCTGGTCTGGACTCAAATGCACAATTTTTCTGCCTCGGCCTCCTATGTGCTAGGATCTGAGGTATGCATGGCCGTACTTAACACAATTATAACCCCACTTGCCTATTTCCCATAGATTGCTCTTTCAACCTGTTTTTAATTATCTCCACCAAGCAACCCTGCTCTTCATTGGAGTCTATCAATCCCTCCTGCTTTAACATTCAAAGTCTCTTAAGAATCAATGAGATGTCATGGGATATATTTCATCGTCTGAGCAGGCCAATGCTACTTCATCTCTTGCAAGTGGGTTTTTTTTTTCCTTTAAAAGCAATTTAAATTTTTAAATGTGGTTAGAACACATAATATAATACTTACAGCCTGAACCATTTGTACATGTATTGTTCACAAGTGTCAAGGGTGTTTACATTGCCACACATGCAGTCTCCAGAATGTTCTAGGCTTGTAAAACAGTTACTTTTTTCACGTTAAACAATAATCTCGATTATTCTGTCTCTCAGTCTTTGTCAGCCACTATTCTATTACAATGGAGTTGGCAACTTTAGATGCCTCACAAAAATAGAATCACCTAGTGTTTACATTTTGTAAAACTGGACTCCTCAGTTTAGCAAGTATCTGCTGCCGGCATTTTCTACAGTCTCGCCCAGGCCCGCAGACTAAATAAACACACAGAGGCTTATATTAATTATGAACTGTATGGCCTAATGGCTCAAACTTCTTGCTAGCTAGATCTTACATCTCAAATTAACCCATATCTATAAATCTATACATTGCCACATGGCTCGTGGCTTACTGGTATCTTTACATCTTGCTTCTCATGGCAAGTCTCTGGATTCAGCCTTCTTGTTCCCAGAATTCTCCTCTCTGCTTGTCCTGCCTATACTTCCTGCCTGGCTACTGGCCAGTCAGCATTTTATTTATTAACCAATCAGAGCAACACATTCACAGCATACAGAGCGATATCCACAACAAGTATCCTTGAGGCTTATCCATGTTTTAACATGCATCAGGATTTCCTTCTTTAGGAACAAGTAATAGTCTATTTCATGTGCATAATGCATTTTGTTTACCTACTCATCTGACAGTGGGTATTTACATGGCTTCTGCTTCTTGGTTATTGAATATAATGTTGTTGTATTAATAGTGTGCAAATATGTTCTGTATTTACATATTTTGCATTTATGATTAACTAGACACTGGGATTGTGGGTGCTTGTCTGTTTTTCTCGAAGAAATCTCCACAGAATATTTTATAGCAAGTGCATTATTTTATATTCCTGCTGGCTGGGCACAAGGGTCCATTTTCCCCAGCCTCCACACCAAGACTTGCTATTTTCTGTTTCTTTGACAGTGGTGCTTCTGGTGATGTCTTAGTTAATGTTCCATTGCTGTGAAGAGACACCATGACCACAGCAACTCTTATAAAGGAGACATTTCATTGGCACTTGCTTACAGGTTCAGAAGTTTAGTCCATTATCATCATGGCGGGAAGCATGGCAGCATGCAGGCAGACACAGTACTGGGAAGGAAGCTGAGTGTTCTACATCTGGATCCTCAGACAACAGGAAGTCACTGGGCCTGGGTTGAGCATTTAAAATCTCCAAGCCCACCCCCAGTGTTATATTTCCTTCAAAAAAGCCACACCTACCCCAACAAGGCCATACTTCCTAATAGTGCCACTCCCTGGTGACCAAATATTCAAATCTAGGCACCTATGGGGGGGCGCATTCTTATTCAAACTACCATGGGAGGGTATGAAGACTTAGCTCACTGTGGTTTTGATTTGCATTTCTCTAGCTATTAGTGGCAATTAACATTTTTACAGGCTCATTATTCATGTACATATCTTCCTTAGAGAAGCATCTATTGAAATCCTTTGTCCATTTTCTTTCTTTTCTTTTTATTTGGGTGCTGAGGACTGAACCCAGCACTTAGTGCATGCTGGGTAAGTGCTGTGTCATTGGACTCTGCCCTGCTCTGACTTTTATTTTGCGTCTTGAGACAGGGTCTCATTAAGTTTTCCAGAATGGACTTGAGCTAAGCCTGTAACCCAAACATTCTTGGAACTTGTGATCCACCCACCTCAGCTCCTCCAATCACTAGGATGATGGACACAACCCTTTGCCCAGTTTCTAATCCAGTTATTTTGGGTGTGACTGTTATTGCTGAGTTGCAGCATATCAGATATATGACCTCCAGGTATTTTTTCCTGTTTTCATTCTTTCAATTATTTCCCTCAGTGCCTAGAACACTCCTTGGATATAACACCAAAATACAGATAACAAAAGAAAATTAGACCAGAGGTGTCTTTTTTCCCCTAAAACATCTGTCTGGTCATCAATCTGTGCATAACATCTATCAGTCTCTCAATTCGTGTTCTCTCCAGCTCTCTGTTCACACACACACACACACACACACACACACACACACACACACACACACACATGCTCATAATGCATATACACCTTGTGTCACAACAGCTATAAATCCGACAGTCTCTGAACAACTACTTGACTTAAACATCCTTTCCTCACTGCTATTTGTTGAGAAGTTGGTATTCTCTCACAGCAGCTTTGGAGAACCTGGTCAGAGGTGTCTTCTAATCCTTTGTGTCCATCCAAGCGTCCCAAGTCATCTCTCACCCACCCAGAGGCACAAAACTGCTTACATTGTCTGAAATGCAACAGCTGTGTGTGTGTCTCCTTGCTCTGAGTACTAAACATGCTCTTCTGTTACTGGTATCAAAAGACACATTCATTTAATATTGAGATTTATGATGCGGTTAGAAAAACAACCCAATGAATTTTTGGATCATTTTAAACTTTTTCTCTTAGAGCATTGGCTGCAGGAGGCTTTCATTAGCATTTGAATCAGTGTGTGTTAAAAGTCTATTCTGAAATGAATTATGTCTCTTATGACATTTACTTAAATTTATGAAACATACCAAAATATGTAACTTCAGCAACAACTGTTATATTCCAGTAATGAATTATGATAGACATTTGTTGCTGCATTAGTCAGGGTTCTCTAAAGGAGCAGGACTGACAGAATGAATATGGATATTAAAGCGGGATTTATTAGACTGACTTACAGGCTATGGTCCCACAATGGCTGTCTCACATGGAGATGCCTAGAATCCAGTAGTTGTTTAGTCCGTGAGGCTGGATGTCTCAGCAGTCCGAAGATGGTGCTGAAGGCCTAAAGGATTCCTGGAGAGCTGTTAGTCTTCAGCCTCTGTTGGGATCCTGAAGGAGTTAGTCTTAATATCAGTGAGTGAATATCATGGCAGCGGGATAAAGGAGGTCCAGAGAGAGCGAAGGCAAGCAGGCAAAAAAGCAGTTTCCTTCTTCCGTGTCCTTTTATATGGACTGCCCCAGAAGGTACAGACCACAGTTAGAATGGGTCTCCCTGCTTCAAACATCTAATCAAAAAATCCCTCAAAAGAGCATCCAGCATCTTGGGGTTTAGTTGATTCCAGATGTAATCAGTTGACAAGCAGGACTGGCTATCACTGCTACCCATCAAACAGATGTGAGAGTAGGAGGTCTTCACCAGCGCCTTCTCGGGACACAGCCCCACCTGCCATTCACTGCCCCCACAGGGGACCTTCTGCTCCAGCAGGGAACTTTCTAGAGATAGCAGTCCTCGTTGCCACATTTGCATAACCCAACCATACAAGTGGAAGTGGGAAAAACTCGACTCAGTTATAGATCCTGTGTTTGTCAACGTGTATTCTATCGTAGCTGAAATTTATTTGTAATCCTACGTCAACTCTTAAAGCAATTCATGGACACTAGACATGCACAGAGAGGTAAAATTTTGCCTCTCCAACACACAGCTTCTCAGCTGAAGTAGAAGGGGATATTCTACTTTATGTCAACCCTTGTCCTATAAATAGTGCCTCTTTCAGGAGCCATTTTTCTATCATCTATGTATCTATCTATCATCTCTCATCTACCCACAAATCTCGATTTGTGTATGGTTTTTCTGTTGGTGAGTTCATTGTTTGGCCCCAAGGAAAGTGCGGAAGTACGGTGCAGAGAGACTGTCCTGTCTTCCGGGGAACACATACATGCACATTAGCTGCTTTTCTCACTGCTGTGACCCAACACCTGAGAGGAAGCACCTGAAGGAAGCAAGGGTTTGTTCCGACTCGCAGTTTAAGAAGGGACACCGCTCCTCACAGCGGGGCAGACATGGCGGCAGCTACCAGCGACCAAAGTCAGAAAACGAGAAGTGAACAGAAGTGAGGCTGGGCTATAGAACCCGAAGGCCTGCCTCCAGGAACCCGTTTCCTTCGCTGAAAGTCTACCTCCTAAAACCTTTCAAAACAGTCTGCTAGGAAGCCCAGTGGGAAGTTCCTTTCAGGATGATATGGTACAGTTAGAACCAGCTCTGTTAACATACCAACCATGAGCACGATAGTCCTCCATTATCCATAGAGCAAATGTCACCCAGGAGATGTAAAACCTGCAGATAGAGCTGAAAACAACAAAACCCCCAAATATGAAGAATAAGACAGTTATAGTAAATGTAGGTCCTGAGAAAGGTGATGGGTTCAGGCAGTTCCAGGGAGCCAGGGGGCAAAAAACTACTAGGGAAAATAAGAATTAGCTATACTGGCCTCTCATCCTAATAAATATGCATCCACAAGACCAAGAGGCATCTTCTGAAGTATCCAAAGAAGCATCAAAGAGAGTAAAGTGCTGCCATAAATGCCTTGGAGGCTTATACACAGGTCGACATTATTTGGAAGAGCAATAAAGACATAAATAATTCATTTATTATCAAGTATTCTATAGATTTCTTTTACTTGCTTATTTTTGTTAAAGTAAAACTTTCATACAATTGGTCTATGGTTTAGACTAAACCAAAAGACTAAAAACATAACTGTAAAATACAAACGAAGTATCCATATTTTAGAATTTTGTTGTTACATGTCTGTGTTTCTTTTGTGTTTCTATGTGTGTATTGTGTGTATGTGTGTTTGTATAAACAGTGAATGTGTGGAGGTCCATGGGCTAGTTCTCTTCTTTCACCTGGTTCAGAGGCAGGGTCTCTCAGTATTTCTGTTGCTTTGTTGTGCACTCCAGACTGGTTGACCCACAAGCTTCAACACAGACTCTTCTGTCCCCACCTCCAATCTCACTGGAGAAGTGCTGGGATCACACGTACATAATGTCTCATCCTTTCTTATATGAGTTCCAAGATGAAACCCAAGTTGTCAAACATGTATTGCAAATGCTTTTGCTCGTTAGGTCATTTCTTAAGCCTATATTTCCATATATTGTTTAAAGTTATTTTTTCTCCTAAACAGTTCAAGTTATCTATTCAATTAAAAATCTAAAGTACAAGGATAAAAATGAATAGTAATTATTGAAATGGAAAAAGAGAGGGAGACACCTTGAGTTAGCCAGGCAGCTGCCAGCCAGCAAGACACAGAGTAGGACAAACAGAATGAAAGAAAGTTAAAAAAAAATCCTGAAGCAGAATGTAGATAAAGAGAAACAGGTTAAATTAAGTTATAAAGGCTAGTAAGAAAAGAGCCCAAGCCAAGGCCGAGCATTCATAACTAATAATAAGTTTCAGTGTCATGATTTGGGAGCTGGTTGGTGGCCTAAAAGATAGCCTGCTCCATATGCAGGGATTACAAATTGAACTAGAATAGAGCAGGAAACAGATGTGAGATTGCAGTGGAGAACACTTTACGATGCAAAGACAAGATTGACAAATCAATGAGTCCATCTTTCTCCTAAATGATTCCTCCAGTTAAACCCTGCCCTGCCCTGAAAAGTAGGATTTGTACCTGCCGATCACAGGGATACAGCACACACACACACCCCAATTCCCACAACACCCAAATGAAGTTGTCTTTTGTCTAAGGATGTAGGGCAAAGACATCAAGAAGTATTTGCCTGAGGAAGAAATGAAGTGTCCTGAAAAGGGAAGTCTAAGGTGATGAGAGGCATTGTAGCAGATCTGAGCACTGAATTCATCCCACGTCTAATGCCCCAATGGTGAGTCCCTAAGGAGGATAAGGGCCAAGTGTGAGAAAGAGGATTACTACACCCACCCCTTATCTAACTATGGCAGAGCACACATCTGGCCATTGGCTGGACCCAGCCTCCTGGAAGTCTGGTGGCTGTGAGCCAGCACTCTGCATCGAATGCCCCTGACTTGCTTGACTATAGCCCTGATCTAAATGAAATCCTACCTCCTAGTCAGAGCAGCTTTTTACCATCCAGGATACACTTTCTAAATCATTTCATGCTGCTTGTATGATCCACCCAGGGCTTCTACCTGTGGAGTTCTGCTCCATCGACTGTCTAGACAAATAGTCTGTTCCAACCTTGCTCTGAATTAAAGCCACACTTCTTCGTTTTGTGACCAACACTTTTATTAGCACTGAAGCCTGAGTCCAAAGTCTCATATATACCGCACAAGCTCTACCACTGAGCTGCAATACACCTCTTGTTTTCTTTTTTTCACCTTATTTTTGAGAGGTCATGCTGTACAGCCCAGGATGGCCTCAAACACATAATCTCTCGGCCCCAGCCTCCTCAGTCATGGGATCTCAGATGTGAGCCACAACACCTAGCTTAACCCACTTTGTAACTCTGTTTATCTTGGACACACAGCTCCTCTCTGCAGCTGAGATAGATGACAGCAGAGAGAGCAAGCATGTGTCAAAGGCTTGCTGAGTGTAAGGTTACAGGTCCAGTTTCCCTGAAGTCCAGATGCTCAGGCAACCCACTCGTCTTCTTAGACGTCTTAAGCAAGACTCACTAATTTTATAGGAAAAACAGATTTTCTAATAAATTCATTAAAAAGATCCATATAAGAAAAGGTATTACATATATCTGACCCTTGCTCTTTCTTCTAGGGGATGACATTATCATGGTTCCATTAATACCTGAACTGCACTTTATTTTACGAAGGGACTCAGGTACTCACATAGAAAAGCAGAGACAAGGAAATGGAGAAAATCACCATTATTGTTCCAAAATACCCCAAGTGTCCCAAACCACAAGGCATGAAAGAGTTAAATCATTTTCCCCAAGGTCTCTCTGAATGTCAGTCAAAGATCTGGGCATGGAGCCTGAGTTTCAGGAAGCAACCTGCATCCTGATACTTAATCAATGAGGTACTTTGTTTATTTAAGCATTCTCTCTCAATATTTGTATCCCAAGCCCTACAGCATGGAACCAACAATGTCTGAGAAATTAGGAAGAAAACCTGATCCAAAGCTAGGTGAGTGTCAATTTCTGACGTGGGAAGAATAAAGTGAAATCCATCTGGGCACAGCAAACCATGACATAAAGTATCTTCTTTTAAGGTTTCCTCTGCCAGACTGCTGGATGAACTTGTAGCTGATAGTATTGTAGTAGATGCCCTCCCACGAGGAAGACTGCTCACCTTCAACCCAGATTCGCTCATACTCAGTGCAGCCACACTGTAGGATCGTCTCTGAGAATCTGCTATCACGGACTGGACTTGGACTTTCATGAGATACCATCACTCATCTTAAAGGGTGGAAGGAGGGCAGTGAATGATGGCCTGCATGGGGGGGGGGATTGCTTTCCTCTAGAGACAGGGCCAAGTGCAAAGTGAGAGCAGTGTGTTTCCCAGTCTAATAGACTTCTGGTTCACCTGGATGCAACCAGAGTCTACATACCATTTCTTTCTTCCTTACTTCTTTTTTTTTAAATGATCACCTGAGCCTTTATTGATTGTAATCTTGGTGGCAGATGGCTTGCCTCCCCTGAAATTGATGGCTGCAGAGTGATCAGTGTTGATTGCTGAAGGCTGAGATGACTTGAAAACGTACTTTTTTTTCATGCAGTAAATCCTTTCATCTACACATTTTTACACGTAGGAATTCATCACAAAGAATCACTGATCTGGTTCAAGGCCCCTGAACTCTGCTACATCATTGATGCTGGGCCCTCACCGGGACTATTCCTGGACATTCTGTTGCTGCCCTGTGTCATGGAGATCCTGCAGCCCTGGGTCCACAGGACTGACACCCCACACACACCCCTGTGCTTCAGCAGATCACCGATGGAGTGGATGTTGGTGTGGGTCAACTCATAACCCTGGTTCTGGGCCTGGTTAGTTGCAGGGTTGGTCAACCTGCCAGCTCTCCCTTGTCTTCACCACCAGGGTGAGCTCTCCAGCATTGCCCTGACTAGTTCACCCCTTGCAGCAATGAGCAAGGGGCGGGACCAGTTCTACTTTCCTGTGCTCAGGGTTGGTTCTCTCACACCTACACCTTCAGGGCCAGTTCTACTGAGGTGTAGGGGCCTCTCTGGAGCTCTGCAGTTGATAAGGGGCAGGAAGAACTCTCCAGCTCTTATGACCTCAGGACCAGCTCTCCCACCTGCCTCAGGCATTGATCGTCAGAGGCTCATCTCTTCCCTGTCCATGCCGCCACATGACAGAGGAATAATGGGGACATCTCCCCCATACTCACAACATCCAGGCTGGCTCACCACACCTCTGCCAACAGCAGCTCTATTGTGCTGCCCAGGCAAGGTACAGGGTCTACTTTCCCAAGTGCTGCAGCTGGTAAGGGGGAGGGTCAGCTCACTGCCCACACAAATGGCAGAGTCAAGGGAGGGATGGCATTTCCCCTTGCCCTTACCACCACGTGGCAGATGAGGGGATACGGCCAGCTATCCCACTCTCATAAAGCTCCAAGAGTTCAACAAAAGTGAACTTGTCAGCAATCAGAAATTTGAGGTGACTATCTTGAGGTGTTTTGTGACACACCAAGGCATTTTATTGATAATATAATTTGAATCTCACTTTCTGTAAATCAGCTAAGAAAAGAACCATGTATATACAATTATTATAAATTGTGTTGATAAGTTATGTGTATATTTGATGACTTGTTTTATTATTGCTATCATTTGTTTTATTTTAAAGTTCACTCACATGGCTTTAACTAAAATGAGTTATTGACTCACAGAAATGACATTGTAAGTTCTAGTCAAAGACAATCCTTGCATTTTCTGACCTCATTTGTTTGTTTGTCTCCAGGGTGTGCTCATTTTCTTGATGTTAACAATAACAAATAGAAAAGGGTTTTCCCCCAAACACATCATTTTAAGTCTCAACATATAGCCAGAACTGGAAATATACATGTGTGCTCTGTAAATCATATTTATGGCAATTTAATAACTTTAATAACCTACTAAATTTAATATTTTATGCTATATAATTTTATTTTTCATAGAGTAAATAGTATTTGAAGGCCTTCTTCAAGGAAATAAATTAAACATAATTTGACAGAAAAACAACTTTCTCAAAAAGGTTCTTAATGGGAAGTGTATCTTTAACAAGATTTTTAGATTTGCAATTGCCAACAAGCTAATGTACATAGTGAAACAGTAATATATTTCATAATGAAAACCAGTTCTTAGTTCCATTTCAGAAACACACACACACACACACACACACACACACACACACATTATTTCTCATTGTGTCTCCTGGCATCTAAATTCATACCCTTTTTTATTTTTTGTAGGACTAAGGATTGACCCCAGAGCCTTGAGAATATTAAGCAAATAATTCTGTCACTGAGTGACATACCAGACCTCGCAGTCAGATTTTTAAATAACATATTTTCTATGTGGTTTCTCAATTTATCAATCTGTGTCATCACCTGCTAATGCCCGGATACAGTGGATCAGGCAAACAGTGGCCTTTAGGTCAGGGTGACCTTTGCTTTCTGACTCCTCATTTCCCTAGAAACATGATTTATGTTATTTTGTTATGTAACTATCAATCACTTCTGAGTCAGGATTATGTTTACTTTCTCAGACATGTTGGTTCTTTTGTAAGGTGATAATAATTGCTTTATGTTTTTGCAATTTGATTTTTTTCTGAGAATGTCATACATGAGAACTGTATCAACATTACTTCCTCTCTTTGTTCCCACATCCAACTCCTCCTATGTCCCACTTCTCTCTTCCAAACTCATGACTTCTTTTTTAATTATGATTGCTATTTGTGTGCATGGGGGGCACACCTCTACTAAGTTCACCCAGTATTGCCAAGATGTATGGATGGAATGTTGTGTAGATTTCTGTAGAGTTTATTTCATCTCTGGTGCAGATTAACTCTGAAGTTTATTTGTTGGGTTTTATTCTGGATAACCAATCTGTTGACAAGAGTAGGATATTGAAGTCATCTACATTATTGTATAAGGACCTGTCTGTCTTTTTATGTCCATTTGTGTTTGTTTTATGAAACTGAGAGCCCCAACATTCAGTGTGTCCATTGTCACAATTGTTTTATCTTCCTGATGGATTGTTTCCTTTTTTAGTATGTAGTTGCCCTCTTGATCTCTTCTACTTCCCTCCTATAGTCTACTTTGTCAGATATAAAAATATCTACACTATCTAGTTTCCATCTTCCACTTGCTTTGCCATCAACTTTCACCCCTTCGTGAAATCTGTGAGTACCTTTGTCAGTGAGATGTGTTTCTTGAAGTCAGAAGGTAGTTGTATTTTTTATTTGAAATCAACCAGCTTGCCTGTATTATCTTTTTTAAAAAATCTGTGTGTGTGTGTGTGTATGTATGTATGCATGAGTGTGTACTCACATGTGCCTGTATGCACATGTATTTTTGTGTGGGTGCATACAATCAGGTGCCACAATGCATGTGCAGAAGTCAGAGGAAAACCTTAGGTGTCAATCTTCAGTTTACACCTTTTTCAGACAGGGCCTCTTGTTTGCACTGATATGCCAGGCTCTCAGACCTACAAGTTTCTGGGGATTTTCTGTCCTTGTTTCCCATTTTACCTCATGTTTTCCCTAGAGTTTATTTCAATTTGACACAAACCTACCACCTGGAAAGAGAGAACTTCAACTGAAGAATTGCGTCAATCATGGCCTGTGGCCATGTCTTTGGGGAATTGTCTTGGTTACTGATTAGTATAGAGGAATTATTCTTCAAACAGGTAGCCTTCAGCTGTGTAAAAAATGCTAGCTTATATTTCAAATGAACAAAGACCCAAAGTTCCTGTTAATGCCATAAATTTGAAATAATTAACTCAGACCTATGGGAGTAGATGAAATGTCCAATCAAATGTGTCTCTCTACACTTAAACTGTGGGCTCAAGATACCATCTTCCTTAGGCACCAAGTCTTCACTTTGATATCATTATCATATACATCATTTCTCTCTTTTCTTTCTATGGGAAGCAGCCTCAGTTATACACAGTCATGCCCCCCTTAGCATAGACCCTGGGGTTTTTCTTCTTGTTCTCTTTTCTCTCTGGGGGAATGGATGTGGAGACGCAGTCTTTCTCTATAGCTTTTACTGACCTCATGTTTATAATCTTCTTGTCTTCCTGCTTCAGACGATCATGCCCAGCAAATTTTTTCTTCCTGATGGAAACTACAAGTGTTAAGATATAACACTGGTAAGTAGCAGACTGTCATGTAATCCAAATGAAAAAGATGCTTCTCTTGGAAAGGTCAAGCTTGCCAGGTGGTGGTGGTGCATGCCTTTGACCCCAGCATTCGGGAGGCAGAGGCAGGTGGATTTCTGTGAGTTCAAGGCCAGCCTGGTCTACAGGGTGAGTTCCAGAACAGTCAGGGCTACACAGAGAAACCCTGTCTCAAGGGGAAAAAAGGGAAAAAAAAAAAAAAAAAAAAAAAAAAGAAAGACAAAGCTTTCTCTAGCTCCTTTGCTTTAATTAGTGTTACTTAGTGTACTATCTGTGTTAAAGATGATCTGTGCAGGACAGGTCCTGTGCCTTCCAGTAAAGTAGCACCAATAGGCCAGCATGGAGGCAGAGAAGCAAAGGATTATGCCCCCTAGTCTTTCAAAGATCCTGTGTTCTACCTTCTAAAATCATTGTTAGAAAAAATGCTGCCACTTCAAAGGCTGATACAACTGACTCTATTTCTCTAGTCTTGCCACCTCTGTGGTCCTGTGGTTGCTTGGGGTTTCTAGACCATTTAGGACACTTTTCAGCTCAGTATGGACTGATTTCTAGAAATAACTGCATGTCATGATAGAGTCTGAGCTGGTGGGGTCTCTGGCAAAGAACCAGATGTCTTGTGGCCCAAGCACTTGCTTTGTTAAGAAATAGAGAACTGTTGTCCCTTGGAACGTATTGGGGATGTTTTTCAGAATTTCAGAACCCCTCTCCCATGGAGTCCCATAGATATCCATATCCAGATACACTCACATTTTCTTTATAATACATGGCATGATATGTGTATATAACCTATCCACAATATACTGAATACCCTGTTTTCTCTATTTTTTTTTTTTTTTTTTTTTTTGGTTTTTCGAGACAGGGTTTCTCTGTGTAGCTTTGCGCCTTTTCTGGGACTCACTTGGTAGCCCAGGCTGGCCTCGAACTCACAGAGATCCTCCTGGCTCTGCCTCCTGAGTGCTGGGATTAAAGGTGTGCGCCGCCGCCGCCGCCGCCGCCGCCGCCGCCGCCGCCGCCGCCGCCACCACCACCCGGCCTATATTGTAATACTTAATATATAAAAGCTGCTAAGTAGCTTGTGTACTCTACCATTTAAGAACAATAAGAAGAAGCTGGGCATGTTGGTGCACACCTTTAATCAATCCCAGTGCTTGGAGGTAGAGGCAGGTGGATCTCTGAATTCAAGGCCAGCCTGGTCTACAGAGTGAGTTCCTGCAGAGAACCCCTGTCTTGAAAGGAACAAACAAAGAAACAAACAGGAAAAAAAAAAAAGAACAACACAAAAATTCATCTGCACGCATTCATCACTAAAAGACTAAAAAAGAAAGGTGAAGTGGATACCTTTCAGCCAGCCCTGCCAAGGCACTCCACTAATCAAACACACCATGAGCAACAGTGTTAGTGCAAGAGGCTTATGGAGGGAAGGGGAAGAAGAGGGGAGAGTCAGGGCGAAAGGCCATGTTGGAGTGGGGACATGAGAAAGGCAGGCAGACAGAGAGACAGGGAAGAAACAAAAGGAAGAAGAGTGGGAAGAAGAGGCGACGGGAACGAGAGCACATGTCACATAGCTGGCGTGGAAAGGCTCCTGGCAACAGGGGATGACGTAACTGCTTTGGAGGCAGAGGCAGGCCGCTGCTGCAGCTGCTGCACAGCAGGAACTAACAGACAGTCACAGTCACGTTTCACCTACAGGTCACTGAAGCTGTTGATGGAAAATCCTGGAATACAGAATCAACTGTACTTCTTTTACTCTGAAGAGATATGGTGGGCACCCTTTCCAAACTCTGATAAGAGTGGTCCTTCATTTACCTGGGATGCCCTGAGCATCTACTTCCAGGCTTTCCAAGGTGAGCTTAAGATTTCTATCTTCTGGGTATTCCTGGGGGGAGGAGGCGGGGGCGGGGGGGGGGAGGCTATTTGAGAGGACTCTCAGAAATAGAGATTTTAAAACTAGAGCATACTAACAGTGACTATCCAAGAGGCTGTCTCCAGCCCTTTGGGCGACACAGAAATCAACATACAACAGGTTTATCTTGACCAGGAGGGCAACCTGCCAGTCCTGGGAAAGATCTCATTATGAAAAAAATTGATCACATAACACAGACCCTTCTCTGCAGGGCAAATCCAAAGTTCCTTTTTACAAAAGAGAAGGGTGTAGGGAGATTTGCAAACCCTGAAATGTCTCAGAAAGGAGTGTACCCTGCAAAAGATTTTGCAGTACTTGCATTCTAGAAATAATAGGATTCTCAAAGGCAGCCCATAATAGAAACCACTGAACAATGGGGTTGTCCAGCTCCCCAGGGCTTAGCCTGATTGGACTGAACAATTTAACTCCGAAATCCCTCTTTGCAACTCAGCAAAACCCAGAGGCATTTGTCTTGAGAACTGCAGGAAGGACAGGAGGAGGCAGTCTGGGTGTCTCTGTCCTTCCCAGAGAGTTCAGATATATGGAGTTTCAGCCCAGCCTAATTTCACAAATGGCAGCCGAGGAAACGGCCTAAGCCATGGAAGCCAGCTGTTTACTTTCTGTATCTCCCTCTGATGACAGCAGGCTGACATGAAATGGTTGAAGGGATTATTCATTTAAAAGCTTTCCACTTGAGAATCCCCCAAAGCCTTCATTTCCTATCTCCAGCCCCCAAAACACTCCATGAGTAACTCTGAACTGAGGCTGCTGGCTGCATCAGAAAAGTTTCAGGATGTTCTCTCGGAGCACAGGAGGCTCAGAAAGCACAGCACCTGTAAATAGGTTAATGAGCCTCGGAATTGCCTGGGGTTGTCAAGACCAACTGTTGAGAATTCCTGTAGAGTTAAGTAGGACGTGAATCGTGAATTGGGCCTGAGTAAATATTATTACCCATGCTTTCTGACTGCCTGCTCTAGGGTTTTGAGGTGCACTTAGGGTTTTGTTGTTGTTGTTGTCATTTTTATATATGTTTTAATCTTTATCTAGACTGTTGCGTGGTAGTTAGGTTGTGGAGGTGGCTGAGAGTGTCATTTTAAAAGGCTCTCTTTGTGGGTAGAGTCCTTGGTGTTTGTCTGGCACTGACATAGAGGGAGCATGAGTTTTGGAAAAGCCATCATATTCAATTCATGTTCAAGTTCCAGGAAAGCAAGCAATGAGCTTATAGTCTCAGCAAAAGATCCTACTGGCCACTTGAAGTGTCCCATTTTGGCATTAAGCAGCCATGAAACATAGTAAAGGTGGAAAATAAAACAATAGCAATGCTCCATTCACTAACTGCAGACTGAAGAAGGTCTTTGAGCACTGATTTTGATGACTTGTTAAGAGCAAAGACAGTGTATTTTAGTACGAATGTCACCTGCTGACAAAGTGGGAGATACAGAAAGAAAGAGCACTGTGTTGTGAGGACCCTGCGTCTCCACTGTCAAAGAATGTATCTACATAACCAAGATCAGGAAAGGGGCCCCACCAGTCCCCGGGAGTCCTCTCACTCCTTCTTCCAGTCTAGACCCTCAGGAGTCATCACTTCCCACATTTGAGATTCTAATGTTCATTTCAAACTCCACACAAATGGACTAGTGCACTATATATTCTTTTGCATCTGCCTTTCCCCCCAACTTGACAGAGAAGGTTTTTCGTTTGTTTTTGTTTTTAACAGATATGTCCTTCTTACAAGTTTTTATGTCACCATCATGTTAATGAAGAAAACGATGGTCTGCTGTTCACTTTGGAAATAAATGTAGAGCCAGCTGCGTTATACGCCTCAGGTATTATGTAGGCATGCCCAGGTTCTGACACAGGAATGAGGAAGCATTCTCTACCAAACCTTCTCTGAAGGAGGGAGATAAAGTCTGCTTGGTAGCCATGACAGAAAGTTAAATGGCAGTTGGGAAATTTTTCTCTTTGAAGCATGAAAATGACTTGCATCCAAAGAAGGGAGACTTCCTAGTGGAGTGCTACCATCTCTGGGTGGAAACTAGAGCTTGGTGTGTAGCTGCTAGTGTTCCTTTTCTTTCTAACTTCCGCTAGTCTATTCCCAATAAACAGTCCACTATAGATGGTATCTTACTTCCTGCAGTTGGTAGTTGGCTTTATCTGACAGGTGACTTCCTTAGCCTCTGGTCAAGGAAAGGTCAAAAAGATGATAATGATGATGATGACGACGACGATGACAACAACAACAACAACAACAAAGACAATAATAACAGCAACAGCTCCCATGTGAACTGAATGAAAACTGTACAATTTCATCGCAAAACTATAAAGCAAGACAAATGATTTACAACGCTCGGAGTCATAATTGCAAGTTACAGAATAATGGGATGCTGTTGCTATGTGCAGAAGTGTTTAGGAGACCACTTTGTTTGTCCAATCACAGGCACCCGACCAACGTATGCAATTGCAGGTTCCTGTGGGCATGCATCAAGCCAAGCGAATCAAACACCTGTTTAGGAAGAGATTCCTAATCAAATGCAGATGATTTCAGTGACCCCCAGAGGTTTCTTCTTGAGTTTTCTTCCAGAGTTTCCTGCCAGCAAAGAAAAGGGGTTTTTTCACCATTCATTTTCTGAGCAAACCACATTTCTCTACTATGGCTGAACCCTCCCAGTCTAAACATTTTTTTCTTTGAAAATGCAAAACCCTGCAATTAATTCTTCCTGCTTGGAAAAAGGAGTGCTCACTGAGCTGAAAAACCAAGTGCCTTCCCTGCTGAGAAGACTGTGATGGGAGAAGCAGATGTATTGTCTGGTGGGAAGACCCACTGATGGGACGAGGGTGGGAGGGATTTGAAGAGGAAGAGGAGAAAGGCACGCATGTGCACATCTGAGGATTTCAGAGACCCAAGCACACACTCAAGAGCACACATGTGCACCCACAACCGTGTATGAAAATAAGGAGTGCTACTTCTACATGGAATGTTGGCTTCGAGGCAAAGGTCAAATTTAATAAGCTTGGCTATTGACCAGCCTCTTTTCAGCCATGGTTTGTCTTACAAAGGAAAGGGAAATAATAGCTTTACTAATGAAATAATGAAGTGGTCCTTTGGATTGAGACATGGTGTCTAGTGTTTTGTAAATGGACTTTTTTCTCCTTTGAAAAGCTAATGTTTTTAGCCCTTAACTGTTGTGGTTTCCTAGAGGGTCATTTTAGGAGAGACACAGGAATGTGTTTTCTCCTTTTGAGCACTTTTTTGATAACAATGGAAGGATGCTTAGGGATGAGATCAGCTCATCATAGTGCAACAAACCATCTGCCAAGAATGTTCGTTCTCTCATTATCTTTTGTTAAGTTCCCAACCTAAAGAAGCCGCTGTGGTGATATATTGTGTCCCCCAATGTATTGTGCACTCTAATAAAGCTTATCTGAGCATCAGAGGAAAAAGCCGGTCACTATATTAAACACAGAAGTCAGGCAATGGTAGCACATGCCTTTAATCCTAGCATTTGGGAGGCAGCGATCCCTTCTGATCTCTGTGAGTTCAAGGCCACAATGGGAACAGAGCCAGGCATGGTGGCACATGCCTTTAATCCCAGCACTAACCATAGAGGTCTGGAGGTCTGTACAGACAGATAGGAAGTGTTATATCTGGGTGGAGAGAGGAAGTGAGTTGGCAGAACAGAAAGGCATATAGATGTGGGTATACAGGAAGTAGGTCTCTTTGGAGACTGGGGTGTCAATGAGGTGAGGTTGGCTGTGGCTTGTCCTATTCCTCTGATCTCTCAGTTTTAAACCCAATATCTGGCTCTGTGTTTTTTATTAATAAGACCGTTTAACAATTCGTCTTACAAGCCATCTTCTGAATACCTTTCAGTTAGAGTTCCATGTTGCCCAATAGATACTTGCTACATGTTTTAGAAAAATCAACTTAGTGACAAGTTAGATTCCAAATGGGAGTTAGGAGAAAGGAAACATAGAACTAATTTAGGAAGGTATTGTAACAGTCTAGGCATGGTAGGATGATGAGCTAATGGGGATGAAAGCTAAGGTAGATTTGTAGCATACTATCACCTGTACTCTGCAGTATGTCAGCTGCTGTGTGGCTGCTTAAATCCAAACCTTCGTGAATTAAAATGAAATGGCATTAAACACGGAAATAGCAAATATGTCAGAGTTATAATAGCCCCAACTGGCAGATTTGATAGTCATGCTTTGCTAGTGACTGGTTAAATTATCCAATCATACAGAGATAATATGTTTTCTGGTTTTCAGAATGTTCTGTCTGCAAAAGCTGTAAAGACCTTTGTTCTTAGTTGGTAATATTGATAATTTGTAATGGTGAAGGAACACGAATTTGAACATTCACATAGATATGTAGGTGATGGTTACTTAGGTTTTGGCGAATGGGTGAACCACATTATCCATACCCCCATCAGAACTGCCATGACATCTTGTGGCTGTCAAACTACCACACAACGTACTTGTTTGTGAACATAGTGTTATGTGTTAAATAGTATCACACCTTAGTTACCAGCAGATACATCTGTATGTGTATGTCTACTAAGATCAACCCATAAAATAAAAATTATATGGTTGTGTTGATTTGGGTCATCTAAGAAGAAAATGCCAAGAAGAAAACAGGTATACCTGGGTGAAATCCTGTGAAAAAAGTTGGGATGGAGTGGTGGCTGGAGAGATGGCTGAGCTGGTAAGTACTGATGAGTAAGCATGAGGACCTAAGTTCAATGCCCAGAACTCACATTTAAAAAAATGAGAACAGAGTGATCACTGGAGTCATATGACCACCCTGCACTGATTGGGAACAGCCAACCATCCCCTATGGCACCAATGACTACTAGAGCCATATGCCCACCCTGCACCAATTAGGAACAGGTAAGCCCCATCCCCACAGTTCTCTAGCCCCTAGGCCCTGGTGGTACATTCCCTGACCCTCCCCCCCCCCGCCAGCCAGTGCAGCCCCAGACACCAGGCAGTAGCCTCCTCCCACCTCCACCCCCTCGCCAACAATCCCCTGCTGTACCAGCGACCACCAGAGCCATACACACGCTCCTGGACTATTTGGGAAGAAGAACAACCACAGGATCCAGAGGCCCCACCTGCACCAATTGGAAGAAAAGAGACCCAGAGCTTCACCTGTTCAAATTAAAAGAAGAAATGGGTAGATGGCTGTGTAAGAACACATTAAAAAGCACAAAGAGCAATACAGTCCAATCAGAACCTAGTGATTCTACAACAGCAAGACCTGAACATCCCAAAGCAGATGATCTAGAAGAAAATGACCTTAAAAACAACTTTATGAAGATGATAGAGGCCCTAAAAGAGGAAATGAAAAAATGGAGGAAAAGACAAACAAAAAATCAGAGGAAATCAAGAAATCTTTTAAAGAAAGTCAAAAACCCAAGGAGGGGGGCAATCAAACAGGTGAAGGAAACAGTTCAAGACTTGAAAATTGAAATAGAAGCAATAAAGAAAACACAAACGACGGGAATTCAGGAAAAGAAAAAGCTGAGTAAAGAAACAGAAACTGTCGGGGGGCGGCGGCGGCGCACGCCTTTAATCCCAGCACTCGGGAGGCAGAGGCAGGCGAATCTCTGTGAGTTCAAGGCCAGCCTGGGCTACCAAGTGAGTTCCAGGAAAGACGCAAAGCTACACAGAGAAACCCTGTCTCGAAAAAAACCAAAAAAAAAAAAAAAAAAAAAAAGAAACTACAGAGGCAAGCATAACCAACAGAACACAAGAAATGGAAGAAAGAATCTCAGGCATTGAGGATACAATATTAGGAAATAGATTCATCGGTCAAAGAAAAAGGTAAGTCCAGCAATTTTTTAATACAAAACATTCAGGAAATCTGGGACACCATGAAAAGACCAAACCTAAGAATAATAAGGATAAAAGAAGGAGAATTCCAGCTCAAAGGCACAGAAAATATAGTCAATAAAATTATAGAAGAAAACTTTCCCAACCTAAAGAAAAACATGCCTATGAAGGTACAAGAAGCATACCGAACACCAAATAGACTGGACCACAAAAAGTCCACTCATCATATAATAGTCAAAACACTAAACATACAGAATAAAGAAAGAATATTAAGAGCAGCAAAGGAAAAAAGTCAAGTAACATATAAAGACAGATCTATCAGAATTACACCTGACTTCTCAATGGAAACTCTGAAAGCCAGAAGGTCCTGGACAGATGTTCAGCAGATACTAAGAGACCACAGATGCTAGCTCAGATTACTATACCCAGTAAAGTTTTCAATCACTGTAGATGGAGAAAACAAGATATTTCAGGACAAAATCAGATTTAAACATTACACATCCACAAATCCAACCCCACAGAAAGTACTAAAAGGAAAACTCCAACCTAAGAAAGCTAGCTACAACCACCAAAACACAGGCAATAGATAACCTACACCAGCAAATCCCAAATAAAGAAAACACACACACCCACTGCCACCAAAAAAATAACAGGAATTAACAGTCACTGGTCATTAATATCCCTTAATATCGATGGACTCGATTCACCTATAAAAAGACACAGGCTAACAGAATGGATATAAAAACAGGATCCATCCCTCTGCTGCATATAAGAAACACACCTCAAACTCAAAGACAGACATTACCTCATTGTAAAGGATTGAGAATAAAGTTTCCAATCAAATGGACCTAAGAAGCAAACTGGTATAGCTACCTTAATATCTAACAAAATAGACTTCAAACTAAAATCAATCAAAACAGATGAAGAAGGGCATATAATATTCATCACAGGAAAATCCATCAAGATGAAGTCTCAATTCTGAGCATTTATGCCCCAAATACAAGGGCATCTACATTTGTAAAAGAAACACTACTAAAGCTCAAATCCCACATCAAACCCCACACACAAATAATGGGAGACTTCAACACCCTCTCTCACCACTGGACAGGTCTGCCAGAGAGAAACTTAACAGAGAAAAAAGGGAACTAACAGATTTTATGACTCAAATGGGCCTAACAGACATCTATAGAACATTTCACCCAAATACAAATATATACACTCTTTTCAACATCCCATGGAACCTTCTCCTAAACTGACCACATACTCAGTAACAAAACAAATCTCAACAGATACAAAAAAAAAAAAAAAAAAAAAAAATTGGAATAACTCCCTGTATCTTATCAGGCCGCCACCAAAGTTAGAATTCAACAACAATACAAAATGCAGAAAGCCTACAAACTCATGGAAACTGAATAATGCTTAACTGAATCACCACTGGGTCAAGGAAGGAAGGAAGGAAGGAAGGAAGGAAGGAAGGAAAGAAGGAAGGGAAGAAGGAAGGAAGGAAGGAAAGGAGGGAGGGAGGAAGGAAGAAAAAAGAAAAGAAAGAAATTAAAGACTTCCTAGAATGCAATGAAAATGAATGCACAACATACCCAGACTTATGGGACACTATGAAAGCAGTGCTAAGAGGAAAGTTCATAGCACTAAGTGCCTACATAAAGAAATTGGAGAAATCTCACACTAGCGACTTAACACACCTGAAAGCTCTAAAACAAAAAGAAACATACTCACCCAAGAGGAGTAGATGACAGGAAATAAACTGAGGGCTGAAATCAGTAAAATAGAAACAAATGGAACAATACAAAAAATCAATGAAACAAAGCATTGGTTCTTTAAGAAAATCAACCAGATGGGAAATTTTTATCCAAACTAACCAAAAAACAAAGAGAGAACATCCAAATTAACAAAATCAGAAATGAAAAAGGAGATATAAAGACACTGAGGAAATTGAGAGAATCATTAGGTCATACTTAGAAAACCTGTACTCAACACAATTGGAAAATGTAAAAGAAATGGACAATTTTTTTAGATAAGGACCACATACCAGCATTAAATCAAGATCAGATAAACAATTTAAATAGATCTATAACCCCTAAAGAAATAGAAGCAGTCATCAAAATCTCCCAATCAAAAAAATACCTGAGGGGGGGGGATACCCAGGGCCAGATGGTTTCAGCACAGAATTCTACCAGATTTTCAAAGAAGAGCTAATACCAATACTTCTGAAATTGTTCTGAACAATAGAAACAGAAGGAACATTGCCAAACTTTTTATGAGGCTACAGTTACCCTGATACCCAAACCACATAAAGACACAACTAGGAAAGAGAATTACAGACCAATCTCCCTCATGAACATCGATGCAAAAATTCTCAATAAAATACTAGCAAACTGAATCCAAGAACACATAAAAAATCATCCACCATGATCAAGTAGGCTTCATCCAGAGATGCAAGGATGATTCAATATACAAAAACCTGTCAATGTAATCCACCATATAAACAAATTGAAAGAAAAAAATCACATAATCATCATCTCATTAGATGCTGAAAAAGCCTTTGACAAAATCCAACACCCCTTCATCATAAAGTTCTTAGAGAGATCAGGGATACATGGAACATACCTAAACATAATAAAGGAAATATACAGCAAGCCAACAGCCAACATCAAACTAAATGGAGAGAAACTCAAAGAGATTCCACTAAAATCAGAAACAAGACAAGGCTGTCCACTCTCTCCATACCTATTCACACTCTCTCCATACCTATTCAACATAGTACTTGAAGTTCTAGCTAGAGAAATAAGACAACAAAAGGAGATACAAATTTGATACAAATTGGAAAGAAAGAAGTCAAACTTTCACTATTTGCAGATGATATGATAGTATACATAAGTGAGCCCAAAAATTCTACCAATGAACTCCTACAGTTGATAAACACCTTCAGTAATGTGGCAGGATACAAGATTAACTCAAAAAAAAAAAAAAAAAAAAAATCAGGGGCTGGAGAGATGGCTCAGAGGTTAAGAACACTGGCTGTTCTTCCAAAGGTCCTGAGTTCAATTCCCAGCACCCACATGGTGGCTCACAACCATCTGTAATGAGATCTAGCTCCTTCTTCTGGCCTGCAGGGATACATGCAGACAGAACACTGTATACATAATAAATAAATAAATAAATCTTAAAAGAAAAAAATCAGTAGCCCTCCTAATACAAATGATAAACGGGCTGAGAAAGAAATCAGAGAAACATCACCATTTACAATAGCCACAAATATAAAAAATATCTTGGCTATTATAAAAAATGCTGTTATGAACATAGTTGAGCAAATGTCCAACTTTGGTAACTCTAACCAAAAAGTGAAAGACCTGTATGACAAGAGCTTTAAGTCTTTGAAGAAAGAAATTGA
This sequence comes from Peromyscus leucopus, assembly GCF_004664715.2. Lineage (NCBI taxonomy): Eukaryota > Metazoa > Chordata > Mammalia > Rodentia > Cricetidae > Peromyscus > Peromyscus leucopus. The sequence goes on along the minus strand of NC_051067.1, from coordinate 22,113,983 downwards.
AGAAGATATCAGAAAATGGAAACATCCCCATGTTCTTGAATAGGTAGGATCAACATAGTAAAAATGGCAATCTTACCAAAAGCAATCTACAGATTCAATGCGATCCCCTTCAAAATCCCAATGCAATTCTTCACAGACCTTGAAAGAACAATACTCACCTTCATATGGAAAAACAAAAATCCCAGGATGGCCAAAACAATCTTACACAATAAAGGAGCTTATGGAGGCATCGCGATTCCTGACTTCAAGCTCTACTATAGAGCTATATAAAAACAGCTTGGTATTGGCATAAAAATAGACACGATGATCAATGGGATCAAATTGAAGACCTTGACATTAACCCACACACCTACAAACAACTGATTTTTGACAAAGAAGCCAAAATTATACCATGGAAAAAAGAAAGCATCTTCAACAAATGGTGCTGGCATAACTGAATATACACATGTGGAAGAATGCAAATAGATCCATGTCTATTGCCATGCACAAAACTCAAGTCCAAATGGATCTAAGACCTCAACATAAATCCAGTTACACTGAACCTCACAGAAGAAAAAGTGGAAAGTAGCCTTGAATGCTACTTGGCACAAGAGACCATTTTCTAAATATAACACCACTAGCATAGACACTGAGAGCAACAATTAAGAAATGAGACTTCCTGAAACTGAGAAGCTTCTGTAAGGCAAAGGACACTGTCAATAAGACAAAAAGGCAGCCTACAGAATGAAAAAAGATCTTTACCAACCCACATCTGATATAGGGCTGATCTCCAAAATATATAAAGAACTCAAGAAACTAGACAGCAAAATATCAAATGATCCAATTTAAAAATGGGCTACAGAGCTAAACAGAGAATTCGCAACAGAAGAATCTCAAATTGCCGAAAGACATTTAAGGAATTGTTCAACATCCTTGGCCATCAGGGAAATGCAAATCAAAATGACTCTGAGATACCATCTTATGCCTGTCAGAATGGCTAAGATCAAAAACACTGATGACAGCTTATGTTGGAGAGGATATGGAGAAAGGGGAACACTCCTTCACTGCTGGTAGGAATGAAATCTTGTACAGCCACTCTGGAAATTAGTATGGTGGTATCTCAGAAAACTGAGAATCAACCTACCTCAAAACCCAACAATACCACTCTTGGGCATATACCCAAAAGATGCTCAACCACACCACAAGGACATTTGCTCAACTATGTTCATAGCAGCATTTTTCATAATAGCCAGAACCTGGAAACAACCTAGATGCCCTTCAACAGAAGAATGGATAAAGAAAATGTGGTACATTTACACAATGGAGTATTATGCAGTGGCAAAAAATAATGTCATCATGAAATTTGTAGGCAAATGGATGGATCTAGAAAAAAATCATCCTGAATGAGGTAACCCAAACCCAGAAAGACACACATGGTATGTACTCACTCATAAGCAAATATTAGATGCAAAGCAAAAGATAACCAGGCTACAATCCACAGCCCCAGAGAAGCTGGGGTAAAGAAGAGGACACTAAGAGGGACACATATGTATCATCCCAGGAAGGGGAAATTAAGATCTCCTGGGTAAACTTGGAGGGAGAATAAAGGGAAGGGGAGGGGAGGGGAGGGGAACATGGGGGAGAGATGGGGAGGGAGAGCAATGAAAGAGATATCTTGACAGAGTACCATTAAAGGGATGGGGAGAAATCTGCAGCTAGGGAAAACCCCAGGAACTCACAAGATTGTCCTCAGCTAAGACTCATAGCAATGCAGGAGAGGGTGCTTGAACTAACCTTCACCTGAACTCAGATTGGTGTCTACCCTAGTTGTTATCATAGAACCTTCACCCAGTGACTGATGGAAGCAGATGCGAAGACCCACAGCCAAGCACTTAGCCAAGATCTTAGAGTTCAGTTGAAGAGAGGGAGGAAGGATTATAGGAGCAAGGGGTGGGGGTGGGGGTCAGAATCATAAGAAAAAAACAATAGAGATAGCTGACCCAAGCTAGTTGGAGCTCATGGACTCTGACTGACAGCTAGGGAGCCTGCATGGGACCAAACTAGGCCCTCTGAATATGGGGGACAGTTGTGTGGCTTGATGTGTTTGTGAGTCCCCTGGCAATGGGACCAGGACTTATCCCAGGTATATGAACTGGCTTCTTAGAGCCCATTTCCTATGGTGCGATGCCTTACTCAGCTGCGATACAGGGGAGAGGGGCTTGGGCCTGCCTCAACTTGGAATGCCAGCCTGTGTTGACTACCCAAGGGAGGCCTTGGCCTCTATGAGGAGGGAATGAGGGTGGGATGGGGGTAGGTGGGGGAACAGGAGAACAGGAGGGGGGGAAGGGGGTTGGTATGTAAAAGGAAAGAAAAATTTTTAAATAAAAATTATTAAAAAAAGAAGAACAGCAATAAAAAAAAGAAGAACAGCAATGAGTGCTTATAACCCGGTGCTGAGGAAACAGAGACAGGGGGTTTCTAGGCTTACTAGCCAGCCAGTTCAGCATAACCAGTACAGCATTGGAAGAGTAACAGCTGAGTCTGACCTCCAAGCACACAAATGCACACAATCATACACCGCCCCCCCCAACATACACATATCCCCAAATGCATATGTACAAACACACACACACACACACACACACACACACACACACACACACACACACACACAAGGTAAACTAGACTTGAAGTTTTAGAAGGTTAAAAAACCAAGAAGGTCACTGTTCAGTGATGGAGGGATATGATCAACAGGAAGAAACAACAATTATAAACATACATAGTCAGAGCGGGACACGATTACATAAAGTAAACATTATTGTATCTGAAAAGAGAGATGAACTCTAACACACCTACAGTTGAAGACTAAACAACTCTAATTCATCAATAGACAGATCATTCAGACAAAAACAATTATCACAGAAACATCAAAGTTAGCAAAAGGGCCCGACAGACATTCATAGACCATCATCTCCGGAAGTGGCAGGCCATAATATTCTCTTGCCAGAACACCAAGTACTCTCCAGGGTAGTGTAGGCTATGTATTCTGCTGAAGAACACAGCTAAATAATAAAAAATTGAAATAGCATAGCCTTCTATAACACAATAGCATAAAAATGGAAAACAGTAAGAACGCTAGAAACTGCAAAAAGATGTGAAAAGGGAACAATATTTTCCTGAAGAAGATGCTGAAAGGAATAAAAATGAAAACCACAATGTATCAAAAAGCTATGAGCTATTAGCAAAGCAGTAATAAAAGGAACTTCATAGCACTGTCAACCTATATAAAAAATATTTGAACTAATTACTCAATAATGAGATTCAGGGAACCAGAAAAGCAACATCAGGAGAATAAAGAAATGAATAAATTTCAGACACATCTAACCTGCTGAAGTTTAACCAGGAGAACATAGAAAACCAGGCCAGATGAATAACAGAACAGAGTAAATCAGTAATAAAAATCAAAAACAGATAATGAAGTAAATCAGTAATGAATATCAATAATGGAATAGAGTGACTCAGTAATATAAACATCTCCCAACATTTCTAGGACAAAATCCTTGAAAAATATAGATGAAAACATTTTCAGTAGATCCAACAGCATGCTATAACTATATATATATATATATATATATATATATATATATATATATATATATATACTGTGATCTGTATGGAAATCAGTAGATGTAAGACATCATATTATCAGAATGATGAACATAAAATATGATCTCAATAGACACAGAAAGCATTTGATGAAAGTCAACAATATTTTATGATAGAATGCCTAAAAATTATTATGGAAGGAATGCACTTCAATACAATAAAGGCTACATAAGGAAAATCCACAGCCAAACCAAAAGACTAAAAGCTAAAATAACTTCCATTAAAACCAAGAATAAGACAAATATGTCAACTATCATAACTCTTATTCAAGAAGAAATCAACAATGTCCAACTAGGCAAGTTAGAAGCCAAGTTTTCCCTGTTTTCAGATGACATGGTTTTATAGATTTAAAACCCCAAGGGATCCATCACCAAGCAGTCAATATTCAGCAAGATTGCAATATACAAAATCAACATATAAAAATCAGTGCTTTTAAAATATATCAATAACAAAACTGATCAGAAAGAGATTATAAAAGCAATCCCATCAGAGGAACAACAATATTTTGTTTGTTTGTTTATTTATTTGTTTTTGTTGTTTTTCAAGACAGGGTTTCTCTGTGAAACAGTTCTGGCTGTCCTGGAACTCACTCTGGCCTCAAACTCACAGAGACAGACCTGCCTCTGCCTCCCGAGTGCTGGGACTAAAGGTGTGTGCCACCACTGCCTGGTACAATATTTTAAAAAACTATGAAATATTTAAATCAGTAAAGGAATGATTTGTTTCTACAATGAAAATTGCAAAAGATTGATTAATCTGGAGAGATACACAAAAAGTGGAAAGACACCTCATGTTTGCAAATTAGTGTTTTTAAACTATTAGTGCTACATAACACAATCTTCAGATCCGATCTGATTCCTGTCAAACTATCAACCACATTCCTAAACCTTGAATGAAAACACAAAGCATCCTAAATAACCAAATAACTCCAAGCAAAAAGAATGAATTTGGAGGCATTCAAGATATGCTCCAAAACATAATTGGTTTCACAACATAGTAAGGATTGACAGTATAATGTTGAAATAAAAGCAGCCACAAATACATAAACCAATAGAGCCAGAATGGAGAACTTCGAAAACACCTAGGTATTTATAGTCAACTGATTCTCAACAAAGGCAGAAAGAACATACATCAAATCTGCTCTTGATAAATAACGCCAGGAAAAAATGAATATCCATACACACAGAAAGAACTTGTCAAGATCCCCATCTCTCATGTATGCTAAAAGCATCTCAAAATGAATCAAGACTTAAATATAAGACCCCAAACTATACAACAACTAGGATATATAGGGTATTTGTATATAGGGTTTTTGAGAGTGTTGGTCTGGGCAAAGATCAGACACTTTGGACATTACCCAGGAGCAGCAGGAAAGTGAAACTTGACAAATGAAATGACATGAAACCAAAAAGCTTTTTGACTGCAAATCAAAGCTATCATCAAAGGATCAAAGAAGCAAATTACAGACTGAGTCAATTATTTGTGAGCCCTTCATCACACAAGGGATTTGTTATGAAGATGCATAAGGAGCTCCAATAACTCCACAGAAAAGGAGAAAAAGGGCTGGAGAGATGGCTCAGCCGTTAAAGGCTAGGCTCACAACCAAAAATATAAGAAAAGGAGAAAAAAGGAGAGACATCAATTGCCAAAGGAGCAAGATACCCAAATAGGAAGAGATTGTCTCAAAAGAAGATATGGGCAAAGAGCATGTGAAAAAAACGTTCAACATCCCTATCCAGGAAATGCACGTGGGAATCGTGTGATCTTACTCCAGCTTGAATGGTGAAAACCAAAAGACAGTGCGTACTTGTGTTCCCAGCTCTCAGGAGGCTGAAACAGGAGCATCACCAGTTTGAGCCACATTTGTTGAGGGCTACATGGTGAGACCATGTCTCAAACAAACACTTGAGAGGGACAGGTAAACAGCTACAGCTGAGACCCCTGCATCTCTCTCAGCAGTCAGTGGTGTCCAGACAGAACTCAGCGTAGACTTTGAAATTTTCATCAACATCAATGATCAGAATCTAAGTGAGCCTGCAGAAAACTTGCCCTGGCAGGAGCAGGATATGTCCCTAGACAGATTCGTACAACAATGTCACTAGACAGGTCACATCTGATTCATACAACAACCTAACAAATTTCAAACGAGAATGGACACCCAGCAGTGCTTGTTGCCATGACAACGGGTGGACCTGACAGGTCTTGTGCAGCCTAACCTCAGGTTCCACTGCCCTGTCTGCTACGGTACATATAGTTCCCTTGTCAAACTACCTTGTTTAATTTGGAAAGACAGTACAATCCCTGCATATGCCTAACAAGTTTCCTTGCTGGCTGTAGAATTATTCAAACAACTTTTTCACACCCACCAGAGGGAACAGGAAGAGCATACCCTCCCTTCTCTGCTGCTGCTGCTGCTGCCGCCGCCGCCGCCGCCGCCGCCGCCGCCGCCGCCCCACCTACCACTTGGATAGTCGCAAAGGAGAAACAAGATTTCACTAAGCAACTCATGATCCTACTGCCCCAGCCTCTCCTCTGCGGGACATACAGGTGAGTGACGTCATGCCTGGCTACACCCTACCCTCTTGCCACTGAAACTCTTGCCTTCCATAACCCATCATTATTCATTTTGTTCCCAAGTGCAATTCCTTCAGATCCCATACATTATGTAGTGTCTTTCTCACCTCACACCACGAGTGTAATGCATAACTAGTAAACTTCCATCAGTCTTATCTGTCCATCATCATATTTGGCCATCCCTATAACTATATTCACCAGTGAGGTGAGTGGGAGAGAATTGTGTGATAAAATCAAACAGGTTGTCGACAACAGAAAGTTCTCCTCGAGTGTTCTCAGTGAGCACTAGGCAATGGGCATCTCTTGGGACAACTGGTATAAACATTTCAAGAGAAGTGACAAGGGAGAGCCTGTCACAAGAAGCAGAAATGTGAGCTGGGGTGACCCAGTGTGACACCAAGATTGTCCCCTCACTACATACACCCAGTCCACCAGGTGATAAGACTGAACGTGAGAAACTTCTAGGCTTCGAGTTTTGTCCTCACATGATAAGGAGCATTGATGATGTCCACCATGCATCCAATAATGAATCAATTGGCATCAAAATCCTGATGAAGAGGGAGGTGATACCCACTAACAGTATATCCTATGGCCAGAATCGAGAATCTTAATCCATACTGCCCTGGTCTGCAAAAGGGGGCAAAGTGAGTCCCAAGGATGAAAAGGTTTTAAGCAACAGGGGAAAAAATTAAAGAAAATTCCAAAGAATTAAGATGAAAGGAAAATAATTCCCAAAGATCGGCGGTCTTGCCTGTGAGCCAGCTGAGCAGAGCAAGCTTCCTGCGTACAGTGCACATGGTGGGCCCAGTGTGGTCAAGCTACACCTATGTGCTGGAACACAAGGAGCTAGAGGACCCCCTGAAGGAAATCAAGGACACATGACCTGTCTCGGCTCATGTAACAGAGATATGTATTGCTCTCTGTACCCCCTGATGGAAATAAGAAAAAGAAAAAGAAAAAAGATCTTTCAGCACCCAGAAACCAAATGGCATGCCTCTAAACAATGTGTGGACAAAAAAAAAAAAAAAAAAAAAGTCCCAAAGTCACAAAGAAAATACGAACAATACTACACATAAGCAAAGATGAGAAGTGAGAGGATGAAGGGGTAGAAGATGACATGGTAGCTGAATGGTGATGGATGAGACAAGCAAGGCATCAGAAACAACCGGGAGGAACCAATGCAGACATGAGTTCCGTCATACGGTTGGTCGCCATGGGAGGCCAGCAAGGGAAGCAGAGGCAGGCTGAGTTCTGAGAGGAACAGTTAGTAGGTAGAAGACAGAAATGAAAGTTGAGAAAAACTACAGGGGGTACTAACCAGAAAGGCACTGGTTGAATATCCAGAGGACCCAGCAAGATCCTGATGGAGGTGGAGGAGGGTTCAGGCAGCTGTGTGATGCTGAGCTGTGCCCTGTCCCTACGCCCCAGTCCTGCCAGCTTTATCGCTGGTTAGTGGGCATTTCAAGTTTAATAATGCAAGGAAAGTTCTATGCAAAACTGGCCCACTCCACGCAAGCACAGAAGACTAGAATTTCTTCTTTTCTCTCTTTGTGGGAACACCTAGGTTCTCTTTTCAAAACTTGCAGGTGCTTGAAGATTATTTTACAAGTATTACTACAAAGATATGAGAGGCAAAAAATACAAGTGGCTTAATTAGAACTCATCATTTGTGTGTGCCCTCTGTGGTGTTTAATTGTGTTTCTATGGGTGTGTACATGCTGGTGCAGTTACATGTGCACATGTGTGTGGAGTCAGGCATCTTCTTTAACCACTTCTTTTTTTGTTTGTTTGTTTTTTGTTTTTTGTTTTCAAGACAGGGATTCTCTGTGTAGCTTTGCGCCTTTCCTGGAACTCACTCTGCAGCCCAGGTTGTCCTCGAACTCACAGAGATCTGCCTGTCTCTGTCTCCCAAGTGCTGGGATTAAAGGCGTGTGCTACCACCGCCTGGCTTTAATCACTTCTTATTAGGTGAGACATGGTTTTCTCACTGAGCCTAGAGATCACTGAATCAGCAAGGCTGGCTGGCCAGTGAGCTCCAGGCATGTTCACATTCCTGGTGCTGGGCTTAAAGACTCCCTCTGCCTGTCTAGTTTTTGTTTGTTTGGTTGTTTGTTTGGGTGGTTGGTTGGTTGGTTGGTTGGTTGGTTGGTTGGTTGGTAAATTGGTTTTTTGAGACAGGTTTCCTTGTGTAGGCTCAGTTGCTTGGACCTCACTCTGTAGACCAGGCTGTCCTGAAACTCACAGAGATCCACCTGCCTTTGCCTCCCTAGTGCTGGGATTAAAGGCATGTGCCACCATGCCTGGCTGCCTCTGGTTTTTCATTTGGTACCAGGGACTGCAACTCAAGGCCTCATGCTTGCATGATAAGCATTTTACTGACTGAGCCATTTCCCCAGAGACAATTTTTTATTTTATAATTTATTCTGCACCCAATTTCTTCTGCATGACTTTTTACAACTCCTTTCAAGTACCTGGTGCTCAAACCAGACTAAACGCTTCCCTGTCTGTGAGTAAGCCAAGGTCCTCTCTATGCCCAGATGAATGAAAATTAATTAGTTTCACTCTCTGACAGAGTAGCAACGACTGAGTTTTACGTCAGTGTGGTGAGGTTGAAATATCATGTATTGTATGTAGCAAATACTATAAGTATGTGCATAATTATATGACTCCTGTTCTGTGTTTAAATACATGTATATCTAGATATATGCAGAGGTTTGTGTGGTTATAACATCTGTGTGGTTCTCACTGAAGTGAGGATGGCAGCAATTAGCCTGCCTCACCAGGTGGTGGCCTACAGATGAATACCGAGGTAAAGAAGGAGCTTAGTCACCAATTGCTACACACAACATCCAAATCGGTGAGTTCAAGCAATCCCATGGCCATATATGCTCACAAGAGACAGAGCTACACACATACAAACACACACACATACATACCACAGTGTCCATTTTCAACTCATCTGCAAAACTTTCTAAAAATGTCTCAATACTCATGACACAGCTGTTAGGAAATCATGACAGTTTTCTTTGGAAATAGAACTTTACCATGTAGTCCAGGCTAGCCTCAAATCTGTGATCTTCCTGACTCTGTTTCATGGGTGCTGGGCTTACAAGTGTGTGCCTCTGTGCCAGACTTTTAATGTTCTTTTTTTTTTTTTTAACACCTATGCCATGACTCAGTGATGATGAAAGTACTCTTGGGTCCTGCAGAAAGAGCCATATTCTCCAGAATAATCTCTGGGTCTAACCTGTCCACCAACCTTTCTGTATCACCACACAGGAAGAGGCAGAAGGGTCATCTCCCCACCTTTCTCCAATTGTTCTGGTGTGTGTAACAAAGAGCATCAAGCTACTGCAGAAATGTTTCAGTTCCTCTTGACTTCCTGTTTGCCCTTTCTTTTTGATACCAGTCTCCGCCCTGCTAACATACACAGAGAAGTGAGTGTGTCCCAAACACATCTTAAAACATCTTTGCTGGGGCTGGAGAGAGGGCTCAGGGGCTGAGAGCACTTGCTGCTATGGTGGAGGACTGGGGTTCAGTTCCCAGCACCCACATGAGAACTCATAAAGAGTTGCGACTTTAGTTCTAGGAAATCTGACACCCTCCACCACAAAGGGTATCAGAATGGATGTGGTACACAAACATACAGGCAGGCAAACACCCACACACATAAAAATAAAAATAAATCATTCTTACAAATTCATGCTGCCAAAAGAAAGAGATCAGATATAGAATTTGAGTAAACATCACGTTTATTATTATACCCACACTGATAATTATTAGTATATGCTAATAATTAGCATTGTTCTTATTTAATAAGCCTTTTAAAGACCACTAGGTATTCACAAATATTCTAAGAGTGGATCAGCAGCTTAAAAGTAGGAAGTGGAAGACTGCATAGCTCATCAAAACAACGGGATATGCGAGACTATAACAGCTTAAGTAGAACCCCACAGTGTTACAAAGGTCGAGGAATGCAAGGTGAGTTACACAGTGTGAACATTTCACAGAAGAAAGAAGAAAATCATCAAACTACTAGATGGAAATTAGCATTTTTTTTTTATTCTGCTCTTTTGTGGCTTCAAAACTTTTGCCTTCCTTTGGCCTAATAAAAGGTTATCTTTGTATAAAGTAAAATGCAATTGCCTTGAATTTTTTTTTTTCAGTTAAAGAGGTTACATTTTCTGTTTAAATTTTAAATGGAGAGAGATTTCTCTAAGAGGGATTTTGAACCTTGGGGGAAAAAATTTGATGTAAAACCAATATTTTTATACTTTAAAATCTGTAACTAAACCAATTTTATATTTAATCCTGGGGTGGAATGGGTTGCTAAGGCACTGAGTTATGAGTTTATATAAGCTCAGCTAAGGCATTGATTAGAAATGAAGTAGAAATTCCAGTAGCGTTCTCCAAAAAAAAGAAAGAAAAAACTCCAATAGAAAAAAACCTCCTAAATATTGAATGGTAAACATGGTAGTGGTGAGACATTTTGTATATACAAGACAAAGCCATGCAATACACAAAGGAAAAATGCAAGAGTATAAATAGCATGGGCATCAGAGGCAGAAAAAGCAACACTGACATCCCTCTGCTCTGACTGTAAGTGTTAGCAAGTTATTCATCTTCATTGAGACATGAATTTCCCGTCCATATGACAGACAACCATCACCGCTTCGTGATGCTGTGAAGATTAACTAAATGAAAATCTTCGGTACTAACACAAAGCAGATGCGGAGGAGAAGTCAGTGTTCTTACATGATGACCAGTGAGCAGTTCCACAGTTCTGGTCTGACCCATGTCCTTACACACACCCTTGGCATTTTTCTTCTCTTATCTGTTAGGACTGCTGTCTTCAGCCACCAGAAAAACCTTCCTAGCAATTTTCTCACCTAACAGGATGTAAGTTGGAGCCATTTGAATTTGAAAACCAAGTCCTTCCAGATCAGTTTCTACTTACCTCATACTGACTATTGTCTGATCAAGGGACTGGGCCAAGGGAATGGAATGAGTGTTTTAAAAATATTTCTTGAGCCCTCATGATGGCGCAGCAGTTAAAGGTGCTCGGCATGAAGCCTGGCAACCTGAGTTCAATACCTGAGCCTCACATGATGAGAGCAAATTCCCACAGTTGTCCTCTGATCTCCAACCCCCTCCCCCTCCATGGGCCAGAGAATGGGCAGCTGTGCACATATTTAAAGAAGAAAATGTCTGTGCAGAGGGATTTCAACAATGGTTTTCCTGCTGCCACAGAAGTCTGTGCTGTTCATAGTCCTTTGGTTGTGTATGGGGTGGGGTGTGTGTTGGGGGGGTGTATTGTGTGGTCATGTGTGAGGTGTGTGTGTATGTATGTGTTACCATATGGATTTGCCTTGTGTATACAAAAGTTTCATCACTATCTTGTTTTACTCTCAATATTTAGGAGCTTTTTCTTCACAGTTTTATTTCACTATAAGTTATACAGTGTGTAATCCACCTATTTCGAGTGTATAATTTACTGGATTTGAATTCACTGACAGTTATGCAATCATTGCCACAGTCACCACAAAAGATATACTTCACAAGGTAACAGTTTCCTCGTTTCCATTTTACCATTTGGAGGACATGCAGCGGCCAACTGCCTGTCTCCAGACTTGTCTGCTCTTGGGCTTTCGTGGCTATGGAGCTGATGTCATGGGACATTCTGTGACTGGCTTCTTTCATGTATAATGTTCCAAGATTCATCCATGCTGTTACAAATGTTTACTAAAATTTGTCAAATAATATTTCAGTTTAGTTTATCATATTTTATTTATCTGTTTACCAAGTGATAGACATTTAGGTGACTTCTAGTTTTAGCAGTTAGTTTCTATGAGCATTGATGTGTAAGTTTTATATAGACATATACTGGGTCATATAGTAAGTTGGCAATTATGTGTCCAAACTTCAGAGACTTCCATAATGTAGTGCAATTATTACTAGATGTTTCTCACCATCATTGTATTATCACTTGCTTAAAAATTACATTTAGTGCCAGGCAGTGGTGGCGCATGCCTTTAATCCCAATACTCGGGAGGCAGAGACAGGCAAATCTCTGGGAGTTTGAGGCCAGCCTGGGCTACAGAGTGAGTTCCAGGAAAGGCGCTAAAGCTACACAGAGAAACCCTGTCTTGAAAAAACAAAAATTACATTTAGTCTGATGAGATGATACTACATCCACTCTCTCTTATGGTTGATATTTGTGTGTTGTGTCTTTTTCATATTCAATCTGCTTGTATTTTTTAACTTTAATGCAGTAGTTCTCAACCTGTGGGTCATGACCCCCACAGGGGTCACATATTAGTTATCCTGTCTATTAGATTTTTACGTTCCAACTCATAACATTAGCAAAATTACAGCTATGAAGTAGCAATGAAATCATTTTATGGTTGGGGTCACCATACCATGAGGAACTGAATAAGTGGGTTGCAGTGTTAAGAAGGTTGGGAACTACTGCTCTAATTCGTGTTTCTTGCAGATAGCATACACTTAGATCTTTCCTGTGTCTGACTTTGAATTATTTAACCCATTCACATTTAATGTAATGATTCATATTTACACTGAATCACATGTCTACCTTCTTATTGCTATTATTTAAGCATGATTTTCTTTATTTATTCAAACATATTTCTATTTGCTTTGAATTCTGACATAAGAGTCCTCCTCTCAAAAGCAGTTTTTGTTTCTTATATTTTTCCTAGCTGATTAAAATTCATACTTTTCCTTCTCTCTTAGCCTGTGTGGTCATTTTATTTAAAACAAACATTTTACCTAACATCTTGTAGGGACTCTGTGTACCATCCCTTCCCCTGAATTCTTATTCTTTGATTTGGTTGGGTTTTGTTTGTCTAGTGATTTAACTGAACTCTTCAGTGAGCCCTGCTCCCCTGCCGTGTGCAGCCAGGATGCTTCTCTCCAAAGGGCCCAAGCAGGCATGCAGACCCACCCTAGACTGACATTGGTTCCGCGGGCTCTCTAAGTTTCTGGCTTGCTTCCTTCTGTTGGTATCACAACCCCATTTCTAGCTCATGTCTCTTCTCCACACACCTTAGATCATGTGTGCTTGGATTCAGACCCACTGGTAGAAACGGTCTCTAAGGCCAGCAGGAAGCGACATGGGTTTTGATATGCAGGAATTGTCTTCCTGGTAAGTTCTTCCCCCTCCCTCTCTCTCTCTCAAACTTCTAGCTGGTCTATAGTTTAGCTTGTTGTTGGCCATCATAGGATGCCCATCACAGAACAGACGGCCATCCCCTTAATCGCTTATGTACCCTCGATTTCAACTGTGCTCTTAGGTTTACACACCCCCATATTCTACCCTAGATGAACTGAGGCCTCTGCAGAGAGCTTCTGCTCTTGAGGGCCACCTCTCTTCTCAGCAGAGCTACACAGTGGGAAAGGCATTTCCCCAGAGGCAGATGATGGCACACTCCCCTGGAATGGCACAACTGCCTTACAAGAAACAGGCTGGATGCAAGAAGTGCATGCTTGCTTTTTAGTGGCTATAAATTTCGAAGGTAATAGGTTTTTGTTCTTTTTAAATATTTCTAGAATGAGTCAGAGGTAATGGATAAATTTAGGAAACAGTGCTTTCCACGTGCAACAGGACCGATTCACATGTGAACTCACAGAGACTGTGACAGTGAGAGGCCCTTTCTCAAAAACAAGGTGGAAAACAACAGAGCAAAATACCTGATGTCAGTCTCTGGCTTCCACAGATGCACATGAGAGGTATTCAAATGCGCGCGCGCACACACGCGCGCACACACACACATACGGAGATGGGGGAAATTGTCAAAATAGATGCAAACATCCAATAGACATATGGAAAATGTATCAAATCAAAACTATATTGAGATTCCATCTCAGTCCTGTCAAAAAGGCTACCATTAAAAACTCCAGCTGGTTACCGGGTGTTGGTGGCGCACGCCTTTAATCCCAGCACTCGGGAGGCAGAGCCAGGAGGATCTCTGTGAGTTCGAGGCCAGCCTGGGCTACCAAGTGAGCTCCAGGAAAGGCACAAAGCTACACAGAGAAACCCTGTCTCGGGAAAAAAAAAAAAAAAAAAAAAAAAAAAAACTCCAGTTGGCAAGAATGTAGGGGAAGGACCACTTAGACAATGCAGGTAAGAGTGTGATTATTGGGACCACTGAGAAAATCAGAATGCAGGTTCCCCAAGGGTCCAAAAAGAAAAGTGCCGCATAATCCAACTATATGTCACATCATGTCATATTATAGATTTATAATGCATTTGTAAAAGAATAGTCAAAGGATTTCAAGCCCACACACAGCAAAGGCTCCCACTCAATCATGATTCTTCTCATGGTTCTGCTCAAATGGGCAAATCAGAGAATCAGCTTAGATGTCTCTCAGCAGATGAACAGAAATGTGGAAGCTAGAGAAAAGAATACACATGCACACACAGAATCTATGGTGTATACACTTATGCATATATACACACATAACTATGACATAAAAGCAAAGGGGGGGTTGACTACTGGAGGAGAGGAAAGAGGTTGACAGGAGGAAGGTGACTGACAGGAACACACGGGGAATGAACATGCTAAAGAACTTGACATAATTGACCAGAAAATCTTACTAGGAAGACCATCATTTAGTATTATAATTACACAATAAAAATGTTAAAAATAAAAGCAAGAATGGAGGGCCAGTTGTATTGGCACACATCTGTAATCTCAGGTCCCTGAGGTTGAAACAGGATGATCTCATGTTTAAGGCCAGCCTGGGCTACAGAGTTAGCTCAAGGCCAGCCTGGGCAACTTGGTGAGATCCTGACTGAAAGTGAAGTTTTTCTTTTAAGGTCTCAGGCTGGAACTGAGAGGTAGAACACTTGCCTAGCATATTCAAGTCCTTAGGTTTAAACACAGGTACCAGAAATTAAGAAAATAGAAAGGGAAAAAAGCAAGCAAGTCACATATTCATAGCAATTATTGCCACAGATTGCATAAAACCTTCTGTATTCAAGAGAAAAACAGTTGACTACTAGACTTTTCAAAGTCTTTGGAACCTTTCTGTCTTCAGAATTTTCTATGTCTAAAATAATCTATTGATTATATACATAACCTTTGGCTCTATAGATAATGTCTAAATGTCTATGGTTTCCACCATTATTGTCTAAGAATGTGAAAGAATCCAAGAGTCCACTTTGTCAAGCACAAATCACATTTTATTTGCATTGATATTCCATCATCTAAAGCCTTTTTTTGTTAAAAGTAAATCGCATACATGCATTATAAGACCCCAGGAGACAAATAGCAGTCAGCTAGGGTTGGAGTCGACAGTGTCTGTGGGCACTCAGTTAGGTGATGTGTACTGAGGAGACCAACATTCTTTTGAGCTGTGCAAGCCATGGCACAACCCATCATGTGAGGTACTCAGCACATGCCATTCTGACTTGCAGATCCTCTTCACAACAGCTGTTCTAGTCCAACCTGGAGGTGGTCTAGGGTGTACCCAGCCGTGAATGGCTGCAAGGCAGGCACACCATCCCTTGTGCTTCCGTGGCAGTAAAAAGAGGAAAACTGCTGATGAGGCAAGCTTCATGCCAGGTGTGTGATGCCTTGAACCAAACAGTACATGTAGGCAACTCCATTAATGAGAGATTATAGAAAAAGGTAAAAATTTATAGTAGAAAAAGGGCCAAACTGTGGTTGTCTCTGTGAGTGGAGGCAGCGACCAACAGGAACAGGCATAAAGGGGATGTCAGGAAATAGCATTGTGATCTGTCACAATGATAGTTGTGGTTGGGGATGTGCAGATAGCTCAGCGGATAAGCCTGCTTGCTGTACAAGCAAAAGGACCCGAGTTCGAATCTCCAGCAATGGGAGGCAGAGTCTAGAGGATCCTGGGAGCTTGCTAGTAAGACAACCTATCCAAAACAGCAAACTTCAGATTCAGTAACAAACCTTCTCTAGGCATCAAGCAATAGAAGAAGACATCTGAAGTTCTCCTCTGGCCACCACATTAACACACACGCAGAAACACACACACACAGACATGCACACATATTCACACATACACACAGACACAGACACAGACACACACACACACACACACACACACACACACACACACAGAGTTGTGGCTGTGGCTATGTGAGCATGACCACTGGTGAAAACTTAAAATATATGCAACTGATTGTCACTTTCATAGCAAAAGAAGATATTGTGTACTGCAATGAACCCCAATTCTACTTGGCGCACTTGGGAGGAAGTTCACCACTACCTACAGTTTCATATTAAATCTACAAAACAATGGATTGATTGGTGAACAAAAACAAATGCATGATAACAAAATCAAGTCCAGTAAAGTGCTAATGGTGGGATCCTGGAGCATGCATGTACAGGAATGTTGACCACACAGGTTTTTTAATTTCATAATGTGTCTTGAGTGTTTAATAACTCATCTGAGACAAAGGCATGGGGAGCATGGCTTTCAGAAGGATATCCAGATAGCTGGACAGAGGGGTACATAAGCTCTGTCCTGGGGAATGGCATAAAACATTTCAAACAAGCAAAAGTATCACGTCATGTTTTCCAATGGAGAAGACTGTGTGGGTATGTCACGGCGCAAGCGGACATCATGTTCGAGAGAATTTGACTGAGTAGAGGGCCAGCTTTGCAGCTTCACCTAGAACTTTGTAAGTAAGTCACTGAGACACTTATCTAATATTAAGCTAAGATTACACACATTCGGAAATGACAACATGAGTCAATGCTTGTAAAGTGTTTACTGCGGGTCAAATTTTACATATGTGCATGTAACATATACCTTGAAAGACAAAATTAAGCATCAGACTCATGAAAGAAACTGAAAATCGTTGAAACATTAAACATTTTAACTGAATCTAAATATATAACCAAACTGAATTCAAAAAAAAATTCCTTAAAATAACTGATAAAACTTGCTAGATTTAACAAGGGAATATGTAAGCTGAGCAAAAAGCCTCAAATCACACTTAAAAACCTACCTTCAAGGTGTTTTTTTTTTTTTTTTTTTTCCCAAAAGCTCTTATCTGTGGGAAGAAACCTGACTCCCAAAATATTTTTCAAGGAATCTTTGGTTCATAAGATGGGAGGACGGCGGCTTGCTTTTCAACAGATTTCCCCAAGTTCATTGAGGGTAGCCATCTAATCCTCAACCAGAGTATCTTTTAAAGTAGTAGATCTGCACTTCCTAACTAAGGTATCCCAGGACTTTTATGTGCCATTTAACTCTGCACATGATAACCAAACCTAACAACGACCCAGAATGCACCCATAAATGAATGGATAAAACAGCAGCGTGTGTACGCATTGTTATGTGCTCACTCAAAAGGAAAAACAAAATGATCTACCGACAAGGGCAACATTGAGAGCTAATCTCAGAAGCACAGTGGTGGATGGAAGGCTCTTCACACAGAACAGGATGCGCTAGACTACTAATAGAAAGGCCTGGGGGGCGGGGCAGTCTGAGACTCCCGCTATGCAGTGTGGTCAGAAGACAGCATGGTCTACTGAGTAGTTCACGCTATCTAGCCACACCTCAACCAGCCTACGCTTTCTCCAGGAAGAAGCTGAGGAAGCAAGGCTGAGCACCACACACCTCTTCCCATTTAACTTCTTTCCAAGGACTTGGTGTCGTTGTTGCTGGTGTCATTTACGATTGCAGCACCAGTCTGCATAGATGCGCACCGTGGGGCACACGCCCATGAGATTTGTTAAACAGTCTTTTTGCTCTGAGGACCCCTACTGCTGCTTCCAAAGTATTTTTGCAGAGAATCCAGAAGAAGGAATACTATTTTTTTAAAAATATGTTTTAAGTAAGCAAAAAAATGTAATAGATTCTATGTTGAAGTTTCTGGATGCCTGTCATGTTCTGTTCTAATCCCCTCCCCTCCCCAGCTGCCTTCACCTTTGCCCAGCTCTAGCTGTCTCCTTTCTTTATCCCTGCTCTCGCTCATGCATGCTTTCATGCCATATGCACTCCATGGCCTCCCTTACGCTTTCTTCCCTCTCATGATCACCTCTCATGACCTGTATACACATCCATATGCATATATACTATATGCAATTTTAAATCTAGGTTCTGCATGTGAGGAAAGACACATATGGTGTTTGTCTTTTTTAGTCTTGCTTATTTTGCATAACATAATGATTTCCAGTTCCAACCATTTTTCCTCAAGTGTCATGATTTCATTTTTCTTTATTGCTGAATAAAATTCCATTGTGTATGTTTTCTTTAGCCGTTCTTCTGTTGATGTATGCCTAAGCTGGCTTCATCAACTCGCTGTTGTGAATAGTGAAGCAATAAGCCTGTGTGCAAGTAGCATGGTGGAGGGGATTCTTTGAGAAACAGTGAAGGTTGAGTACTCTTTGTCTTAAATGCTTGGAACACAAAGGATTTCATACTTACAGTTTTTTTAAAAAAAATTTGGGGATTCTTGCATAAACATTATGAGTATGTCAAAAATGTGATCCAAACATAAACAAACTCTAATTAGAGTACAAATATACCTTATATACATAGCTTGGAGGGAATGTTCAATAGTAATTTCAGTTCATCCATATTTGTCTATTACCCATTACGTAAGATAGGGTTTTGAATTTTCCACTGTGGCATCATAATGGTCTCAAAATATGTCTGTCATATTTTGCAGCATTTTGGATTTTGGAGTTTGGATTAATCCTTAATGAATACTGGGTCTACACTGGGAAGAGTTGTGTGTTGAATTATATTATGAAACAGGTGATTAAGCATTACCTTAGGGTTGGCTATTAGGGAGTTCAAAGCCACATGTTTGAGTCACCAGTGATGTTTATGACCCAGGAATCACAGACTGGGCTCCCCTTTGCCTTTATTTTCCCAACACTTAGCCTTATTCACCCAGACCACTTTCACTTCTTCTTACCTTGTGTTAACAGGCAAAGGCAATTAGACCTCCAAACCATTCTTTTTTTTTTTTTTTTTTTTTTTTTTTTTTTGATTTTCGAGACAGGGTTTCTCTGCGTAGCTTTGCGCCTTTCCTGGAGCTCACTTGGTAGCCCAGGCTGGCCTCGAACTCACAGAGATCCGCCTGGCTCTGCCTCCCGAGTGCTGGGATTAAAGGCGTGCGCCACCACCGCCCGGCTAAACCATTCTTATAATTAATAGAGATGAGGGAGAGGTCCCTGCCTGTGGGAGTCACCAGCAAAACGCAACTGTCAAAGCCAAGTAAGAGAATGCAGACACAGAGAGAGAGCTGAAAGAGAAAACAGAAACCTACTTTTAAAACATTCTAAGACAGCATCATTTTGAATTGTCTTCGGGAAACAGTTTGGGAGCAGGAAGGTTGAGGGAATAGGGCATGTGGGAACTCTAGAAACATCTCTCCTTCAGTACAGTAGACATGGCTCATTATTCGGAGCACATTTTACACTTTAAAATGCCCAAAGAAATGCCAATTTAGATTTTTCGAGCATTTTAGGTACAGGAAATCTTTAGTTATTGTAACGCCTATCTCTTGTTAAATTTAAATTAATCGCGCATCTGCTCAGGGAGGTCAAAACCAAGTTACAGTATTGAGCCATTAACCCACAATGCTTTGCTTCTTTCTTCATCAGGTTTGTGCAAGAAAAAAACAAAACAAAACTCTTATGGTAGCTGATGCTTTTAATTCATTGTGTTCCAAAGCATATGTTGTGCTACACGGGAAATGATTTTTAACAAGCATTAGTTCTAATAGATAGTTTTATAGGAATGACTGAGTAGTCCACATATGCACCTTGATCCTCAGTCAATGGTCCTGCCCCCACTCCAAATCACTGCCTTCCCTACCAGCCCACGTGATTTAAGATGGATAAAGATGGATGAACTCCCTGTCCCAGTTTCCCAATGGGATTACATCGGCTTTTAGTAAATTAGCAGACCTCATGGACCTGGTCATCATGGCAGGTTTATATTCCATGGTCAATAATACCTCTGCAAGTCCGGAATACCAAATATCATCTCTTCCACAAGGTTTGAAGGTCTGGGAATTAACACATGTGCCTGTTTAAAGCATCTGGATCAAAACAGAACCTACCAGTGCCTCACACACAGTCCAGCTTAGAGCTAACTATGGAGGAAAGAGTGACAGAAGTCTGTGGGGTGCTGTGCTAAAGCCCGATGTGGATTGTGGCTAAAGGTGCCTTTGTCCATAAGCTTGCACATAATTAAGTCATTACACTAATTTTTGAGCATACACACACACACACACACACACACACACACCACACCACCCACCCACACACACACACACACACACACACACACACACACACACCTACCTTTTTCTGGGCACAAACCCCAGGACTTATGTATGCCAGGCAAGTCCTTATCGCTGGGCTGCATTACTAGCTCCCAGAGTTATACTGAGTTTTTCCTTGATGTCATTGTCTTTAGGTTCTCTGCATCTCTTCTAATTGAATATAATCACATCGTACTCAGAATGTTTCCTTTGTACTCATATCTCCACCCTTTCAAACAAACATTTAAAATGTTTCAGATCTCCTCTCTCTCTCTCTCTCTCTCTCTCTCTCTCTCTCTCTCTGTGTGTGTGTGTGTGTGTGTGTGTGTGTGTGTGTACATCATGAAATCCCGAAGTTGTCTTGGGAGAGCAGGATCTAGTCTGCAGTAGCACTTGTCTTTACAGTTCAGTGTTGGCAAAGTGTGATTCAGGGTCCCTTCATATCAGAACTGCCCATGGTTCACATCAAAAAAGCTCCCTCCCAGCTGAAACCCTCAACTATGGAAAGGTGGTGAGTTTTATGGAACTCCTCAGGAGACTGATGTGCAGCAAAGTTTCAGAGCCCTTTGCCCTAGATTTACCCCACCAGTAGTAGCGACCAGGAAATTATCTACATAATGCTTTCTGGCCCTGAAAACTCTATTACCCTAATGTATGGGTCACATGGCTGCTTGTAAATGTAAAAGACACATAGGTAATTGCATTTTCCCTTGCTGGCACTGAACAAAATATGGGGGAAAGTGAAGGAATTTCAAAAAACACTCTACTCTACTATTCATTTTGAATGTTTTTCTTTAAATTGGGTTTTCTTAATCTTGGCCTCATGTTAGCTTCTCAAAAATGCCACCATCTAGGCCACACTCCACAAGCATGAGTTTGATGTCTCCCCGGAAGCAATACAGACATTGGTATAGAACCATTGGTATAAGTGGGCTCAATAGAAGCCGTAAAGAGTATTTTTAAGATTGCTGAAGCAAAGTTCATTATCAAGAGCTGAAAATAACACAAAAGAAGACAAAACTTCATCGAACTGGGATTCTGGTTCATCTCCTTTGCTCAAATTAATGTCATCATTGTCATACCTTTTTACTTTGACACTCCTTCTCAAATCCAATTTCCATAATATAGTCTTATGTGTGTATTTAATTTGCCATACCCATTAGAGCAGAGAAAAGTCATAGGAAAAGAGCTACCCTTTTCTCTATGCATTGGGGAACGTCAAGGGAGTTAGGTGGGTAAGAATCCTGCCAAGCACCTAATGACTTTAATGAGATCAGCAATGTAAGGCTTCTCAGGTGACAATGTCGCACAGAATACGCAAGCAGCGCCTTTCCCTTGGTGGCAGAGTGTCACTGCATCAAAGCCAAGCTGTGGCTGGGTTAATCGATTCAGAAGGATTCTTGTTGAGAAACTGTCATCTCTAAGGGAATATTGATGTGATTTCCTCGCATCTGTCACTTTACATCAGGTATGAATTATGCTGTATAATGGGTTCAGGTGCTCGTCTAAATTGACTGTCATAAAACCCTCACGTGTGAGATTTCAGTGAACTCATCTCATTCCAGGGATGAAAATAAAGGAACAGAATGGTGGCAAGAGTATGAAAGGGCCACTCCACCCACTATCAACAACAAAAAATAATGTCTGAAAACAGTTATTAATTTATTGATGACTCAGTTTGTCAACTTGCAGCCCTAAGCTCCTCCGACAAACATCTCAGGTGCAGTGATGAACTAATGAGACAGACAGAGAGAAAGTGGGAGTGTCCTAGTAGGGTGAACTAACTACATCAGTTGCCAATGTGGAGCCAAATGTATATCAAGGTATAACACTATATCTGCCTTGACTAGGGAATTTCTACTTCTGGAAACTCAACCCAGAAGAGATCATACTGGCTATAAAAAGATTACAAGTACATGTAAAAAAGGAAAAGAATATATGGACATCTTCATTGTAGCACTGATTCCACTCATAAAACTTGAGAGACAACATAAATACAGCAAAGTATGTCTAGGACACAGATTATGAAAACATCAAAAATGCTGATGAATATCTAGTATTGAGAAGCTATCTAATACATCTAACTGAATACAAATAAATGTTATAGAACCAGGTATATAATCATGTTACATTTATGTAAGATTATATACATACATATATGTATACTTATGTAGAATAGAGAAATACCTCAAAACGGTTTATTGAAAAGAATTTTTAAAGCAGGATCTTGCTGTCCCTCCACGATGAGACTCAGACTCCAGGTTACAGATGCGTACCAGCATGCCTAGCTTATTGTACTTTCATGTGTTGCTTGAATTTTTTTTTAAAGCCAGGTACATTCAGCAATTTCACAAAACTAATAAAGCTACTTTTTAAAAAAATGAATGTGGCCGGGCGGTGGTGGCACACGCCTTTAATCTCAGCACTTGGGAGGCAGAGGCAGGTGAATCTCAAGGCGCAAAGCTACACAGAGAAACCCTGTCTCAAAAAAAAAAAAAAAAAAAAAAAAAAAAAGAATGTGATAAGCAGCTTTGCATGAGTAAAAATGACTGAGAGATTTGAAAGGGTTCTTAGGATTGTGCCACCACTCAGAGATGATGATAATTGATGATGATGATGACTGAATAGCATAATAATCACGCATGACCAGAAAACACTAATTTACAATTTGGGAGGAGAGGCAACAGCCACGCTCAGGGCCATGGAGACAATAGTAATAAATGGAACCGAAATTAAATAAACAAGCACAGGAGAATTTGCAAGCAGATCACATTGGGAGCCTGGGAAAATACTACATGACATTTGAGAAATGTAACACTAAGACTAATGCACAGGATTTAACACCATTATTCAGGGGAGTTTATGTTGGCCTGTGAAGAGCTTTCCAGAGGAAATGAACGTGAGAGGTGATTTTAAATGTGTGAGGCAGACAGCTTGTTGGAGAGGAAGTCAAATAGAATATTTCACAGAGTCCAAAGGAAGGAAGAAGAATATTTTGCCTTGGGAGCTCCAAAGAGGAAATGTGAAGTGATCTCCATTATCCTGTCGTTACTGTCAGGGCCTCCAGAGAGGCTCTGTGAGTAGTCACAGGCACCTTCAAATGCTTTGGCAGGTACATGGCATGGCAACAGTGGTGGAAAAAAGATCACCTCCAGAAACATCACACTAGGGAATGCCCGGGGAAGCCTGTGTTATCTTTCGCCAGCCGCAGAGATACGGCTGTGTCCGCAGTGGAAGCTGACAGGAGTGTTCTCAGTCACAGTGGGGATGTCTCACAGGACGCAGACACTGCTGTACCTGCTAAGGTGGTCCCGGCTTACCGGTGTCAATCAACCCTTTCCTTCTTCGGCAGTCTGCTCCCACACCGTGAGGTTTGTTTTTGTTTTTTATTATGCCTTTGTGCATTGTGTGAAAAAATTGCAACTCTAGACAGGACATCGGAAGGTAGTTCCTGGGGCTGAGGACACAGCTCAGCCAGGAAGCCCAAGCTAAACAAACACCCAGCCAGGCATGCTGACCAGCTTGGTTTTGAACTAGTCTTATACGGGTAACCACAGCTGTGAATGGAAGAGTCGGGGCTCAGAAGGTCCCACTCCTAGCTCAACAGCTACCGCGGTTGATGGCTGCAGGGGGAAGGAGAGTCATTTTCTTCAGGGGTTTGGCTCCTGGTAGCTGGCTTTTGCTCTGGTGGATAGCCCCACACCTGTGCACTAGCAGGGGCCACCAGACTCACTGGGTTAAAAAAAAAAAAAGCCCAAAGTTAAAAGGACACGGAAGACAGGAAGTTGGAAAGGAGATGACTGGGATGGGATGTCCCAGAGGAATTGGGTCAGAGGAGTGGGGATGAATATGTTCAAAATGCATGTACATCTATGAAATTCTCAAAGAAAACATTTTAAATCCTGAGGGGATGACGGCAGGAGGAACCCTGGGGATCATTGGCTAGCCAGTCCAGCCTAGCCTAATTGGGAAGCTTCAGGTCAGTGAGAGACTCTGCCTCGAAAAATCCATGTGGATGGATCCTGAGGAGCAACATGCCTCAGGCTGCCCTCTGGCCTCCATCACCACATTCACACATGTGCAAGTTCATCCATACACATATGCACTTCATTTGGGTGTAGTTCTATGATACAGGGGAATCTTCTGACTAGGAGTTCACACAGAGCAGCGGCAGGAAGGTATACATTTCAACATGCAACAATTTAATATTATATTCAAATGTCAATAATAGACAAATTAACAATTTGTACCCAAGTACAGTGCTTTTTGTTACTATAGGCATAATTATGCATTGTTGGCGTTCCACTCTGGCTAATAAACTCCTCCATGAGGGTTAAATTACACCCTTTTTACTTTGGCAAACAAGAGTACACATGAATAGTGCTCAGTAAACTCAGTAGATAATGATAGAATGGATGCGACCCTTGGCAAAGAAAGAGGAAAAATCCAAGAAGTGGAAGGAGGAGTCGAGAGGCAAGTGTTGATGGAAAGAGGGACGTCAGAGTGGTGAGTTAATGTCTGGGGACTGAACTTACACACACACACACACACACACACACACACACACACACACACACAGGGATGAGTTCTGCCATTCATGCCATGAATTCAATTAATGAATGATTACAAATACTGAGGAAAATACAACACCAGCTATGCTCAGAATACTTTAAAAATAGTTTTGTAAAGAGTATCATTATCCCTTAAAAGTGCAATGTAACCAAGAGTTACAGGCATTTCTGCTGTATTTATTCCAAGTCATTTTGGCATGATTTACAATTTATGAAAGTCTGGATGTTCTTGTGCTTACCTGTAAATCCATCACTCAGGATGCTGAGGTGGGAGGATAATTATGAGTCAGAACCCAGCCTGGACTACAGAATGAGTTCCAGGCCAGCTAGAGCCACATAGTAAGATCGTGTATTGCTATCAATGAATGGATGGATGTTAAAGTGTATTAGAGGAGGTGTCGGGATTCTATGCAAATATTACATCATTTTCTAGAAGAAATTGAGTGGTAACATGGATTTCAGTATCCTGCAAGGGCCCCAGGTCAACCCTCCATGCCCCTGAGGGATAGCACAGTGACATCGTCCTGACCCTATTATTTCTAGTTTTCCTGCAATGCAACTTTAAGATGATAATTGCCACCAAGTTGCTCAATGGCTGTAGAGCTGGGTAAGGAGTACATTGTCCCAAATTTCTCTCAACAGTCCTCTGTTTTCATGGTTAATTTACAGCTGTCTATAAATGAGAAATCTGCCTTTTGAGTCCCTGGAGAAACTGCTCTCAAGACCTCCCAGCCAGGTCCAACCTAAACCTTCAGACTCTTAAATCCCTTCTCTAAAACAGAGTAGTTGTTGCACACAACATGTATCATTTCGCCATATTAAGCCATCCCTGATTACCTACAATACCTAACATAATGCACATGCGTTTTCAGAAGTTGATACAACTTCGTGTTTTTAGACAATAATGGCATGGAAATGCCCTGCAGATGTTCAGTACTGACAGTTATTTCCCCAAATACTTTCAGTCCGTAATTGGTGGGATTTGCTAATATAAACCTATAGCTGTGACACTCCAACTGTGTCAGATTTAGTCCTCATGCCACGCAGTGTAGGTCACCCAAAGACAGACCCTATGGTGAGGCACCGAGTTCAAACAGGCTGTTTGTGAAGACACGGTGGCCACCATTCCACCAGGGCCCATATGGTAGGGGCCATTCCGCATCATGCGAAGTGAGGTCTCTTCCTTCATTCAGACCAAGGCTGGCTGTGACCTGCTCACACAAAGAGAAAGCTGCTGAAGTAATATGTGGCCAACTTGCTTTGAAGTGATTTGAAGTGAAATGTCACCCATGCATGTGTCAGTGTTTAGACCCCAGCTGTCACTGCTATTTGAGGTTCTGAAAACATTAGAATGTGGGGCCTTCCTAGAGGAAGTGGGTCACCTGGAGTTTATTCTTGAGGACTGTGTCTTATTTCAGGCTCCTCCCTGCCCCTCCTTTTGCTTCCTGTTCATCACAAGGTGTACAACTTCTGACACATCTGTCCCCTCCCCAGTGACATACATTACTCACCAGAGGCCCAGAAACAGCTGAGTGACCAAGGACCGAGAACTCTGAGACCATGAGCCAAAGCAGACCTTTCCTCTGGGTTTAACCACAACTCTGAGATAGTGGTTGCTACAGTCAGACCCCGGATGCCAACAGCCACTTTGTAAAGAATCTAGACTCGTATACAAAAACTACTTTTAAAAAGAAAGAAAAATGAGGTGTTTTGTAAAAGGAAAGAGATAGAACATCTAAGTGTCAGACAGTCAAAGCAAGCATCTTGGGGTCTTCCAGCCCCCCAGCTCTCAGCTGAACGGAACTGAGCAAGGGACCTAATGTCACACAGCACTGAAGACTTCCTAGGCCCACGCTGTTGGGATGTCTGACCTACAAAACCAGGAGAGACGCTAAACCATCATTGCCTGACCAAGTCACCGCGCATGCGTCAGGGAAGCAGAGACATCCAGTCTATAAACCAACAGTCAGTTCCTGGGCAGCCAGTGCCCACAATGGTGTGATTTCCTAGGGCAGCAGGCCGGCTTCCCTGCAGAGAGAAACCACGTGCGAAGAAGAAATGCAGGCCCTCAGACAGTTGGAGGGCAGGTCAGTGTGCAGAAAGGAGACAAAGTCACAGGCGGGAGACAGGTGGGATCAGAGCGCCAGAGCTTACTCGGTATCTGCTGCCTGCGTCCTTTTAATTGGCCTGCTGTGGTTTGTGTTCCAAGGCAAACCCTTGCGTCCCTAGAGATTAAAATGTGTTTTCTCTGCAAACCTGATCCCGTGAAGCCTCTAAGCCACACATTTATTTCCGAAAACATTGAATCTGCTCATACCGTTGGCCAAAGAGGAGAAACAAATCCTAACAGCGTAACACTGGTGTGTGTGTGTGTGTGTGTGTGTGTGTGTGTTGGGAGAGAACAGACTTCTAAAGAAAAGCATAATCCTTTCTCCCAAGCCCTTCAGAGTCTGTAAAGAGGCAGCAGCCAACAGGGCAGCAGCCAGCACCCAGCAACACTAAGAAATCCTCCCGTGAATGCGCCTTGTGCAATAAAAGCTCTGCTGTCGGAGAAGAATGCCTGGGATTTTCTTTGTTTTTCTGTTGGTGGTGATGAGGTCACCCAGAGGACCCAGTCTCTCCTCTTGTTGCCCTGGTAATCGAAAGCACGTAATTAGAAGCTGGCTGGTGACAGCATCACATGTGGTTCTGTGACCCAAGAACAGTTTTTTGGGTTGGTTTTTTTTTTTCTTTCTTTCTTGAGCAAAGCTCATTAGGCCATATTAAATTCAGAATAGCTTTTGATTCACACAGTGGGCACTGGAATGATCCTAAGTGGGGGTTTTAACCTAAGAATTCCCTAAACACAGAAGAGGTTTGAAACCGGATTTTTTTTTTTTTTTCAAAGTAAAGAGCTCACTCAGATAGAGTTTGGGCTTCTAACAATCACAGAAAGCAGGCAGTGGGTGTCTGGTAGGGAAGCCTAAGATCTGGGATGAGGTTGGTGTCTGGAGAGAGGGAAGAAAATAGGAGATGGAGGGGGAAGAGAGAAGGAGGATAAAAGGGGGGGTAGGCAGAAGGAGGATGGAGAAGACATGAGGGGATAGGAGAGAGGAGGGCTAGTGTTGTGGGATATTTGTACACTGTGTGAAGGTGTATTGCTGTGATTGGTGTAATAAAAAGCTGAATGGCCAATAGCTAGGCAGGAGGTATTAGGCAGGACTTCCGGGCACAGAGAGAGGAAGTAGGAGGAGGTCATTGAGGCACAGGGAGACCTAGAAGGAGTTGCACATACAGAATGAAAGAAAGGTAAAAAGCCATGAGGCAAAATGTAGACTAATATAAATGGGTTAATTTAAGTTGTAAGAGCTAGTGGGATAAGCCTAAGCTAAGGACCAGCTCTCATAATTAATAAGAAGTCTCTGTGTCATTATTTATGAGCTGGTGGCCCAAAGAAAAGTCTGACTACAGGCTAGGGAACAGACAAAAGGGAAGGGGAGGGGGAGGGAGGTAGGAGGGGAGGTAAGGGAAGAGCACTCTGGCCAAGGCTGTGGTAAATCTGGACCAGTGCTATTGGATGAGCAGAGCCACAATACAGCTGATGGGCTGTTTCCTGCCGCCTGGATGATTGTCTCTGATCACTCCATCAGCCATAAGCTGGGATTTTTCTTTTCTTTTTCTTTTCTTTAGGTTCTGCAATTCTAAGACCTAGTCATTCACTTCTGTGACCGTCTTTTCTTGTATAAGAAAATTCTGAAAAAAATAAAAAATAAATTAAAAAAATCAATCAATGAGTCAATCAATCAATCAATAGATAAAATAAAATAAAATTCTGAGGAGGCTGGTGGCACACACCTTTTATCTCAGCATTTGGGAGGCAGAGGCAGATGGATCTCTGTGAGTTCAAGGACAACCTGTACTACAAAGTGAATTCCTGGACAGCCAGGGCTACAAAGAGAAACTCTGTCTCAAAAAACCAAAAAAAAAAAAAAAAAAAAAGAAAAGAAAAGAAAAGAAAGAAAGAACAGTAAGCTGAGTAGCTGAGTTAATCCTATGTACTTTCTTAGGAGAAGAGGGGATTGATTGCGTGGATCTGGGTTTTGTTTTCAGGTTTTCTTTGATTGTTTTCTTTTGTTGTTTTGACACAAGGCCCTTACTGTGTAGCCCAGTCTGGCCTTGACATCATGATCCTCCTGCTTCAGGCTCCTTAGTGCACACTTGGCTCGCACAGGGCTTCTGAGACATGGATCCAAACTCCTGTCCTGGCCAGGCTTTGGGCTATCCTTTGCTCACACTCTTCTGAGGTGAGAATAAAGGTCCTCAGTGGGACCCAGCAGTACAGGCCTGTCATCCTCGTTGCTCGACAGACTGAGGCAATAGACTGCGAGTTTAAGGCTACTCTGGGCTACAGTGTGAGCTCAGAGTCAACCTGGGCAGCTTAATGAGACACTGTCTCAAAATAAAAAGTTTATGTTAGTCAATAAAATAAGCACAGCGATTTCAAAATAAGCATAATTGATGACTTAGTTACTTTTTAAAAAGTGAAAAGTGGGTTCTGGTACAGCTCAGTGGTAGAGACAGGGAGAAGGCCCTGGTTTCAATCCTTTGAACCCCATTGCCCCCCAAAGAGCCAAGTCTCTCAAATCAGCACAGAAAGGTTACCTACTGCATAGACACAGGGGCAGCTGTGCATAGAGAAGCTACTGCAGATGCGCCATGCAGCCTCATCCTAAGTCTACAAAAGGAGGGTGGTGGGCACCTCGGGAGTCAGAAAAGGAGAAGATGGCTTTCTGCTTCCGGTGTTTGAGAGTGCATGACCTCCTGCTGGCTTACCTAGATTCAGCCTGTACCCTAGTCTACGGTTTCATATACATTGTCCCTTGCTTCAAATGCAACTTGGAGCCTGCAGGAGTACCCTGACATCTCCCTCGTCTCTCTGAGTATGGTATACTCAAAGATATATCTCTGGGGTTTCTCCCTTCAAGGTTACAGCAACGTGTGCACATGATGTTTGCTAGTATCTCAATCTTTTTAACTCGTGGGCCCAAATGGGGCATCAAGAGTTCTGTGGTCCCCATTTTGTGAAATTAAATTCAAATCTGTCTTGATGCATTTGAAGGTGTCAGGGGGGCAGAAATCCATAGATTGTATGTTGGAGTCCCGAGTGGAAAAACAGCCAAAGAGACTCTCATGGAGACAGCTGCTAGGCAGCTTCTTTGAAGGCAGCAGGTCTGCTGAAAGCTTGTATTTCTGCTTGGGAGGAGAGGAGGGGAGGGCAACGCTCTGACAATGGCAAGCAGAGGACCCCAGTGGGCCCAGGTGTGAGAGTGAGAGTAGAAAGCAGGGCCAGACAGCCTGCTGACTCGGCTTCCCTGCTGGCCTGGAGGGGGCATGCACTTAGAGGTTCCATCAGCAAGAACGGGGAGTAAGTCTGTTGCCAGCAGCCAAGGATGGCCCAGGTGAAAGGGGAGCCACTGGATTCTCAGCCTGGCTGGGATCCTGGGCCTGGGCAAACTGAGTTCTAGATTCAGCTCTCAGTCAAGTATACGCCTGTCTCTCTGTCCATGATGCAAATTATATTAGCATGCTTAGAGTTTCCTCCCAGCTTTAGAATAACAATTCTCTCGATTCCCTGAGTTTATCAGAGTCTTTCTTGCACAAAGAAACAACTTGGAAGAGCTGGGCTTTCTAGAAACTACAGATTTTACAATTTGTCAGTAGTTATTGGGGAAAGTTACTGATTTCTAATTGGAATTTCAGACAATAAACAATGAATAAATTTTAATGTAAGTTCCAAATATTATTCTGGAAATACTTATCTAGACAGTCCTTATTTTGCTATGATTTTACTTAACTTCTTCTTTTTTCTTTAGGATTATTGGAAGGTACTACCTTCAATCTTCAGTTCAGATGGTACTTCAAGTCTGATTTGGATCTTATCTTGGGGGAATGATATGTAGTTTGCCTAAAACTCACATTAAACTGAGTCTTCAAAAATGTATTAGCATATATTCATTGTATAAAGTGATGGGCATAGTGTTACATGGCTATAATGGCAACATTTTGTAGGCTGAAGCAGGAGGATTGTCATGAATTTAAGACCAGCAAAGCCTACATAAAAAAACCCTGTTTGGAAAATTGATACACACAAAAAACAAAAAGCAAAACAAAAAACAACAAAAAAAAAAAAAACAAAGCCAGGAACAGGGATGGGTTGCTCTGTGACATTCTAATTCAGACCTATCATGCGCTTCGCCCACATCCACCCCACGAGCCTCGTCTACCCCTCTCCCCTCCCACTAGTCTCTTTATTCTTCACAGATAGTACTGATGTCTAGAACATATAAAGAACTCAAGATACTAAACAGAAAAACAATCCAGTAAGTAAATGGGCAAATAAAGTGAACAGAAAGTCCCCAAAGGTGACCGCCAACAACAAATGGCCAGAAAATACATGAAAAGCTGTTTCATATCCTCAGCCATCAGTGACACACAAATTAAAATGATGTTGAGATACTGTGCGTGCCAAACATTAAGAAAATAACAAAAATGCTGGCCAGGATATTTCTGGGGGAAAAAACTGTGATAATTTTACTTACTAAATCTGGTGACCATGTTTGCATATTGTGAGTAAAAGAGGGGAAATGGGGGTACTGAACTCTGTACACATTTGACGTTTCAATGTAGTGGCAAACTCGGGTTTACAGAGGCCATCTGAACTCTGCAGCTTCAGAAACCCCAGCACACGACGTGTCTCCAGCCTGTTCCTTGTAGGCATCGCTGCCAACTCCGGTCTGCTGGGATTTTGACGTCATCCGAAGATTTTTCTGCGTATTTCTTGGGTTCTATATGGTCTGGATGGCAGTCTTTCAAATGACATTACTGGGGATTTGTGTAAGCCCATCTCTTCAGCTCTCATTTTTCAGGCTCTTTTCTATCTTTGTAGGATTTTAGGTCTCTAATTTCATCTAAAAATAGATGTTTATAAGAATGTATAAACTTCTCAGATCAGACTGTTTTAGAGCCCCCGTGATACTATGTTCATTACATAGGTTACTTTGCTTGTTTTCTGCATGTTATGATGTAGTTCTGAAAGGAGAATCAATTAATAACAAATGTTTCTTTCATATAAGAATCCCTTTTAATATTTCTATTTGTTCTTTGAAAAGTTGCAGATGTACACAGTGCATTATAATCGTATCCATCCTCATTTTCCTCCTCCAACTCCCTGCTAGATACCCTCAAAACATCCCCCTCCCAACTTCACATACATGCATACTCAGAGCAGCTGTGAGTCCATGAGTGACCACGACCCCAAAGGAAAATGACTCTTCCTTCCCCAGCCACTACCAAATGGTTAATGTCTCCTCAGCTGGGGGGGGGTGGCTTTTGACCCTCCCCGACTCTACCCCACCCTCATCCATGCTGGAATTCTAACTGGCTTCATCTTGTGCACATTTTATGCAGGTAACCATAGTTGATGTGAGTTCATGGTTGCATCAGTCATGTCTTGTTCAAAAGATAGCATTTCACACAGCTCCCCATCATGGTCTAGCTCTTAGAATCTTCCTACCATCTCTCCCACAGTGTTCACTGAGCTTTGGTGAGAGGTTGATAAAGATGTCTCTTTAGGGCTGAGCACTCATTCACTTATTTCCAGCCTTGTTTCTAATTCTGAGTCTCTGTAGTACCCTCTGGTCCCTGCAAAAGGAAACCTCTCTGACCAAGCTTGAGAGCAGCTCAGATCTAGGGAATAAACAAAAGTGTTTAGAAGGCAATGTGACATGATCATTTGTCAAAATAGCAACAGTATGTCTCCTCCCTCCCAGGGACTATGATATCCCAAGGCTTCTGATCAGGTTTATAGTCCCAGGCCCTTTCTGTGGAGCAGCCTCAAATTAAATCAGAAATTAATTGGTTACCTCATAACATTTACGCCACTACTGCACCAGTGGGTACATCTTGACTGGCAGGTTGGTATTGCAGTATCCAGGGTCTAGCATTTAGTAAGACCACTGTTGCCCTTTCTCCCTTGTGGTCTGCATAGAACCTTCTAGAACTAGGAAAGCTAGCCAGCAGTAAGAAGAAAATTTTCTGGTAAGTTTGAGATTGAATATTTTATGCTCTGTAACTAACACATTTGTAGTGTGTTTGGCAATAGGGTCCCATCATCTAGTTATGGTGTACAACCAAGAACAACAGTAATAATCTATGCTGTTTTGGAGACCTCTGGGCCTTCCTGACCAGTAACTGGTAGAGAGTTATCCCATGGACAGCACCCATGGGATATCATGAAAATCCCATGATTTTCATCAATAACTGTTGTCTTCTTGAAGAAGCATCCACACAGGAACCCCTAGGGAACCATTTAATTTTGACTACAGCCTTAGGGTATACAAAATAATATATATGTACATATATATTTAGTATATTATTGAGTGTTATGTGCAATTACCCTAAAAACACAGCCAATTTCATTAAACTTGGTGACTAGTAGAAAATCAGAAAAATTAGCCTTGGCATGGTAACACATGCTTATAACAAGGTCAGCCTCAGTTACATGAGCTCCCAGCTTACAAGAAAGTATGTGAGAAAGAGTGAGCATAAAATCAGATAAATTAGTCAAAATTATTCTGTCTTAGCCATATATAAAATTTTGTGAATAAAATATGGGCATGATTTAAATATCTCATGAAGGATCTACTGAAAGCATTTGTTATTTCTGATTTGGAATTGAAAGCTGTAGTTTCATTTTCTTTTACTAAGCATTATCACATAGATTTTACATTATTATGGTGTATAGTGTTTTAGGCTTTGTGAATCTCTTCCTAACAGTGCTAGAAATTGACTTAAAATGTACTATGATAGAAAATAAAAATGATTATAAAGGTAATCTAAGATGGATAATGCCAGTAATAGAGGATGAGGAAAAATGTTGAACAGAATAAGCAGAAAGAAACAGAAATAATGAATGCTATTTAGCAATTTTTGAGAAATGAATGGGAATAAGTTATACAATACCTACTCATGTAAGGGATTTTTGTTCAGACTAGTTTTCTTTATTAAATTAATTTTGAGTGATATCTTGTCATTACTTTAAATATACACGGATTGATTGATGATTGTAACTGAATAAACTAGTTCACCATTCTGGATATACTGGTTTCTTAATAACATGAAGTATGCAGCCATTTGCTTGACTTTTTCCCTCTAAAATATTTGAGATGTCATATTGCACTATATGTGTGTACAAACAAGTGTTTAGAGGTAGTGTATCTATGTCCTGGAATATATATCTATTCAGGTGTATGTTAAGCAAGAATGGTAATTACTTTGTGTGTGTGTGTTAATAGTGGTGAGGCTGATAGTGAATACTATCACCGTATTCATCATAGTTTGTATTATACAAATTAATAACTATAGTTAAGGAATACAAAGAAAAAACTAGCTTGGTGTATACAGGGGCAAATAACAACAACAAAAGAGACCCTGTCTCAAACAGGTTGGAGGTGAGGACCAGCACTAGTGTCTGTCCTCTTAAAACATACACACACACACACACACACACACACACACACACACACACCATACAGACCATCATGTAAAAGAATATTTTTAAATTTCAAATTTTGAAAATAATACTTCTCTGTTAATATATGAGCTTATGATTTGGTTTTATCATTGCTTTTCAGACCTTTGTGTGAAGATGCCAGCTGCCTGCTCCTAAGGGTGTTATTTCACCACAAACATAGGCAAATAAATACAAGGAGATGAAGACTCTCACTGCCCTTATCCTTCTCCAACATCTCCTTCTCTGATGCCCCATCCTGCCACATGGACACTCTACAGTGCTCTTATCTAAAATTCCCAGACCCTGGCCCACCCTGACACCTCCCCTGGGTGGCACACTTCAACTTTCTGTTTTTGCCTAGGTACCCTCCACTCCTCCTTCCTCTGCCACCCCCCTCATTCATCATCTGCACCAAGTCACCTGTAGTCAAAGACCCCTTGGGTTTCCACACCATGAGACTCTATATCGGCAGCCCAGCAGTCCAGCCTCCTTCCCCCACTCCCACTCAAAGTGCATATTAATTACTTTTTATCATTGCTGCAACAAAATACCTCTCAAATACCAATCAAAGACTGAAGGGTTTATTTTGGCTTACAGCCTGACAGGATACATTCCATCACGATGGAGAAGGCATGACTTCAGGGGCTTGATGACTTTCTACCCAATGGCCTGCTAACACCTTCCAGCACTGTGAAAGCTAGACAGCAAGGAGGAAGCTCACAGATCAGTTTCTGCTTGATTTCTTGGTGCTCTGCAATAAAAGTGTCTGATGTGTTCAGTAATAGAGCCTTATCATCTAGCTCTGGTAGACAGCCAAGTACAGTGTGGTAGATAGCTTACACTGTTTGGGGGACCCCTGAAGCCTTCATAATAACAACTCATAGGGTGCTATCCTGTACCCGCACTGGTATTTTCACTTAATAGCCTATGATTTCTGGGGGCAGCAATATCTACCCATATAAGGTATTTTTGTTCAGGCTCATTTTCTTTATTAAATTGATTTTTAGAATGAGATCTTGTCATTACTTTAAATATACATTGATTGATTGATGATTGATTGATTGATGAGTTGATTGATTTCTGTGGTGTTGTGTGGGTGTGGGTCATAGCATGAGTGTGGAGGGTGAAGGAGAGCCTGAAGGAGCCTACTTTCTCCTTCCACCATGTGGGTCCCAGGGAAAATGAGGGTGATAGGCTTGACAAGTGACCTTATCCATTGAGTCATCTCACCAGCCCTTAAGTTATAATTTTATATTAGCCTACAAGGTAGTAGGCTTCTGTAGCATGTTTCATTCATCCTTAATATTGGCTAATCGTTCCATGCTTTAGTGGGAAACATACTATTTTTGCTAAATGGACACATTGTTGAAGTCTCTCAAATGTTTATATGTATGTCCATAGGTCAGTGCCCTTCTCAGTCTTGGTCAGAGAAGTTTATTTTTGCAATAAAGATTAATGCAAAGACCCAACAACTGGTCAAGAGTGCTGAGGATGGGTGACTATAAAGTTCTTAGTCTTAGAGATGGAACATCTCTGTCACCCCCTCCAGGGCTTGGGGAACATGATAAAGGAGGTGGTAGAAAGAGTGGAAGAGGTGGAAGATGGGGAGGAGAGCTGTGAAATGCTGCCTTCTTGACATGGCATGGCCACTGTATCCCAAACTCTCAGAACTGGTGTTTACCTACATAAGACCCATTCAATATTGAGCCCATCAAAATTCATTCTATCATAAATGGGAGAGGGACTCACAAGGCCCCACCCCTACCTGAAGAGCAAGCAATGGTTACTTTGGGATAGGGAGTTATATTATCAGTGTTGTAGCCATAGGAAAGTGACTGTTACTTGGATAAATACCCGCCCCTCATGATCGTGAAAGCAACTCCAATGAAACATGGTGGGGACACACACATAATTAAGACATGAAAGTTGAGGGGGACTTGTTGGTGGTTATTTTTTTTACCCTTTGGGTTCTTTGAGGGGGCCATCACCCAGCTCCCAAATAAATCACACACAGAGACTTAATTCTTACTTATAAATGTCCAGCCTTAGTTTGGCTTGTTTCTAG
The DNA here is from genome assembly GCF_004664715.2 of Peromyscus leucopus. Taxonomy (NCBI): domain Eukaryota; kingdom Metazoa; phylum Chordata; class Mammalia; order Rodentia; family Cricetidae; genus Peromyscus; species Peromyscus leucopus. The sequence goes on along the minus strand of NC_051067.1, from coordinate 22,077,297 downwards.
TCAACTTTTCTTAAATTAGCCCATCTACCTTTTGCCTCTGGGCTTTTACCTCACTCTAATTCTGTATATTCTTTCCATCTTATTCCATGTCTGGCTGTGTGACTGTGTGGCTGGCCCCTTCTTTTTTGGCTCCTTCCTTTTCTCGTTTCTTGATCACCCTTCTCCAAGATTTTTCCTTCTATTTATTTTCTCTGCCTGCCAACCCTGCCTATTCTTTCTCCTGCCTAGCTACTGGCCATTCAGCTCTTTATTAGACTATCAGGTATTTTAGATAGGCAAAGTGTCACAGCTTCACGGAGTTAAACAAATGCACTATAAAAGAATGCAATGCATCTTTGCATCATTAAACAAATGTTCCACAGCATAAACAAATGGAACTCATCTTAAAATAATATTCTACAACAGGGAGTTGGAAAGAAGCGTTCAGCAGGAATGTAAGAAGAATGAGGGGATATTGGTGAAAGTATACTGTCCTATCCTATCCTATACTATATAGATATAGATACACAAACACACACACACACACACACACACACACACACACACACTGGGTTAACACTGGGTTAATTTAACAAACTAGGGTTAGGCTCTGGCTAGTGGTAAAATCAAAAAAGGCATAAGTAGGATCTGTTCAGTGTGTGAGCAGATATTGGACAGTGTGAGGATGAGGGAGCACACAGGTTTTCCAGAACAAACTGGCACAGCCACTGAAGACACGCTGTACAGTCCAAAGTCATGACTCATTGTTTTCAATAGAGAAGAACTGGCTGGGTGTGGTCAGGCACTAACCGAGGCTGGTGAGAACCTGATTCTATCTCTTTCAGAAAAGGAGCTTTTATTTAGCCGAGGTAGTCCTTTGAACAATTTCCAAGGTCAGTATTCTTTTTAGAGAGTGTTGGCATTCCATATTTTTATAGAAATGATCATTGTGAAATTTGGAACTGCTGTTAAAATAATGTGTGTGGTGGTTTGAATAAAAATGGCCCCTATAGACTCATAGGGAGTGGCACTCTTAGGAGCTGTCACCTTGTTGGAAGAAGTGTGCCATTGGGGGAAGGCTTTGAGGTTTCAGATACTCAAGTCAGGACCAGTGTCATTCTCTCTTCCTGCTGCCTGAGGATCTGTATGTAGAGCTCTAAGCTCCTTCTCCAGCACTATATCTTCCTTCCTGCCATAATGATAATGAACTGTAAGCCAGCCCCAATTAAATGGTTTCCATTATAAGAGTTGCTGTGGTCATGGTGTCTCTTCACAGCAATAGAAATCCTAACTAAGACAATGTGATAAAAAATAATATTTGAAAAGGTTTTATGTCTAGAAATAAAATTGCTTAGCTCCAAGGAGTTTATTTTCTACCTTAAGCTTTAAAATTAAAATGGAGAAATATGATCATTATCTATAAAGAGATGAATGACCAGAGTTACAAAAGCTAAACAAAATATCTGCATATTCACTTGATCACATATACACATTTTTACTGTTTTTCCTCACAAGAAAATACATTTATTTTCAATTTTGTTATTACTTTTAATTTTATGTGTATAAGTGTTTTGTTTACATGTATGTCTGTGTACTGTGTGAGTGTCTGGTGCCTGGAAGGCCAGAAAAAAACATTGGATACCCTGAGATTGGAGTTACAGATGATTGTGAGTTGCCATGTGAATGGTGGGAACCAAATCTGGGTCCTCCACAAGAGCAATCAGCGCTTTTAACTCCTAAGTCACCTTTCCAGTCCCATAAATTCATTTTCAGTGTTCACTCAGACACAACAAAAACACCAGCAGCACTACTAGAGCATGGTCATCGATTTGGTGCCTAGTTACTTTCACGTGGGCATTCACGACCAAGGTGCGTTTGTTCTCCACCCTCCGTGCTGACCACAGCATGAACAAGCAAAATACCAAGTTCCAAGCCCTCAGAGCACTTCACAAGAGGACATGCTGACATGTTTTCATACTGCAAATCCTATTAATCCAGATGACAGAGCATAAGCCAACCTGATGCAAAGAACTGCAAAGATCATTACAATAGAGAGGTATATACCTGAGAACCAGCCAGCTACCTCTTTAGGGAAAGCAGAATGTTTGCCATGCGCGTCTCAGTAATGTTGTGATTTTATAAAATAAGCAATATTTTCTTTAGAGTCAATGTGTTTACAGCATAAAAACGTGTGTCATAACACTATGAAACTACATTATCATTCAATAAGAATGTACACCTGCACATACACACACACACACACACACACACACACACACACACACACAAACACGCATGCATGCACGCGCACGGAGAACCATTTATTTTCATACAGTCTTCCCATTACTCACATAATCAGTGACAGAGTATTAGATCTCAAGCAGATCCCAAATGTGCAGTCCTCCCGATTCAGCTTTCTGGTGTCTGAGGTTTCAGGTGTGGTTGCAGGTTGCAACTGCCACCATTTTATGTATATGATTGTGTGAGAGTGGACTATGTGTATGGTGTAGGCCTGGGCAGGACATTGTGTGTCCTGGACTACCACTCTGTGCCTTAGTCTCTTGAGGCAGGGTCTCTCACTGAACCTGGAACCAGGCTTATGGCCAGCAAGCTTGCAATCCTCATGTCTCTGTTCCTCCCGCAGTGCACAGGAGGTTGCCAATTTTTCTAACATAGGTTCAGGGGTTTGTCATCCTTCTGCAGCGTACATTCTAACCCACTGAGCCATCTCTCCAGCCCCATCATTTTATTAATTCTTATCAGACCCTATGTAAGGAATACTCATCTTCATCTTCATCTGATATTTATTTCACAAGAAAGGCCTAGCTGCTCTCCCACAGCCCCCAAACTCCAGCAGTTCATAAGAACTGTGTATTCCAGCAGTGATCAGTGTCCTTCCATAGTGTACCCACCATTTTTCTAATCTATACTAATTCCTAAATTCCTTATTGTTTTCCTAGGCAGTGAGCTAGTTTTTTGTTCTGTTTATTTGACTAAAAAGTTGCCCTTTTAAGAATAACTGAGATCAGATTGAGTTACTAAGCACTATTTAACACATGAATATTTGCAAAAGAAGACTATTCTTATGCAGCTTTAAAATATGTCTTCTAAAACCCTCAGAAAAATAGTATTGAGAAATTGTTGACCGAGTGGTGGTGGTGCACACCTTTAATCCCAGCACTCTGGAGGCAGAGCCAGGTGGATCTCTGTGAGTTCAAGGCCAGCCTGGTCTACAACGCGAGATCCAGGACAGGCACCAAAACCACGCAGGGAAACCCTGTCTTGAAAAAAGAAAAAAAGAAAGAAATTGTTGACAAGGTATGTTTATAAGAATAAATAATCCTCTCTATAACTCCCTGTCCTTATGAGACCCATAAATAAATCAATAAATAAAGTGACAGTGTAGGGCCTAGTACTTCCCTAAGCTTGGCATGTTTAGGACTCTATGACCTTTTCATGGTCAAAGCTGTTCAATAATAATGTCAAGATTTTATGTGCCTTTGTAAATTGCATTGTTTCATGGTGTCTAATACTATTATCCAAAGCATATTTGACCAACTGAACTACTGAATATAGAAACAGAAGAGAATCGAGCTCTCTTCTCTCCAGCAAGACACGAAAGGGATTTGTAAAATGTGAAATAATACTTTTCTTCTCCCTCACTGTTTTGGTTTTGGATATTAATTGTCTTTCATGAAAACACATTGCTGATATTAATCCAGTGGTTTATTATTGTTGTAAATGAATTCAATAGCTATTGAAAACATATCTCTGGTTTAATTTCTAGCATAGTAAATATTGATAGATGCAACCTACATTGTCTTTGGGCTGTTCATCTTTTTTAAGACCATAGATTTCCTGGGAGCAAAATGGCCGGGAATGTTCCTGTCAATCTGGAGATATTTTCAAATTCAGATACCTTTTTCTAAACAGTGTTGCAAAAAGATGTCCTAGATGACTCAGAGGGGGAATATTCCCTGTAGAGACTTGTAGGCTGGTTATCAGTTCGCTGCACCTGGCCTTGCTTCCCCTGAGGTCATCTTCAGCTCCCCCTCTAGCTGCCTTGGAGGCAGGAGAAGCTGCAGGGGGGGGGGCTCTTGGGGCTCTTGGAAAAGGCTTACCTAAGGTCCTAAGCCTCTCAAAGCTTCATCAGTGTTAGCAAGCCTTCCAAAGAAGTCCCACCATCACCATCTCCCTATCTAAAACTGATCGTATTTGATGAATGGAGTGAAAGCAGTCATTTCAACAGACATATCTGATTTCTATTGCATAAGAATTATCTGGGGTGCATTCTAAATGTAGAGAGATTCCCAGACCCCACCTTTGACCTAAAGAATCCATGATACAGAGATTAAAGCAAACAGGCTCCTCCAGGATTCTTTTTTTTTTTTAATTTTATTTATTTTATTTTACAATACCATTCAGTTCTACATATCAGCCACGGGTTCCCCTATTCTCCCCGCTCCCACCCTCTCCCCTTTCCCCCAGCTCACCCCCCATACCCACCTCCTCCAGTCCAAATCCTCCCCCGAGGACTGCCATCAACCTGGTAGACTCAGTCCAGGCAGGTCCAGTCCCTTCCTCCCAGACTGAGCCAAGTGTCCCTGCATAAGCTCCAGGTTTCAAACAGCCAACTCATGCTCCACAGTATATAAAGAACTCAAGAAACTAGACATCAAAATACTGAACAGTCCTCCAGGATTCTTGATGAGCAGTGTCTCCAGGAGACCACAGTCAGTACACAGAATTCCAGGGAGGGCTGTGGCCAAGACAGTCTCTCATACCTGCTTTGACCCCAGCTCTGGGGGAGAGCTCACCTAAGCAAAATCCAGAACAAAGGGACATAGTCCAGGAGCTAGAGAGCCTTGGGAGAGTCTTTCACAGGGATAGTGACAGATGGAAGAAAAGGACATGAAACGGAGGTAAAGAAATGAAAGAAATCCCAAGCCAATAGGAAAGTTCCAGAAGTGAGGGGTCTGGAGCGCAAGACTACCAATACTTCTATCCAAGATTTTAATGAGAGCCATTGCTAAGCTCACTATAGATTGGGTAAATATGCCAAAGTCCAGCATTAGTGAAGATTCCAGGGAATCTTCAGATAACAGAGGGAAAACCTGAAAGCCAGAGGAGAAACTAAATAAACACAACCTAAAATGATATGTGAGTAAGCACAGATGGGGCCATGGGAGAACTCGGATCTAAGATCTGCAGTGAAGAACATCCTTACCTCAGACAATGCTCAGAGGCAGAACTCCTGTGTGGGTGTACCCTCCTCTCCTGACCTGGCAGTTTAGGAGGCAGAGAGCTGGAGGGAGACATCTCTGGGTCTGATCCTTCACCAAGTACCACCCATCACTGAGCAACTTACAAATCTAAACAACAACAAAAACCAACTCAGCCAGGAGCAATCTTTATAACTCTCTTCTTTGACGGGCCACAGATTAGTCAGTGGTGTTTGATGGAAAAGACTAAGGCATAGCCAGGGGCTAAGTGTAAAACCTCCCTCCTCTCTAGTTGATCTAACAGTAAGTTGCTTTCAAAGATGAGTTTGAGGTGGTAGCTCTGTTCCTCGGTTCCAGAGCTCACTGTGAGTTATAGAGCATTCACATACCGGCGGATTTAAAGCTAACACTAATACATTTCAGCAAAGGCCTAATGAATTTGAGCGAGGTGGTAAACAGGGTAAAATTTAATTTACCTAGCTGACTTTTGGTCGCCAAAATATTTTCAACTTTCACTTATTTTTATTGCACAAACAGGATTAGGGTGTTCAAGCGAGTCTTACGCAGGTTTTGCAACACATTTACAAGTACGGATCTGTGTGGCAAAGAGCACTTTCAGCACCATGGGCGTTTGATCAAGCAGAGGAAGGAGGGATTCTGCCAAGCCCTTATCGCGCCCCCACCCCAACTCACCCCACCGCCAATGTCGGGTTCTGAAGGTGAGAAGGAAGAGAAAGAAATACACCATGCAGTTTTCAGAAGCTAGACTCTGGTATCGAGCTGCAAGTCCTTCTTCACTGGTCATTAAAAGGGCTGCAGTTCATTTTTGGAAGCTTGTGAGACTCTTTCCACTAGGTCGGATCTGTTTAAGAAATGACCTTCCTGATGCTTTCAACGGTAGCTCTTCTGCAAGAATGACGGCACATCTTCTACACACTTTTTCTCTCTCCAAATCAATACTTACTGAACTTTATGTATTTGTAAAGGCATCTGCTATTTCATAAAATAATGCAGCATCAGCTAACTGGTTGGTTGGAACCATTAGCCTCTTACTTTATCCTTTGTATCTGTTACCTCAAAGGCCCATCACGGGTGGACACTGAGCAGCAGAGGTAGGGATGTGTGCCGGGGCTCTCCATGAGAGCCTGCTTGAATCTGAAGGTGACTTTTGTGAATGAAGCGCTCTCCAGATCATGTGCTGAAGGTGAGGCCCCATAGTATAATGGGACCACAGCCCGTGTAAGATGCGTAGGAGAGAGCATGGGAACCCCCGCCCCCCCCCCGCCCCCGCCACTGCTCTGCCCTGTGATCTCGGGATGAGGGAGAAATGGATTCTGTGACCTGTCACCAAGAATTAATCCTTGTTCGCTCTGAACTGATTTGCCTTTACTGTGTATTTGCGTTTGATATATATTTTTATATAATGCATTTGTAAGGCGGGGAAATATCCCCTCTACCCACCCGTCCCTCTTAGTTCCCGGGTGGAATCTAGGAACCGAGTCACTAGAAGGCTGGTTATCAAGAGAAAGCACACAAGCTTTATTAAATTTGCATGTATATGAATATCTTCTCAGGAGAATGAAAGTTGAAAAGACATAAAGACTCGTCCCTTTTATACTCTGAAACAAAGACTGATCAATTTATGAAGGTTTGACAGGATAAAGGGGTCTGTGGGTAGAGTTGTAAATTCTAGGGACTTCACGGAAGCTGGTGGGAGATAGGGGTTACTTCATCTGGCTGACTTATTAAGCTTCATCACAGTTCCAAGCTGTAGTCATTGATAATAAAGGCCACTTTCCCATTTTGATACAGGGGACATGCCTCCCAAAAGAATCTTGCTTGCTCCATGGAAATGGCCCTTTTAGACATTATAGTTGAATTTGACTTCACTCTAATTTAGTCACTTAAATATCTACCGACCCTGCTACTTGATCTGTTAATTTTCTAACATGCACATTTGATTCATAGAGTGGTCTAGACCCATGGTTGCAGCTACATCTACGCTGCCTGTGTGCATTTAATTTACTTATTTGCAAATTCGTGGTTTCATAATTGGATAAAGGGTAAAAACTGTCATGTCAATTAACTTACCTTTGAATTCCTAGACCTCATAGGCAGAAGGAGATCAATATATGTTGAAAGAGTGTTAAATTGTAACGACTTCCACGTGGAATTGGAGCAAATTTTAACTAAAGCATATATGCCATCAATCTAAAATTTAAAATATCAGGGAAAACCTTTCAGAAGAAATGGAGAAGTTAAGACACAGCTGGTATAAACTGGTATGTAAATTAGACATTGAATTCCTTGCAAGGCAGGGTAAGGAAAATCTGCCTGCATATCCTGGGCTAGATCTGGTGATAATGGTTCTAGATTTTAATATATTTGGGTTACTAGTAAATAGTTTATGACTGTGTAATTTCACTATATAACTTTTCTATCTTTAATTATGTATCTTGGAATAACTAATACTGGTACCACAGACAAAATAATTTTTGTTTTTATATACACCAGGTACATAAGATAAACATATCAAAGACTCAAGAAAATAAAAGTTTGTCTTATTTTAAAGTGAAAATTTCACTTATATACAAAATCGATTGGGTTATTTACTTCCTTGTTTGAGATCTTAAACTTTACATCCCAAATGGACCTGAAGCAAAGCAAAAGCCTACCTCCACCTTCTACCAATGGAATCAACTTACAAACAAAATCACAGTACCTGGTGTAGTTGAGCAGGCTGATACCTTTAGGAAAGCATGGGTCCTCTGCACAATCTCCCTCGAGCGGTGATGTAGAATAAGACCTGAGTGAATAGAACCCAAACTGAGCATTTCAGTGAACTAAAAGTTCCAGTTGCTGGTTAAGAACTGGTGGGTAGGTTCTGCTGTGGTTTCTTTTGGGGTTTGTTGGTGTTGCTGGGGATTAACCCCAGGGCTCAGGCATGTCAGACAAGGCTATCACTCTATCACTGAGCTACATCTCCTGCTCTGACACTCCACTTTTTAATCATCTGTCCTTGAACCTCTGAAATGTGTCTTGGTGGGCTCCAACCTCATTTAATCCCACAGAAGAACCAACCATATGAAACCTGTTTCTTAACCAGCCAAAAACGAAGACCATTATACCTCTCCCATAAGAATGGATGCAAACAAGTGAGATTCTCTATGTGGGTTATGCAGTAAGAGTACAAAGTTTGAATCCTCGTCCTATAGATTTCAGTGTGAACATCACTGAAATCTGGGTTGGAAAGAGACGTTTTCTTATAATCACACCCACGTGATTAGTTGAATCCATGCAGGTGTGACGAATGACATTGGCTGCTGAGATCCACTTAATTTTTTGTTTTTGCTTTGTAAATGTTTATAACTTTAAAAGTCTACTGAGTTCAGTGGCTGAAATAAATCTGTATTGTAAGACTTATCAATCAACTTGATATCATTTTTTAAAAGCTTTCTTTCAATAAGGAGCACAAACTCATGGGGACTATCTATGGATTCAATATCCAGCTATATGTAATCATCACAAAAGATAGGTCTATGTGTCCTACTTCATTTTCCAGAATATTCTTTCATTGCCTTTGTTTGTATTTTGTCTGAGTAGGTTAATGGTTTACATGATTATGTCATGCTTTTGAGGTTTTCTGAAAATAAAAATGTAGGTATAGTTATACTTTTAAGCGGTCTGGTGGGACCATTCTCAAAAGCAAACCAAAGCCTTACTTCTCACTAACTTTTTCGGTGGCTGCACCAGCATGTTTAAAAGCAATCAATCAGCAGCAACCAGGTCTCAGATTAGGCATGAAGCTAAGACAAGTCAGTGAGGCAACTGGAAGAGAACAGTTGGCTTCAGATGACATGAACAAAAACTTTCTAAGTCAGTGCTTCTCAGCCTTCCTAATGCTGTGACCCTTTAATACAGTTCCTTATGCTGTGGTGACCCCCAACCAGAAAATTATTTCATTGCTACTTCATAACTGTAATTGTGCCACTGTTATGAATCATAATGTAAATATCTGATGTGCAGGATATCTGGTATGAGATCCCTGGGGGTCGCGACCCACAGGTTGAGAACTGCTCTTTTAAGTGAAGGCAAAGGCCATGAGTCATGCACACATTCTGTCTATAATTCACACTTAAAGCAGTCCAGTGGCAGCTGGAGGGAGGCTCTAAGAGGAGCAAGCTCTCCACTCCTGGGGTGTCCTGATGACATGCTCAAAGAGGAGGAGCTGCTGGCGAGATGATGGAGCCATCAATGAGGAAGAAGGCTTCAAGAACTTGAGAGTTTGTAATACCAAGAGGGTGAAGGAATGAAAACTTACCCTGCTGTGATGAAATCTAAATGGACCCAACCTCTGTTGGAAGAGTAAGTCATGAGACCTGTGTACCTTGAGCTATGCATCCTGACCAGGGCTCTTTCCTTCCAGGGCTCCCACTGCCTCTTTCTTACTCATTCCTTCTACAAGACATGGAGAAATGGGCCAATATTCCACTGAGCTGGCAGTTTCTTCCAACTAGGGGGTAGCAACTAGGCTTGCCAAGGTTTCTGTTTTTTTTGTTTTGTTTTGTTTTGTTTTTAACATTTGGTATTTTATTTTCCTTCATCTGTTTGCTGATGTCTGACAAAGAACCTACTTTCTTTCATAAAAAAAGAAAATAAAATCTTACCCCAAATGTATTTCTTTCTGCATGTTTAAATAAAGTGAGTGCCCTCAGGAGTTGGTTCCCTTCACGTGCATGTAAAGGAGAGATTAATACCAGTGCTTAAGCATGCTTACAGCCTATTGCCAGGGTGTGTGATGCAGATTTATATTTCTTAATTGGAGTTATTAATCTTGATACTCTGTAAGTCACAAAGGGTATTTCTTTGGCAATAGCAAAGGGAAAAAATCATTTACAGTGTTTACAAGTCTCAGCCTCATTCATAAAGATCACAAGCTTATGGATGGCTAATAGTCCTAAAAAGCCATCTCATTACAAGTGGTACTCATCGGTTATCAACATATCAACTATGAGAATTCGTGTATGTGTGTGTGTGTGTGTGTGTGTGTGTGTGTCCACGTGTGTTTCTAGAAGTCACTGAAGTGCAAATCTTAAAGGATGAATACATTATCAAAGTATTAAATCATTAGTATGGTAGATTCAGAAATATTCAAATCATTCTGCTCTTTTTTCAGCCTCTATAAAAAATCATAAACATGGCTTGTGGCCAATGGATGTGAGAACAAATTAAACATGCCACTTGTCGTCAAAGGCAGAAAAGACTTTGAATGATTCTCTAGACATTCTGGATGTACAAAGATGACCAAAGTGTTCCAGGGTGCTGAGATGGATGCTGCCTCCATGGCAACCACATCGTCAAGCAGTATCTCCAAAGCATATAGTGAACAATACGAGTAAGAAACTAACCTTAACTATATGAAAAGCTTGAAATGTGGGAGATGTTTGTTACCACAGCAAAGCCTAGCCTGTGCTGACTAATACAGCCACAAGTTAACAGTGGCTTTCAAGTGTTGAAAGCTAACCAAAAATCTATAGTTAAACTCTTCCACCATCCCAGTCTTTAAAAACCCTTAACAGGATATATTTAGGATCAGCAAACTTATTTTATAAAGGTCAGACAATGGCACTTTAGGGTCTGTGGGTCTGATACTTTGCCACAACTTCTCATCTCTGACTTAAGAGATTGCAAAGAGCCTTGGTAATTTGTAATTAGCTAACAGCATCTGATATTCTCATAGTACTATGTCTGAATAATATTTAAAAATTGTATTTTTAAATCAGGAAATGGGCAGAATTTGTGCATGGATCATGGATCCCTGACCTCTGTCACATAGCACTTACTATTAAATGTAGTAACACAGTGGATTTGTTTCTTGGGGCTCTGTTTTCAAAGTACTACTAGATAGTTCGCTATGGCATTTTATTTTTCTAATTCCCTCATCTGGAGGCCAGAACCCCACTTTCAAGTCCATGGCAGAGGTGATTTCTTCCAAAGGCTCTAGAGGTCAGTCTGATCCATGCCCTGCTATCCATCTCTTGGCATCCCTTGGCTGGTGGCAGTATCACTCCAATCTCTCCTTCTCACCACGCTGTAGACAGATGCTCTACTGCCAGCCCTCTGATTACCACTTATTTTCAGTCTCCAAAGTTATACGGGCTGGTCTTAAACTCACTCTGTATCCAAGGCAGGCCTTGAATTTGCCTTTCTCCTGCCTTAACTGAGTATGTTGGATTCAGACTTGTACCATGTTGACTGGCTTCCCTCCTCTTCTTAAAGAATCCAGACTACTGGATGAAAAGTCTACCTCACTCACTTCTGGCCTCAACTAACTACATCAGCAATGACCTTATTTCCAAATGAGGTCCCATTTTGAGACACTGAAGGCTAGAATTTCTACAAGTCCTTTGGGGCATAAAATTTAATCTGTCGCCATTGACATCTTTCTTTCTTTCATGTTGGGAATGGGAACCATGGATTCATACATGCTAAGCAAGCATACTGCACCTCTAAGCCCACCCCCAACACTTAGCTTCTTAAACAGGAGATTTCATTTAGTAAATCTCTGATAGTATAAGTGATTTTCATATAAGTCCATAGGCCTTGTCTTTTCAAGACAAGGACAATTCATCAGTTTTCTTAAGATTAAAACTTCAGTGTCTAAAAGATCAGTTAAATGAAAAACCATGCTCATAATTAAAATAAATAAACATCACTTTGCAAGGTACATTTACAATTCCATATTATTGTTCAGGATCTTACCTCCTCCAAATCATTGATTGATGCTTTAGATGAGAAAATGAGATTTGATTTACGTATGTTATTTCTTGAGACTGTTATTAAAGCACAGCATTGATGAAATGATTATTCTCTAGCGTCTGAATGTAGACATCTATAAGAATTTGTTGAAAGGAAAAACCCACAATTTCCTTGACAGATTTTGCAACCTTAAATTCTGAAAAGGCAGACAAGTAATAGAACTACCTAGTTTAGCCAAGGGCTATGGGGTGGTCAGAAGACAGGAACACCAAACCTCAGTGAGAAGCGGGAGGCACGTGAGCTGGGTCCAAAGGGTGGCTGAGGATTGGAGGGAACACAGGGGACAAGTGACGTAAGCCAAGGCAGGAAACCATGTAGATACAAGAGGGGAAGCTGCAGCTATTTCATTTGAACTAAACCATCTTCCCAGGGGGAGGAGGCAGGCTCCTATAGCTCAGGAAGCTAGGAGAACGCAAGGCTCGGGAAGCTCCCGTAGTTACATGATTCTCAAGGCTGACCCTCAAGATTAAAGACAGGGTCCTCAAGGTTATAGAATCAGTAAATAATTGCTAGGCAGGAGACTCCTCTGTAGAGCTGCCGGCAAGGTGCTCAGGGAGCACCTGGAATGCTTTTATGAATCAGCTGCCTTAGAGCTAAAGAAACCCGTGAGTAACCCCTGCTCCTGTGAGTAATCCCACCACTGGCTTACAAAACTAGACTTGGGCTTGTTTCTTTCATCTGTTATCAGTGCTTTATCTGAATGAACAGACATTTGTTCCCATCTCCCCAGGAAAAGTCTGGAGGCAGGGGATCAGCATGGCGGCAGGGGATCAGCATGACGCCAGGCATCAGGAAACACATGCGGCAAAACAGGAACCTAACTGCAGAATGGTTGAAACAGCTAGAAAGGACTTTGAATGTCAGCCTGAGAAGAGTTCAGGCGTCAGTCGTGAGCTTCCTAGCAAACGACAGAATCCAAATATGTGGCATGATATAGAAGATAAATAAGGCAGTGAACTGGTGAGAGGCATTACAGGAAAGGCGGTGGGAAGTGTGGCCAGGTGGTGGGTTCAAACGAAATAATCACAAAACAATCAAAAGGAAGTTAGGAGGGCCTGGCAATGGCATCCTAAGATACCTCAGTACACTTCTGTTGCTATAACAACACACTTGAGACTCAGGTTTTGTGCAGAGAAGAGGCTTATGATTCGGAGGCTGTCCATCCAACCCCAGGCAGCCCCATCTATCTGGCCTCCAGGGAGGTTTATGCAGCAGGAGCCTGTGTCCAAACTGCAAACAGAAAATGTGGAAGAGGCCAACGGCATGGTGGCCTAGCTTTCTAAGAGCCCGCTTTCAGGAACCAATCCCCTACTCTAAGAAAGGCATAGGTCACTTGGGGGTGGGGCAGTATTCTCATCACCTAATTACTTCTCTTTTAAGGCCTCCCCGGCTTCAGTTCCCTTACAATAGGGTCAAAGACGCCAGAACATGAACCTTCAGAAAACAGAGACAGAGAATCCCAAGGAAGAGAAAGGCAATCCGGGAGCAGACACAAGCACAAGAAAACAATTATGTATCCAGTTCTAGTTCCTCACAGTGACAGGGGATGCTGATTCCTCATTTGTCCCTGGATGGGTTGTGCTAGTGAGATCTTTACTGCTCTCACACACGCCTGAGAAAAATCAACTTACAAAGAGAAAGCGCTTATTTTAGCTCTTAGCTTCAGAGGGCTCCACCCACAGTGGTTTGGGCTGTTGCTTTAGAGTCGGTGGTGAACCAGGAGAGGGTGGCAGAGCAATGACTCTGTTCCCCTGGTGGCTGGGAGGTGAAGAGATAAGTAGGAGGAAGCCACAGTTGCAATACCCCTTTCAGAATGACCTTCGACCTCCCGTTTGTCCTGCTTGTGGGATGTGCTGGGGTAAGGATGGCATAGAGATTGAGAGAGTAGCCAACCAACGACTGGTTCAGCCTGAGACCCATGCCACAACAGTCAGCCCATTCCCGACACTTCCTGAAGCACCAGGACACAGAGGCTGCATGACCCAGAGAGACCTAGCATAGAACCAAACACAACAGAAAAAGGAAGAAAAAGTCAATGTAATGATGCCTAATGATATTCTGCTATGCGCAGAGACTGGTGTCTAGCCCAATTGTCATCAGAGAGGCTTCATCCAGCAACTGATGGAAGCAGATGCAGAGACTCAGAGCCAAACATTAGGTGGAATGTAGCATGAATCTTAAAAGTTCTTATTAATAGAATCAAACCTGAGCCAGGTATTGGGGTGAATGCTGGAAGGCCAGAGAACCAGAATAAGCCACAGCTACCTCACCTCTCCAGATCCTCAGCTGGTCCTTTTTCCTCAGACTGGAGACCTCTGAGTCCTCATCCAGAATGGGTCTCAGCTGAATTGCTGCTAGAAGCCTGAAAGCTTAACCAGCCAAATGCTTAACCAGGCCAAATGCTTCTTGTTTCTGGTCTTCATGCCTTATATATCTTTCCTTTCTACCATCACTCCTTGGGATTAAAGGCTTGCTTTCTGGGATTAAAGGTGTGTGTCACTATGCCTGGCTGTTTCCAATGTAGCCTTGAAATCACAGAGATCCAGAGGGATTTCTACCTCTGAAATGCTAGGATTAAAGGTGTGAGTGCCACCATTTTCTAGCCTTTGTATCTAGTGGCTGTTCTGTCTCTGACGCCAGATAATTTTATTAGGGTGCACAATATTTTGGGGAACACAATATCACCACATTGGAGCTTGGAGAATCCTGCTGAAGAGAGTGAGGAAGGGTTGTAGGAGTCAGAGGAGTCAAGAACATCACAAGAAAATCCACAGAACCAACAAACCTGGGCTCATAGAAGCTCACAGAGACTGAACTGAAAACCAGGGAGCCTCCGTGAGACTGACCTAGGCCCTTTGCATATATGTGACAGTTGTGTAGCTTAGTCATTTTGTGGGACTCCTAACAGTGGGAGCAGGGGCTGTCTCTGACTCTTTTACTGGCCTTTGGGACCCTACCCCTCGTACTGGGTCTCCTTCCCCAGCCTTAATACAAGGGGAGGTGCTTAGTCTTACTGCAACTTGATATGCTGTGATTTGTTGATATCCATGGGAGACCTGCCCCTTTCTGAACAGAAATGGAGGCGGGATGGATGGGAGGTTAGAGGGAAGTTGGGGGAAAGACTGAGAGGAGAGGAAGGAGGGGGAAATTGTGGTCAAGATGTAAAATAAATTAATTAATTAAAAACAAAAGAATAGCCTAACTTCTTGCCACAAGTTCCTACTAAGTATCTCACCACTTTCTGGTAATTCCAAAGATAGGTGGCCCTGTTTTTAAAGCATGTGAGTCATGGAAGGCCATTTAAGAACCAGACCAAAACATTAATCAGAATCAAAATAAATGCCCATTTGTACATATCTATCAGGCATCCAACACAGTGCAAGGATCCATTTCATATTCAGCTTGCATATCTAGTGCCCACCAGAAGAAAGCTCTAGTCCCCAGGTTTGCCCAGGGATCCAGCATAATGGCCATTTCACTGCCTGTGACATCACCATCTCACTGAAGAAGGAGAAGAAAGAATAGAAGGCCTCTCATACATCCCCTCCAGCTCATTTGCCAAGACTAATCACAAAAATCTCCCCACATTAGAGAGAAGAAAGGTAAGGTAAGGAAGCCTTCAGAATATTCTCAATTCAACCTGATCACAGGGAGAAAGGGAAGTTACACCCTGGCTGAGTAATCAGACCTCAGCTGGGGAAAGAGGAACATTTTCCCACTGATTGACAACTTGCCATTTTGATCTGGCTGGAATGTCTTCCACCTGAAAGACCCTCAGGCCACTTTTCTGAGTCATGTAAGTATTAGTGAAAGAAATACAGAGTATTCGATGATTAAAAGAAGGCGGGTGGCAATATCGGAGACAGCAACGTGGTGTCTTACTTCTTTGGAAAGATCTAGATAGCTTCTCCAGAAGGTGTTTAATCTGATGTTTGACCTGTTAATTTAACTAAAACAAGCTGGAAATGAGTGGAGTTCATTTTTGGAAACAGAACAATTTAATGCAAACGCATGCAGCAGGACTCACTGTGCACATACGAAAATTCGTTTTTAGTTACCTACAATTTCACTATCCAGAGAGAATCATTGACTATATTCTAGAGTACACACTTTCTTTTATTATTTGCATATTTACAATTTTTTAAACTTCAATTTTGCTTTTTTTTAGTTTTTCGGTATTTGACTTTTGAGGTAGGGTCTCATTACATAGCTCAGGCTGGCCTTGAACTCACTGTGTATCTCAGGTTGGCCTTAAATTCAGTGTTTAGCTCAAACCAGCCTTGAACTCACTGTGTAACCCATGCTGACCTTGAACTCCCAATTTCCCTGCCTCTGCTTCTTGAGTGTTGGGATTGCAGGCATGTCCCACGCCATGCTGCTGTAGTCTACACTTTTTTCTTGTCTTATTCTGCATCTTATGGGGCCACCGAGGAATTTTGGATAATATAATTTCTAAATGGTGAGAAATATTAGAACAAATGTCTCTGCCTATCTTAACTATGCCTTTAGTGCCAACAGAGTGTGTGTGTGTGTGTGTGTGTGTAGAAAGGGGATTATGTGGGGGAAGGAGGGGAATAGAGGAAGGGGGGACAAGAGAAGACAGCGAAGGGGAAAAGGAACAATAAATCTCACATCTCACAAATGGACACACACGACACTTGAGCCTATGTGGGGACGATTAGGGTAGAAGAGACCCAGTGGTGGCAGGATGACGGGGACAAATGTGAGCAGAGCACAGTGATGTTTATATATAGAAATGTCACAGAGAAACCGAGCATTTTGTACACTTACTAAAAATTTAATACGAGCATAAAACACCCCATTCATGGAAGAGAATACATTCAGCTCTTATAAGTCACATCTTGAAGATCAATCAACTATCTCATGCAGCTTGTTTTGCAATATTGTATAAAAAAGACAGAACGCTCTGCCACACATACAGCAAATTCTCAACTTTAGTGTGTGTGTGTGTGTGTGTGTGTGTGTGTGTGTGTGTTGTATATATAAGTGGGGGTGGTATTTGTAGGGTGTATGTGTGTTAGGTTGTATATATGTGAGTGGTGTGTGTATGTGTTGTATATATGTAAGTGGGGGTATTTGTAGGGTGTATGTATTTGTGGTAGTTGTATACATGTGAATGGTGTGGGTATGTATGTTATGTATATGTGAGTGTGTGTGTTAGTGTGGTGTGTGTGCTACATTACTTCATCCATTCATCTGTTGATGTGCATCAAGGTAGTTCTGTTACCTGTGAATAGTACTGCCCTGCACATGGATGCCAATTCTGTGTTTCGGTTTTTTTTTTTTTTTTTTTTTTTTTTTTTTGGAATCTCCATGCTAATTTTCTTAGTGTGCACCAGTTCTCATTTCTGCCTGGTATGCAGGTTCCTTCTCCCTCTCCCTCTCCAGAATTTTCTCTTTTGTTCTTGATAATAGCTATTCTGACTGAAGCAAGGTGGATTCTCAATGTGATTTTAATTTGCTTTTCCCCGACCAATGATGTTGAGCACCTTTTCCTATACTTATTGGCTGCTTGTATCTCTCTCTTTGTCTTAGAACTGTTCAGTTCCTTTGCTCATTCACTAATTTTATGCCTTTTTGGTACTTCTTTCTAGTTCTTTCTAAATTCCAGATATTAATCCTTGCTAAGTTTAAGGCTGGCAACATTCGTCTCCCATTCTGCAGGTTGTCTCCCCACTGTGGTGACTGTTCCTTTGTTGTGCAGTACTTTTTTAATTTCATGCCACCCCTGAATGGCCATTTTCAGTAACTACTCACATTTGATACCTGAGTTTGGTTTTAATTTTTCATCTTTGCATTAACATCCTTGCTTTGATTATTTACCATTGTGTCATTGTGCATATCATTGTATGTAAAAAAGGCAATACTTTTGACAATTTGTTTCCATTCTTGTTGCTGTTCAAAATCTTAGGTAAAACTATTTAATAATATAATTATTATTAATAATAACTGTAAGGATTCTGTATATGCGCAGCTCTGCACCTTATTACATCATCAGCTTGCGACTGCGCCCCAGCCTAAAAGCGGATGTGCACCCCCGACGCGCTCTCTCTCGGTTTCTCTCTCTCCACACTCTCCCTCCACGCAGTCTCTCTGTCTCTCTCTCTTCCTATAAAGCTCTAAAAGGTATCACTGAGTTCTGACGTGACTGTGACCTTTCCATGCGGTAACCAGAGCCACCCACCAGCGCCGCCGTATACCCTTACAATAACTATTAATCATTATTCGATAATATATTTATTTAATTAATATACTGTTATATTTTCTTGTAATTTTATATAATAATAATTACCCATCATTATTATTATTACATTGAGCTCAGGGCCTCTTGTATGCTAGGCAAGTCCACTGGCTGGGCTTCCCCACCGGTCCACTGAAATGATTAAACCTTTATTTGAACTACTTATTCACACAGTACCATTTCATGTTTTCTCTGTGTGTGCTCCTGATCTACTGCTGTCTTCCTTGGCTATCATGCATATGTGAGCCAACTTTTGGAAAGCATAGAGACATTTTATGAGTCTGTCCATATGTAAGTATCCTATCACTTGTCACTATTACTTCTGAGTGCTATTTTATGGTTCACAGACTTCTCGGACAATAACCTCATTCCAACAGATCTGTCGCTCCTGTGTCCTGGTGTGCACAGTATTGATGAGACAGTCTGAGGCTGGCCTTTTTATGCGTGGTGATTAACTTTATGTGTCAACTTGACTGAGCCGCAGGGCACCCACATATTTGGTCAGCTGTTATTCTGAGTGTTGCTGGGAGAGTGTTAGGGGATGAGATTAACATTTTAATTGGTAGGCCAATTAAAGCAAATTCATCTTAACTAATGTAGATTGGCTCCAGTTAATCAGCTCAAAGGAGGAATGGGAACAAGCCGTCCTGAGGAGGGAAAACTCCTCCTGCCTGGCAGTGCCTGAACTCGGGCTCGGGCTCGGGCTTTCTCCTCCTCTGGACTTCCTGAATCATCGGCTCTTCCTGGAGCTCACCTTTGCTTGCTTTAGGACTGGGATCCATAGCTTTGGCTAGCCTAGGCCTCTGCCTACCTGACTCTACTTATAATAAAGCAAAAATGCATACACACACACACACACACACACACACACACACACACTTCCTATTGGTCCTCATACTCTGGGCCCTAGAGTCTAGAAAAAAAATGGTCAATACATCACCGATTTTTTTTCTCCTTTTATGCTCATAGAATTTATTTTCTGTCTCTGTGAATTTCACTTTATTCCTCTTATATATTTGGGGTTAAATCCAAACGGAGCCGAGGGTATAAGTCAGTGGTAAAGTACTCACTTTGAACAGGGAAGGCCCGGGCTTCCATCCCCAACACTCACACTGAAAATGAGCAGGGCACTGAAGCACCTGCCACAGGAGGGTTACTCCCCTGCAGAGTAAGCGATGGTCATCTATGAGGAGAAAGAAGAAAAGTAGTTGAGATTTTGAATTGTGTGATTCAATGCTGCACCTTCAGAGTTTAAGCCCAGGGCCAGCAAGATGGCTCAGCACTTACCACCAAACCTAACAACTTGAGTTCAGTTCCGCAGGCCCCACATGGTAGAAAGAGAAAACCAAAAAATGCCCTCTGATGCCGACACATATGTGTATGGATAACACAATCAATAAATACTCTAACTTACAATAAGCTTTGAGTTCAAAGCCAAACTCTGGGCTTATCTCTTCACTATGGTGGCTGCAGCTTTCTGACTCACTGCATTTAGCACAGACCATGGCTGCAATGTGTTGTGGGAATTTGATCCATTTAACCAATGGTATTGGGGTGACTAGCCCTATGTATCCTCTGGGTACTATGACCGGATAAGAACTGAGGAGGGGGGTCGTGCGCTCTCTTGGGTGGTTGCAATGGCTTTGATTCAGATGCAACCTAGGTCTAAGTCTCTAATATGAACATGCTGCCCCTTGAATTTAGAAACTATATACTGTAGGGAGTGGAGAAAGCCTTGTGTGTGTGAGAAGTCCTGAGTGTGTGTTGCTGACTTGAGCACCGCCACGTGAAGGACTGCAGAGTCTTAGACCCATGGAGGAATGGCATTCCCCATCCACGCTTCCAAGGGGGTGAGTCTCAAAGAGAAATGCCAAAGCCTTCCTCTGGTTCATGTGTGGGTGTTGATGGTGTTCACAAAGAGTGTCCATCATACCTTTCTCCTCCTCCAACCAAGATTAGCTGAACTTGTCTCCTTGACACAGCTGTATACTGGTGTTTGACCGTATGCAATAACCCTGCCTCCTTGTTCAGCTGTATGCAATAGCCCTGCCTCCTTGTTCAGCTGTATACAATAACCCTGCCTCCCTGTTTAGTTATATGCAATAACCCTGCCTCCTTGTTCAGCTGTATGCAATAGCCCTGCCTCCTTGTTCAGCTGTATACAATAACCCTGCCTCCCTGTTTAGTTGTATGCAATAACCCTGCCTCCCTGTTTAGTTATATGCAATAACTTTGCCTCCCTGTTCAGTTGTGAGCAATAACCCTGCCTCCCTGTTTAGTTATATGTAATAACCCTGCCTCCTTGTTCAGCTATATGCAATAACCCTGCCTCCCTGTTCAGCGGCATGCAATAACTCCGTCTCCTTGCTCAACCCTGCCTCCCCATTCAACTCTATATGATAAACTTACCTTGTTTCCAGGGTGCGGAGGTGTCTTGAGCTGAGAGACCACCAGACCCCAGCTTTCTGTCCGTGTGTCTGACTGCCTGTCTTTTCTTCATTCCCTCACCACCCCAGTCAGGTATGTCTCTAGAGCCATGCTGGACATGACAATGTTCAAATGGCTATTAAGTTGTGATGGCATTCACCAGAAACCATAATTTGAATTCTGAATTTGTATCTCTTCTGAGGCTGGTGATAGACTTTGCATTTCTTTCTCATGACATGGTGCAACAACGGATTCCATCCCTCCCAATCGGCCATATGACCACAGGAGATGTAACCAGCAATCCACAGTATTATGTGTTGCTAAGTCATGATACTCTTTTTTATTATTTATTTATTTATTCATTCATTCATTTATTTTGGTTTTTCAAGACATGATTTCTCTCTGTGTACTTTTGGCTGTCCTGGAACTCACTCTGTAAAACAGGCTGAGTTCAAACTCACAGAGACCTGACTGCCTCTGCCTCCCAAGTGCAAGGATTAAAGGCATGTGCCACCACATATGTAAGTGAAGATACTTTTAAATTAGGTGTATTAAATGTGTTTTAAGTTGGAATATTTTCAACCTCTGAATTTATTGATATATAAATCCATTAAAAGGTGACATGTACCTGCATTCAGATCCTTTACACCCAGAAACTTGAGCATAAGAATTACATTTAGTGTGTGTATTTGTGTGTGTGTGTGTGTGTGTGTGTGTGTGTGTGTGTGTGTGTGTGCCTGTGACTTTCTGAGTATATTTATATGCACCATGTATGTACATGCAAGTACCCATGGAGGCCTTAAAGGGCCTCTGGAACTAGAGTTCCAGGCAGTTATGAGCTGCCCAATGTAAATCTTCTGTAAGAGCAGTGTTCTGGTTTGCTTTTCTGTTGCTGTGATAAAACACAGACATATTGGAGGGGGACAGATTTATTTGGCTTACACTTTCAGGCCACACTCCATCATTGAGGGATGTCAGGGCAGGATGCCAAATGGGAATGAGAACAGAAACCCTGGAGAAAGCTGCCTACTGGCTTGCTCATTGGCCCATGCTCAGCTAACTTTCTTATACAGCCCAGGCCCACCTGACGATGACACCCACAATTGGCTGAGGCCTGCCAAATCAATCATCAATCAAGACAGTATCTCACAGACCAGCCAGCATAAGCAATAAGTGCCCTTACCTGCTGAGCCAGCTTTCCATCCCAAGATATGTACTTATAATTTGCACAAAGTAATTGCACATACATGTGGGGTGCACTGAGGCATTTCAATACATTTGTACACTATGTGGTGGTTAGATCAGCATATCCGGCATACCACAGCCATGTACCATTTCTCTGTATTGTACTGATGCCTTCTGTGTAAGTTAGCTTTCCATTGCTATAAGAGCATTCCTCATATAATCACCTTAAAGTGGGGAAGGGTTTTTGGCTCACAGTTTTGGGGGTGTCAAACTTGCCTTTGGACTTGGGGTACAGCACCACATCTTAGGGACACACATTAAAAAGAAAGCTGTTCTCCTCATAGCCAGGATCCCATCCCAGTCTCTACCACTTCCCAATAGCACCAAGAAAGAGGATGAGCTTTTAACACACAGGATTTTAGAACTAAACTAAAGTACCCTTTATTCTCTATTGTGAAATATTCAAATAATTGTGGTCAACTGTAGTTATCCTACCGTGCTAAAGAATAGTTGAGGTTAACCTTCCTATTCCTGCATCCTATAGCCACCCTCTCTCCTTCCTGCTGAAGTAACTTCATATACACTTTCACTTAATAAGTTTTGTAATGATTTCCTCTGATGGAAGTTCCTAGAAAATATGATGTGGGCTGGTGATTTAACTCAGTGAAGAATGCTTACCTACCATGTACCAGATACACACACACACACACACACACACACACACACATATATACACTTGTGTATACAGAATATACATGTATACATGAGAAGATTACTCAGCCTTGTAGATGTAACCAACCGTCTTATTAAATAAGAAACACAGAAACAATGTAAAAGAGAAAGCCGAGAGGTCAGAGCTCAGAGCTAAAATCTCTCCCTTCCTCCTGCTGTCCCAGCTTCGCGAAAAGAGACCTACTTCCTGTCGGTTCGTTTTTTTATAGTATGTTGTTCTGCCTTCTCATTGGTTGTAAACCCAAACACATGACTGCCTCATCACTGTCTGAATGTACAGCCCCCTAGGTCTTAAACGCATATGTCTCCAATGCTGGCTATATCCCTGAACACACAGAGATCTTATGGGATTAAAGGCGTGTGCAACCACCGCCACACTCTTGCTATGGCTCTAATAGCTCTGACCCTGAACACACAGATATCTATGGGATTAAAGGCGTGTGCCACCACCGCCACACTCTTGCTATGGCTCTAATAGCTCTGACCCCCAGACAACTTTATTTATTAACATACAATCAAAATAATAATTCAGTACAATTAGATTACCACCACACAGCCTTTTAGAAAAACATGAGTTTTTTTTAGAATAACACGAGTAAACACAGGGGGTATTATGCTAAGTGAAGAATTCATGAAGAGAAACACAAAAACTGATTGAGTATACTTATGTGTGGAACCCAAAGCCATCCAGCTCATAAAAGTAGATGGTAGAGGAGGTGGAGAGGTGGTTTAGTGGTTAGGAGAAGGTATTGCCTTTGCAGATGACCCAAGTTTGGTTCTCAGCACAGACGTTGGGTGGCTCATAACTGCCTTTAACTCCAGTTACGTCTCTGGCCTCCATGACTTCCTGCACTTGCAGGCACATACTCATACCCACCCCAACACACACACACACACAACACACACACACAACACACACACACACATACACATAATTTAAAATAAGAAAACTCAACTAACTAGTTAAAAAGTAGACAGTCAGGTGGTTGTTGGGAGTAAGGACTAGGGAATATGAGGTTCGTCAGTCTTGTAGGATAATCAAGTTCTGGAAATCTAATGTGCAGAATGATGACTATGATTTTTAACATTTGATATGTAACAATGCACACACATACATAAAGCTGAGAGACTTCTTGTGCTTTCAGTACACAGAATAAAATCATAACAATCAGAAGTGATGAATGGGTTAACTAGCTTGCTCTAGTTAACCGTTTACAGTCTATAGCTCACAATGTATCTTGAAGACATACGTAATTTTGATTTATTAAGCATATCTTCATTATGGAGCTGCAGAGATGGCTCAGTGGGTAAGAACACTTGCCGCACAAACAGAATGACCTGAGTTCACACCACCAGCGCCTGTGCAGAAGATGTCCTCTCATCTCCACGCACATAGTTAAACGTCCTCTTCCTACCTGCGACTCAAGTGTTGAAGGGAAGAGATGGGGAGGGGTGCTGGATCTTGTGGCTCCCTCTCTTGCTCCAAGTTTGGCGAGAGACCCTATTTCAAGGGAATGGGGCCAGAGAATGGTAGAGTTGGACACCCAGTGTCTTCCTCTGGTCTCCATGCACATGGGCATGTTCACCCAAAGACACATGTGAGCACATAATTCACATGCACACACACACACATGCACATATACACCTTCATCAAAACAGAAAAACTTAAAAAACGAACAAATACTCTGCACAGCGATACTTACGTGGCATATTTTAACTCTCTTTGAATTATCATTGACAATAGCCAAATTGCTGCTTCAGGCTGACCATCAAGCATTTGTCCTTCCCAGGTAGTGTATGCTGACAAATCTCTGTATGATTTATTATACACAAGAAGGCCGCAAAAATAAAACTCACTGAATAATGTAACTCTTTTCCAAATGACTTAGCTAGGGTTACAAAAGAGCATACATTTGGTTAATTCTAACTAAAATCCCATTATTGAAGGCTTCAGCATGATGACCTATGACTTCACTCAGCAATAAATATTTAATAAGATCCACTTGCATCAGGCACTATGGTGTCCAAAATATATCAATATTCATATCTATATAGCTTTTCTGATTTATGGTATAAACCACATTACCTGCATAATATATACTAAAACCCACACATTTAATCTCCTATCAGTCTCAGTAAAATGCATTATGGAAATATTATGCTTCATATTGGATGTCTGCTGCAGAATAGTATTTGCTAGACATGACAGGGCCACTGTACACATGAACCCATGGTGGCTGGGAATACATGTACAAGATCAAGCCAATCAACATCCCAGCATTGATGGGGAGGGACTCACGAAGTCCCACCCTTGGATGAGAAGCTATTGACAACTGATGGCTGCTAGAAGAGGAAGAACGTCTTCTTCTGAGACGTGGCCCCTGAGATGATGCCCAGGTTCCAGTGGATGGTCCTACACCACACACATACAGGCAGGACTAAGTGTACTCGGTGGGTTTAAGAGCAAAGACTACATGACGTTGGGAAGGAAAAGTGGTAGTGGGAGATGGAGAGAAGTTAGAGGGTAGGGAAAGGAAGGGTAGATTTGATGAAAATGCATAATATGCATGATGAAAATCTCAATAAAAATATATTATGCTTCTTGATGACTAGCTATTTAACTGGCTAAAATGAATCCTACTCTTGTGTGCTCCCCCCCCAACCCCACCCCGCCACTGAGCACTCAATAGCATCCCATCTTGTTAGGGTTGGCTTAATGTAGACTTAGCTATATAAATACAGTAAAAGAGTACAAAAGAAAGGTACCTCTGTGGATGATTTTGCACAGTTTTTCTGTAAAACAACCGAAGGCCTTGTACAGTTTTGTGAAGAATTCTGGGCGCTTTGGCTCAGCCACAATGCTCTGGGTGGCAGAGATGCATTCCTCTTTGTTTCCTAAGTGTTCTGCTTAGCTCGGTCCATCTTATCTCCAATTCACTCCTCGGGGCTCTTAGGCGGCTTCCAGTTCCCACTGGCTTACTTTCATTCTGCCCCTGGTTGTTTGATAAATCAGAAAAGAAATATTTCATATAAACCCATGTCCCACAAAAGTGAACCTCGAGAGACTAACAAAGCAAAATCTTCCTGTCGGCATCATAGTTTGCTGCTGTGTGAAGGAGTTGACTTGGGGTCTTGGATGCTATGGACTGAATGCCTGCAACCCCCACAGCTCCTCTATGGAGACCTAACTCCAGCAACCTTAGGGATGTGGTAAAGTCATGAGACCTCTGTCCTCAGGGACAGGATTCATGACCTTCTAAAAGAAGCTTGAGGGTCAAGGCAGGGCAGCTGAGGCAGGAGCTTTGCCAGTTTGATTACATCTATATCAGACAGCAAGACCCTGCCTCAAAAAACTAAAGCAAACAGAAGCTGGGGAGATGGCTCAGTTGGTAAAGTGTTTACTACACTATCATGAAGACCTGAGTTCATATCCTCAGCACCCATGTAAACAACTGGCTATGGCCATGCATGCCAGTAATGTCAGCAGTGGGAAACTGAGACAGGAGGGGCCCTGAAACTCATTGACTAGCTAATCTAGCCAAAATAACAAGCTCCAAGTTTAATGAGACCCTTTGAAAAAATAAGATGGACAGAGTAGAAGATACCCAATAGAGAAGACTGCCCCCCCACACCATGTGCATTTGCATGTACATATGCACATAAAAATATATACAAATAAAAATACATAAAGAGAAGAA
Organism: Peromyscus leucopus; assembly: GCF_004664715.2. Taxonomy (NCBI): domain Eukaryota; kingdom Metazoa; phylum Chordata; class Mammalia; order Rodentia; family Cricetidae; genus Peromyscus; species Peromyscus leucopus. The sequence continues at coordinate 22,050,973 of NC_051067.1, read as the reverse complement.
AACTTTTATAAAGTGATTTGAGATAGCCCATATCCTCCTTTAGCCATTTGAGGACATGTATAGTGAGCTATTTGGGGAGTGTAGCCTCACTGAACATGGAGTCTGCCAGCACCTTGATTTTAGACTATCTCCTTCCCAAACAGTAGATAGTTCGTACCCTTCTGTTATTTATAAATGACCCAGGCCAGGCAATTTGTTACAGCCTCTCTCGTGGATTAAGACACTGGATATACATGGGCTTGAGGCAATGGATGAAGGGTTGCGCAGGGGGTGGGGTGGGGGATGCATATGACATCTATAGTAACAATTCCAGCAAAAATGAGCTCGTAACTGCTGAGTCTTAGGTAGGAGAGGGAGAGGAAGTGTTAAAGGAGGTGGCTGGGCCAGTGCTTAGGAGGAGGGAGGAAAAAATCTGGCAAAGCAGGAAGGCTTCCACAAGGCAAGGCAGTCTCCGAATCCTGGGGCTGGAATGAGAAAATAAACAAACAGACTAAATATTGAGCAACATCTCTAGACTGTCGTCATTCCTGCTAGCAGGCTTACAATGAATCCAGCTGGGCTAGCCCCAGGGAGAGCGAGGGCGGGCAGAGTGACACATGGGAAGAGGCCCATTTCTTCTGACATCCTTCTCCACGTCACTCTACAGTAAACTCGTGGAGAAAGCTTGAAGCCTTTCCTGTAAGTAGGAGTCATATGATTTCCCAGATAACAGATGAAAAACAAACCAACTTTGTAAAAACAAAACAAAACAAAAAATATACATGCAGACAGCATTGTATTAACCTAATATTTTATTAAGACCAGTCACTCGTTGTAAATTTGAAAAGACCTAAAACAGGCAGAACATCTTGGGACACATTGTGATCCTAGCACTAGGGAGGCTAAGACAGAAGGACTGTGAGTTTGAGGCCAGCCTGGGCTACCTAGGCTACCCTGTCTCAGGGGAGGAGGCAGAGAGCTAAGGCAAGAAGAACTGGAAACTGATGGTAACAGAACCTCCTTAAGTTCATGGAACTTGGACATAATGAAAGTGGAACTTGACATGTATCAGAGAATGTATGTGTTCTATACCATGAACTCCAGATTGCTTATAGGCATAGAAAAGCTGAATCAAAAATATGTTTACATCATCGCCAGGGCTGGATGCCAACTGAAGATAATTGCTAAAGAAGGTGTATTGATCTACTCAGTCTGCCACAACCAAGAGCCATAGACTGGGTGCCTTAACAGAGGTCCACAATGGAGATTCTGGTTGTGTGGTTTTCATAAGGATTTTTTCTTAACTTTCTAACCAAATCTCCCCATGGCAGAGAGAAGAGTTCCTTTCTCCCTTCCTTTTCTTATAAGACTACAGTCCTACCAGATCTGGGCCCCACCCTAAAATCCTCATTTAATCAGAACTGCCTGCTAAAAATCCTCTCTCCAAATACAGTCATCTTGGGAATCACTGCTCCAGCATACACGTTGGAGAAAGCCACACCACAGTTCAATCTCTAAACAAGCTAGATAATTGTTCACCATTTTGATAGTTAAAATCCCCCTTAGTTTTTAAAAAGCAGTTTCAACTTTTCAGTAAAAACAACATATAGCTGTTTAAATAGTACCAAGATGTGGTGATATTTTATTTGTGCTCTAACAAATAAACTTATCGGGGGATCAGAGGACAGAGCCAGCCACTAAGTTAGACATGGAGGTCAGGCAGTGGTGGCACATGCCTTTAATCCCAGCACTTGAGATCTCATGTCTTTGCTTAGGAAGGACACATGCCTTTAATCCAGGAAGTGATATGACAGGATGCAGAAAGATATCTAAGGCATGAGGAAACAGGAACTCACACTCTGGAGGCTGAGGAGTTGGCGAGGTGAGGTTTGCTGTGGCTTGTTCTGTTTATCTGATCTTTCAGCATTCACCCCAATATCTGCCTCTGAGTTTTTTATTAATAAGACCATTTAGCAATTTGTCTTACACCAAGAAGTCAAAATAACTGGATGTACCTTAAACTCCCACAGATATAGGTAAATTTTTGGAGTGACGCCCTACTTCAGTAAAAACCTGAAACTAAAAATATATTTGCTATCCTGAGACTAAGATGCAACTTCCTGAGTAGGCTTTCATAAATCAGTTTTTAAAAGCTGTCCTTTGGTGAATATTCCATTGCCACAGTTGATGGAATAAAATGATGCCATGGCTATGGACAGTGCTTGTTCCATACCCTGCACAGCGTTGCATATCCACTGCACCTCCTAGGGCCAGGTAATAATTTGGACAGTGCTAGGGGTGTGGTGCAATGATAGATGATAGAGCATTTGCCTAGCATACAAGAGGCTCTGTTTTAATTCTTATGAGGGAAAAAAATAGACAAGAAACCCCTATAAAAGGAGACCGCTTCTTCTCCATTAATCTTCCATAAATACTTATGACAAAATGTATCTCAGTTTGAGCTGTCTGGTTTCCTAGTCTATTCAGGAACTCTAGGAAGCTGTTCTTAAAACTGAGCCCACACTTGCCACCTCCTGTTCAGAGTTAAACAGTTTCTTTGAGCCAGCGTATCCCATGGGACGTCAGTGCTCCTGAGCTGTCAAGCAGACTCAGATCACCTACGTGTGTGGCTGTCTCTGGAGTACCTCTCTGACTGATAGACTCGCATCCTATAATGGAAACCAAGAACCATTGAAGGTAACTTACTTCGTAGGGAAATGGACTAGGGCCTGTCCACTTAGCTATTGGTAAATCCACTTGCAGATAACAAATGTGCTGTGGGTGCTGACATCCAGCTTATTATGGCCCAAAAAGGCTGGGAATCGCAATGAAATAAAATTCAGTGGACTCAAGTCATCAGGCCAACCAAAGAATGGATAACTAATAAATATATTAATGAAAATGAACATATGTATGAGCCTTCAAAAAATTCTCATACACTTCATTGTTTGCTGAAATTATTTTCATTGTCTCATTTATTTAAATATTTATACATATGAGTGCATATATACACCTAACACTTCTATCTCAGCTCTATCACTATAAAAATAACAACTGAATGTAAATAAAAATACACTGTCAATAAACTGAAAATTAAAACATAGCTTGTTGCCACATAGCTTGCTGTATGTTAACATGATTATACAAGGTAATACAGGCTTGCCTTTATTCTTCAATTATGAAAACCTTAATTCTTTCATGATTCAGAATGACATATTCATAAAGCACTCAATTATATTTGATATAATAAAAGTAGATGTTAAGTAACATTTTAGATAAGATTATATGCCTTTAAAATATACTTTGTCATATAAACTAAACTATAATGTTACAAGTACCTTTTATGATTACTGGTTTCTTTAAAAATCATGAAATACAAAAAAAAAAATATAAATGCCGAAAGATAAATCTCAGAGATGAGTATATTTTTCCTGTCTTATTTTTTTAAGGGTCTTTCTATGAAGCCTAGGCTGGCCTGACCAACTCACTGTGTAGGTCAGGCTGGAACTGAATTCTGAATTCTCCTGTCTCAGCCTCCAAGAGAAAACAGGTGCACACACCACCACATGAGGTTCTCTCTGTCTTTTATTTTGTTGGTTTTTAAAATTAATATTGTTACTTGACAATTTCATAAGGTATATAATGTATTCTGATTACTTCCCCCCTCTTATCCCCCTTCCTATCATTATAAAGCCCCCTTCCTCTCCCCGGCCCCTCCTTTCCCAGCCTCATTCGGTGTTCTTTTGTTTTGTTTTTAACCAGGTTTCTAGTACTCGGCAGGCATGTATTTCCTCCTACAGAGTGGGTCTCAAACCAATCAGAGAGCAATTGGCCACCCCACAGCAATAGAGCCACGACTGTACAAGTGGGCCTGTAGTGTTTAATAGATTGTGCTCAAAGATTGAAGGATCCACAGAAGGGTACTTTTGTTCTTCTTTGCCATCTGTTGCTCTGGTAAACTCCATGAACAAAAGCAAGTTGGGGAAGAATGGGTTCATTTGGCTTACAGTTCCAGGTTGCAACACATCATTGAGAGAAGTCGGGGCAAGAGCTTAAGTCGCAACTGAAGCAGAAGCCATGTAGGAATGCAGCTGACTGGCTTGCTCCCAGGCTCCCAGTCAGCTAACTACCTTCCTTATACAGCCCAGACCCACCTGCCCAGAGATCAGCACCGCCCACAGTGGGCTGGGATTTTGTGCATCAATTAGGCATCAAGAAAATGCTGAACAGACATGCCCACAGGCGAGTCTGATTGAGGCTATCCCCCAATTGAGACTCCCTTAGATGTCATGGGGCTGTGTCAGGTTGACAGCTGGCGCTAATTAGGAGACTCCCCTAGCAGCCTGCAGAGCACCTTCTGGGACTCTTTCTTTTCAAATGCACAATTCTGGAGGGATAAAATGAGAGCGGCAGGCTTGAGAGCTTATACTTGATACCCTAAGGTTTTCAATTGTCTAGACTTGCCTGGGGGTATGTGACTTTCAGCATTAAAATGAGGAAAGTTCCAAGCAAGCGAGGGAGTTCACTCACTTGCAGTTTTCTTCTACTCAAACATGTGTACATTTTAGGCAGAAGCTTCTCTTGTGTTCTTCACCCAATTTTTCAAATGTTGGTGAAACTACAATGCACGCCTTCTTATCCTCTGTAATGCTCTGGATGGAGAACTGCATCTTACCGGAATACAGTCATTTCCAGGGCTCTCAAGAGAGAGGTTACAAGGAGGTGCGGTCTGTTCATAGTCTTCAGCCAGAAGCTCCTCAGGGTTTCCCGTGTTAGTGCTCCTGTGGACAATGAGGATTCTGTCCCAGTCCTTGCAAGAAGCTTGGATCCCACACACCCTTGATACCTTACATAGCATTTGCTCAGCTTTCATTAGCTTTACTGGTCACACTAGAACTTGTTGGGATCAAAGAGCTCTTGAATCATACAAAAACACTGGACTCAGTATTCAGTTATTAAAAATAAGTCATCTAAATGATACCAAATAGTTACATTAGAATATCATTAAAATAAGTACATAAAATTTAATGCTCATTTAAAAAAAATCTTCTTGAGTCCTTAAGCATATATATCTGCCAAGTTAAGAGTAATTTCTCATAGGTCATTTTAGGCCTACATAGTTATTATTTGCAAAGAATCGTTTTAATATATGGAAAAAGTAATGATCTTGAGTTAGATTTGACTTGAAATATGCTGGAATCTTAGTTGCTCCATTAAAAACAAAAAACATTAATGGTGTAGGAACTAGCCACTTTGGACGGTTTTGGAGATCAGCTTTCTAAGAAATGTCCTAAGCAAGATCGTATCATAACAAAGAATGATCACCTGCCCTCTCACACCCAGGAAGTCAACACCTGTTTTCATTTTACAACTTGAAATGCCCTCCATGTTCCCCTGAATATTTTCAATTAATTATCCTCCTAGGAGATAGTCAGATGTTCTTGCCATAACATAATTTTTTGTTTCACATATGAAATTTATCTGAAAGAGAGCTGATTGGTAATGCAGGGAAGTTTCCAGGACCCATTTCAGGGTGTTATTAGACGGATACACTGAGACTGCAGGGTTCCTATTCCCTGTGAAGGTAAAGAGAAAATTTCTCATCTTAATTAAAAGGTATGAAAAGAGAAAAACATGAATGACACAAATCTATTTGAAGGATAATTTTTCTCACTCTATTATTTCAAATTTTGTGTTTCAATCAGTTCTTTCCAATTCTTCACAGTCTTTTTGGTTGATTTTTCAAAAATAATAAGATCTGGGTTTATTTTTGTCTTAAGTTAGTTCATTTCTTTTATTAAAAACACTTTTACTTTCTTGGATTGAAGCAAAGAAAAACTGTTTTTTTTTTTCTTTGACAAATAGAAAAGATGATTCAGTAACACAGCAACCGTGGAGACTTAGTACTTTTCCTGGAAAAAATTATTATTAATGTCTTCTGCAATCTGAATACCCGCTTCAAGAGGTGAATATTCAACAGTAAGAACTCATTTCTATATTACTTAAGCAATGACTTTTTCATGCTGTGAGAGATGGCACTGTAATGGGTCTTTTTTTTTTTTCTTTCTATTTAACTCTGTCCTAGCACTCACTCTGTAGATCAGGCTGGCCTCAAACTCACAGAGATCCACCTGCCTCTGCCTCCTGAGTGCTGGGATTAAAGAATGGGGTGCGCCATACTTGGCATAGGTCTTCTTAATCAAGACACTCATGTATAATTTCAAGTCCCTTAAATCACACAAAGCAGGCACAGAATTCCTCTATCTCTAATTTTAATGCCTATAAATATCTCAAGTCAGAATAAAGATTTGGAACTAACTCATATCCCCAGAGAATAGTCTTGGTTATAATCACCCTTTATATTCATCTCTACTTAAATATTTTATTATAGCTGACAGGAAGTGAAAAATATATAGCAAATACAGATGGAAGTGATGAAAAACAGAGGGTAGCTATGAAATCAGAAACTGAGAAGCAGTAGTGTGTGTGAAAAGCATGCAGATAATCCTTTATACTCACTCTAGGTGTACAAAGTCTTTGGAACTTCCTGTGGGTGTACAAAGCTCCTGTCTCCTGCAGAAAAATCAGGCTCTATTTGCCAGCTTTGAAGTGCTCCTCAAAATCTAAGGCAATGGCCCAGGTCATCTTTTGCTAGGTCTTTATCCTGCCAGGGTGAAGAATACACAAATTCCAGGGAACATCCAGGTTAAGACTTAGGAATTAAACATATTATTATACATTGTGGGATAACTATCATATGATAGTTATTGAAATTCTGTAGACAAATGAACCCAATGGGTTTTCAGGAACCAATGAGTTCAGTTCCAAGTGATGGCCTGAAAACATTCTCCCACACAATTAGCAATACCTGTAAGATTTAGACTTTAGTTTGCAGCATATATGCATGATGTTAGCAACAGCTATTCATCTCTGAAGGTCACATTTAGTATCATTTTACAGAAAACCAAGGCCCATGTTTCAATTTCCAGAGACTTGTAGCTATCTCCCTCCATAGCCACAGTGAGAGTGGGGACAAACAAGCTCCTCCTCTTCCTCCCAGCTCTGGTCCTCTGAAAGAAAAGTGTATCCTAAACAGTCATTAGGATAAGACCCCAAACCTCTCCATAGCCAGGGGAGACAAGCCACAGAAGGGGGGGGGTGCAAATCAGTGTTCGAGCGTGCTGCACAATTTCACTTTTCAGACTTAAAGATAAATTGCCTCGCAGGAGGCTGACTCTTCTGTCTGCTGTAACTGGAAGGTTCAGGTTCTGTGGCTGCATCAGAGCCACGAAAGACGCCGGTGACATTTATGGGAGAAGGTGGGGATGGAAACCCCCTGTGGTGTCTCTAGCCTATAATCCTAGCATTTGGAAGAGTGAGCAGGAGGGCTGCCAAGAGTGGAAACAGCCTGAACCGTGAGTCTGTGGCCGGCTTCAGTTATAGAGCAAGACCGTGCCATGAAGAAGGTTTGGAAGAAGAAAAGAAGGAGGGAAAAGGAGGAGGAGGGAAAGAGGGGAGGAGGGAGAAGAGAGAAGGGAGAAAGAGAGAGGAGGAGGAGATAAAATATTTCCTTTAAATGTATTTCTTGTAACAAGCTTATAAATGCTAGTGATGGGTGGAGACATGACTGTATCCATAATTGTAGAAATGAAGCATGGTAAGGTAACACAGTGTTCTTCCATCTTCCAGAGCTGTCCTGTATCATGTCTTTGACTGGCATTGGGCCCTATGGTATACATGAATCATGGTGACTAGATGCTTGACTTTTTTTTAAGCACAAATGACTTCATTTATATTGAAATAGGGCAGAACAATGAGTGGGTGCCTCTTCCCAGCAGGGACCTGACCACATTCCCTGTCTATGCTAATATCACCTGTGAAATGCACAATATTAAAATTTTAATCCTGACAGCTGTAGTTTTGTTTTTCCATCTAATAATTTGCTTCTTCCTTTTGGCAACTTAATCACATGGTCCTGGATTTTCTCATTTATAGAATATAAGAATCACAGAAAATAATATCTGAAGGTTTTTCTAACTGCAATAACTCCACAGAATTATTTATCACTCTATGGGGGTTGAAATATGTAAAAACATGTGGTTGGTGAGACTTGAGTTGTTCATCTTTGAGGAAAAGTAAAACACAAATAAGGGGGAAAGAAGACTAGAATGATCTCTGGGGTACTGAGTGGTTGCCAAAGGTAAAGAAATTAATAAGGATTAAGATTATATTGTAAGAATATCTCCCTGTTAGTTGATTAAGTATGGAATTGTGGATGCTTAGTTTGTTTAGAAAATCCATACAGGGTGATGAACAAAGCCTGCGGCATGTACATGTGCATAAACTAGCATCCAAGCCTCCAGTTCTAGCTATGGAGAAGTTCTAGAAATAATGACAATCCAGTAGCAACTAGCAAGGCAAGAGCAAGGTTATTGGTTCTAAGTATGAGTTCCTGACAAAAAGACATCCAGGCTGTAGCAGAACACAGAAGGGGAGCCCAGAAATCCTGTGATGCCAAAAAGAGCAAAGATAATGATAGAAAAAGGAAACCCCTTGGAGGTGTGCCCCTATTTGAAGTTCCTGAGTGCTGAAACATGTGAGGACTGTCAGATGACAAGCCATTGACTCAAACAAGTACCCACTAGTCCATGTTTAATCAACCAACAGGGAGTGGGAAATACTCTTCCTCATGATAGAATCTCAGTTAGTAATGTGAAAGAAATGGAAATTAGAAATGTCCTGAAGGCATATAGAAGAAAAATTTAAAAATGCTGATATTAGTGGGCAAAACCATAGGAGGGATAAAGATCTACACTTAACTAATTAAGAAGGAAAATCCCATATTTATAGTGGAAAAACAGTAAACACCAATTTAGCCAAGTCATTGACATTCACATCAACAAGAAGACACCCAACACTTAGCATCCCCTGACTTGATGCCTGAAGAGGACATAGTGTTCCTTCTGCTCTGACTCCAAAAGTGAATAACACCAGCTGATTACTGAGAAAATAGCAGATGGATATACACTGAGGGGCATTATACAAAATGACCAGCCCATGCTTTTAATGAAAAGTCTCAAACTTGGCCTGGGGATAAAGAGCAGGGGGTAGAATGCTTATAGAATATACATAAGGACTGAGCATCACATTCCCAGAGCCATACCAAGAAAGTGTGAAGAATTTCAGTTGTCACAGATTGAGTAGAATTAAGACAGGACAGTTTGATGTCAGATGGCTCCATGACCGTATCTCAAAAGAAAATCAGACAGTTGTGGAGGAAACTGGAAACTAGAGAAATATGAATAAGGTTTGGTAGTAATTCTTTTTATTGTACCATTATTACCGTGTTCCTTTCAAACATCATACTGTAGATACATGGGATGTTTATAGAAGAGGAGGTTGGTAAATGTGGACAGGAGTTCTCAGAAGTTTCTTACAATTTTTTTGCTAAGTACAAAATCATTCCAGTTTTAAAATTAGCGAAAATGACATAATTATAAAAATATACAGATTTTGAAATGATGATGACATTCATTTAACAAATAGTTATTGAATGAATTCCTTGTGCTGGTCAGCTTGCTGAAAGACATCTAATGCTTCCATACACATTTATATTTATTTTAAGTAGTCTTTATCACTGATGTTAAGGTAGGAGCTCTAATATTAAAAAAACAAAGAACAGATAGTTTTATTTGTAAGGGTGACATGATCACAATAACAACATAGTAAAATACTCTTCACATTGATCTAGTAATACTACATACCACAGAATCATATGGGGCATCATAAGTTAACTCTAAAATTTATATAGATGATGAAATATATGACTGTACAAAGATTAATAACAGGTATTAATAATGATATACTTTCAATGTATAGTATTTAAAATGGTGTGATGGAGAATAAAAAGATATTAATGGGAAGTGAGAGAGGACCAGACCATACTTCTCTTTCTCTGTGAGACTTTAGCATCACATTCTAAAGGTTAGCTATATAATAATTGGTATTGGGATAATTGAAATATTTTGGGAAATGGTAGGTTCATTTACTAACTAAGCAAATATTTAAATTTCTACATATTTTAAGAACAAGAATTGAATGTATAGCCAATTCCACCTGCATGAAATCGACTTCTAATAAAATAAAGACCTAAAAAAGCTTTAGGTTTATGAGAAGTATTAGGATAATACAAGAGAGAATTGCCTTTACAATTTTGGGTGAGGAAAGACCTTTCTTCCTAGCACAGACGACCTGTATAAGAATGGCCCCCATAGACTCAGTGATTTGAATGCTTGGTCACCAGGGAATTGTCACTATTAGGAGGTGTACCTTGTTGGAGGAAGTACCTCACTGAGAGTGGATTTGGTAGTTTCAGAAGCTCAAACCAGGGCTAGTGTCTCTCTCAATCTTCTTGCGGCCTGAAGATCTAGATGTTGAACTCTCAACTTCTCTAGCACCATATCTGCCTGCATGATGCCCCACTCCCCACCATGACTAATGAACTAAACCTCTGAACCTGTAAGCAAGCCCCAGTTAAATACTTTCCTTTATAAGAGTTGCCATGGTCATGGTATCTCTTCGCAGCAATAGAACACTGACTAAGACAGGACCTATAATGTATTAGAAGAAAAATAAAGATTTAACAATACAACATTCTGAATTTTTACAGGATAAAAGATACCAAAAATAAATTTAAAATGTGGAGAAACAGCTGTAGATGGGACTTCTATGCCAACCTCCTTCCCCATTCCCCTTTCTCAAGACACAGGGAGTATCATGGGACAGGGATCAGAAAAAACACAAGAGCCAGAGCTGTGAAATTCAGTCTTTACACAGGAACTCACAGCAGCAGTGGTCAAATGCACACAATCCACACAGGATCAAGCCAGCCGAAATTCCAGCATGGCTGGAGGAGGGTTCCAGAGATTCTGCAGCTAGCTGATGAGTTGTTGGTATCTGCTTTGAGATGGAACGTCATTTTGGGGGGCATGGTTTGACCAGTAGCAAACTGCCTATCCCCCTGTATGTTGCCACACACCAACGAGCATGTGGACAGCACTAAAAGGACTTGGTGGGTTATGTAAAAATCTGTGTAAATTGACAATTTATTTTAAAAGAACAATAATAAAATGTATAGTGAATAAATAAATAAAAATTAAATCAACGTGAAGGTACTTTCACCAGATTGGCAAAAATAATCTGATTATTAACATCTGATGTTGATGTTTGTTTGTATGTAAAGCCAAGAATTCACATAGGTTGTGTAATACTGTTGATAATACAAATTAATTTCAGTGACTCTATCAAAAATATTCAAATGTATACAAAGAAAGTGTGATTTGAAAGATTATTTGAATTGTTTGCAATAACAAAATATTAGAAGCAACCTCAATATTCCTTGAAATAGAAATGCTTAAATATTACAGGATATCCAGGTATGATTAAAATACTTACCAATAAATATAGCAATCTAATGGGAGATAGGGGAACAATGGGACAGGAAGGGTTAAATGGGGTGGGGATCAGAGGACAGGGTAGAAGAGGCAATATGGGGAAGGCAAACTAACTCTAAAGGCTTTTTTTAAAGTCATATGTGGAAAGCTACTAAAGCATCCTAAAATATATATGTAGGGGTTTTTGTTTGTTTGTTTGTTTGGTTGGTTTTTTTTTTTTAACTCTTTGGGGGCCTGCCACACAGTTTCCAAATAAATTCAAAGAGACTTATTCTTACTTATGAATGCCTGGCCTTAGCTTGACTTGTTTCTAGCCAGTTTTTCTAACTTAAATTATCCTATTTCTTTTTAACTACATTTTGCCTCTGGGCTTTTTACCTTTCTTCATTTTGTATATCTTTTCTTCTTACTCCATGGCTGGCTGGGTGGCTCTGTGGCTGGCCCCTGGAGTCCTCCTCTCCTTTTCTCTCTCTTCCCACTTCTCTTCTCTAGATTTCTCCTCCTATTTATTCTTTCTGCATGCCAGCCCCACCTATTTCTCTCTCCTGCCTAGCTATTGGCCATTCAGCTCTCTTTATTGGACCAATCAGGTGTTTCAGGCAGGCAAAATAACACGGCTTTACAGAGTTAAACAAATGCAACATAAAAAAATGCAACATATCTTTGCATCATTAAACAAACATTCCACAACATAAACAAATGTTAACACATCTTAAACTAATATTATACAACATATATACATATATAGAAAGTTTAAATGGGGTTATCTTATAGCAATACAACAAAACCCCTACTAGCTACCACCGACTGGCAAATGAAAAGCCAGTACCAAGAATGGATTACCTCTTTTAGAGTTGCTAGCCAAAGAAGTCCCATAGACCCCTCAATAGTGCATCTTATTACCATAGCTCTTGGTTACCTTCCATAATTTGATGGTAAAATCCTACTGCTGAAGACACTTCAACTGAGTTATAAAACAGAGAGAAATCAAGCTGGTACTGACCTCAGACTTTCATCCCTGCTGGCTAGCTTTCATAGTGCTAGAAGGTACCATGCATGCTACCAGGGGAGACAAGGCATCACCAGTCTTAAAACTGTCTTAAAATGCAGCTATAAAACAGCGAGCCTAGGAAGATATGCCTTCTTGTGCAATAGTGGTACAAATGTTATAAGAGTAACCAAACACTTTCTGATTGGATTTAGGGTCCATTCCACAAGATGGAACCAGTGACAGCATGCACATGACCTGTTCAAACTCAAGCCAGGCAAAACCTCAACATGGAGGAGGTAGGTGGGTATGAAGTCTCCCTAGCTCAGCAGCTATTGGAAATCAATAGATGCTGGAAGAAGAGTTAGTTTTCTTTAAGGATGTGAACCCCAGAGGGTCAACCACACACTACGTGTTGGCCTTACACTCAAGAGTATTTGGGCAACATCAATTAGGCTTGATGAGAAAAAAAAAAAAAAAAAAAAAAAAAAAAAGACAGGAAAATAAAAAGCCAGAACACGTGTGGGTAGAGAGGTGGGGGTAGATCTTAAAGGAGTTGTGGGGTGGATATGATCAAAATACATGATATGAAATTCTCAAAGAGTTAATAAACATTTTTAAGAGAAAGAATGAAATAGTGTTACAAGTATAAACATGGAATTTTCATCAAGGTATTTCATATGTAAAATAAGTTGCATGCCAATCAACAGAGTATAACTGTATACACATATATTTTCACTTTATACATACTTGTAGGGGAGGAGGGATGTACATTGTGATTGTATTTGTTAAACAATAATCATATAATCATTGGGTTGAATTTTTATTTTTATTTATTTGTGTGTGAGTGAGTGTGTGTGCGTGTGTGTGTGTGTGTGTGTGTGTGTGTGTGTGTGTGTGTGTGCCACATATGTGCAAGGACCCACATAGTCCTGAAAAGAATGTCAGATTATCTGGAGACTAGGATGTTGGAGATACATGTAGTTGTAAGCCACCTGAAATGGATGCTGGGAACTGAATTTGGGTCCTCTGAGCCAACAGGAGCACTTTTAACCACTGAGCCATTTCTCCGGCCTCCTTCGTCTGCATGACTACATTGAGCACACATGTGTGTGTGCTCTACGTAACTGAAAACATAAAGTGAAATAAATCAAGGCTTCCACATGGTCTAGGCAGTTCTATGTCACTGTCACTCTTCTCTCCAACTTTTAAGGTCAAACTTAGAAGGGGAAAAATTAGCTTAAAGTAGAATATGCAACCCAAAGTACATATTCATTAGGTTAAATGAAACGTTTGTGTCTTTTGTAAAGCTCTGAAATGTGAATGACCTCCTTTGAACACACTCATTAAGTACACATCAGGTGAAAAGCTGAAAGGATTATCTGTACAATAATTATCTGAGAGGATGAAACTGGGTGTGAGGAGCCAAAGACCATCCAGCGTCTCCTGAAATCATGGCTGTTCATGTAGTACACGTCCAGGATCCATAAACCTGACTCCTGGACTTCAGTAGCTGTCAACAGAATGAACTGAATAATTTCAGTGCATTTTTTGCACATTACAGAAATAAACTGTAGACAAGATCAAGGGGAAACAAATGGAGGTCCTACCAAACAAGGTATAAAGAAACCCTGAGCAAAACAAAAGTTAAGAGGCAGGACTAGACATGAAAAACCAGAGGAGTGGTCGAAGAGACAGCCCAGCAGCCAAAGGATATGCTTCTCTTGCAGAGGACCATGTTTCATTACTTTGGATGAGTAACAACTGCTTATAATTCCAGTTCCATGAATCCAACACCTTTGCTGGAGCTGCACTTATGTGCACATACACACACACACACACACACACACACACACACACACACACACACACACACAAATAGATAAGTAAGTAAGTAAGTAAGTAAATAAATAAATAAATAATAAAAATACCTAAGACAAATCTGGAGGAAATATTTGACAACCAGTGGTCAAATAATGGAGTCACTGGACACACTTTTTAAACATGCATTTGAACTCTTTAAGACCTATGGGGGGAACTGGGCAGTGGTGGCACACACCTTTAATACCAGCAATCAGGAGGCAGAGGCAGGTGGATATCTGTGAGTTCAAGGCCAGCCTGATCTATAGAGCGCACTCCAGGACAGCCAGGATAGTTACAGAGAAACCCTGTCTCAAAAAGAAACAACAAAAAAGCACCTATGGGGGTGGGGCATCTAGAAACATGCAGTTTTCCACCCATCTGCCAGTTGCTCAACTTAGAAAGCCACGAGCCATTTTTGCTATTTCTCTTCTTTCCATCACTTTGAGGAAAATTATGTCATCAATTCAACTTTCAAAATATCTCTCAAGTCTTCTCCCTGCCTTTGACTGCCGGCGCCAATACTGACGTTCTGCAGTACACACATCTCACAGCGAAGTCACAGCGATCTGACTTCTCAGTGTCATCCCTGCTCTGAACACCCTACCACAGGGCAGCTCTGCGGTCTTCAAAGCTGCCTGTTCTGTATTCCGTGTGTGCATTCTTCCCCATGCTGTGAAAGGGTACTACCCTGCCATGACCTTCAGGACGGAAGTTCTTGCCATGAAACACCTTCGCTTCTCCAGCTTCCACACGAGCCTCTTCTGCTTGCGAGGCTAGCTTTTCTTTCTTTCTCTCCATGCATCTGGACTCAATATTCATGTCTCACCCCCAATTTTGTTCTCACTGATTCTTCTCATCAGTCAGACCTCATCTTAAGGAACAGTTGCCAACCAATGCTTCCTTGACCACTCTGTCAGCATCTTGATCTCAGGTAGCAATTACAGAACTGTGTAATTACCTACTCCTTTGAAGATATGCCTGTTTAATGTAGATTCCCCCTATTAGGTAGATTCCAAGAAAGTAGAGAACATGTCTGCCTCATTCACCACTGCACTTCTAGGGCCCAGCCTTGACATAGAGTGGTTATTCAGTAAATGAATTGATGAACATGCTTCTATAATTGGGTCCAGAAATACTTCAAAAGGATGTAAATGCCTACTAAAGTGAATATTAATAGGAATAACTATTGTTTGTGCTATTTAAAGACAGAAACAGTGTTATGTGGTTAGATATAAAGCCCTCTAGGGAGATAGAATGGCTCCCCAAACCATACAGCAGGATTGCAATGTGTCTTTCCACCATGTCTGTTTTACTATTCATAGATATAACAATAACTTGTAAATGCAGCCACTCAGAAGAGCAGCTGATCAATACTGAATAAACTCATGACAGATTTATGTGTTCATTATCAAATACAACAATTAAGTCACTTTGATCTTTTGTTCTTCTTTTTCAGATGTATGTGATTTGAATCTAGAGCTTCATGAATGTTGGGCAAATTCTCCAAGTTTTATCCATGGTCTCCCTTTGACATTTTAGTTAAATATAGTCTCCCTAAGTTTCTTAGGATGGTTTAAACTTATTCTCTAATGCAAGCAGACCTTTAATTTTATGATCTTCCCGCCTCAACCTCCCAAATAGATGAGATCTGTGGTATAGACAACAGACCCAGCTTAATGTGACCTTTGATTTTTCTTCAGTTCAGTTGCTGCCTATGTGAGAAAGATAGATAACTAAATTCTATGACTAAATGATGAAATGGGCTCACAAAGGTCTCTGGTCACATATTACTTATGCAGCTGAGGTAGCACCATCTTAGACTAAGCAGTGGTAACATGGTGGATCAGTCCATCCTCACAGATTTCCCTCATTTCCTCTTCAGCACTCGACACTCTTGGTTTTTCCCTCCAGCCTGTGGACCACATCACCACCAACTCCCTAACTGGCTCCTGTTCTTCTTCAGAACTGTCCCTCTTAGAGTCCCTCCCCTCCATCCATAACTCACTCCCTTGTTGATCTCTTCCCATCTTACAGCCTCCCTGTCCATGATGGTGGTTCCTGCCAACCTGTTTTCAGAAACTGATGATAGAAAATGTCTACCTGGCTTCAGTATCTAGATGCTGAAATCATCTTATCCCAAACTAAACTCTTGATGTCACCACAAAGCTAGCTCTCCTCTAGTTTCCTATCTTAGTCAATAATCCCAATTAGGGGCAGGGCCCTCTATGTGACTGGCTAGAGTGTATGTTTGGTCTCCATGGTATTTCCAGAAGCTGCTGTGCTAAGACACCAAGTGGAGTGAGCCCTGAGAAGTCACAAGTGTTATTAGCAATGTGGAGGCCCCTGTTGACCTCAGTAAGTTTAGGGTTATGAGTAGAAGCCTGATTGGACAGATGGAAGAAAAAGCAGGAGGAGAGGAATGGAAGAAGTGAGTACTCTATGGAACTTGTCCCCTCAAATGATCCATTGTTATGAAGTCAGCCATCTGGTCTGCACATGTCTTTGTCATGACTTTCTGAACGAGAGAAGGGCACACACATTTCTGCTTCAACTTCCCAGACAGATGCCTCAGTGACATTTCTGCACTCCCCTGAACCCTCTCCTATTGTTCTAACCTACTTTGCCCCATCCCCATGAAGACAAGCTCCTGTCTTCTGCCTTCATCTCAAACACCCATCATCCTCTCCACTTGGAACTGGCCCTCAGATTGTTTCCAGGTTGGATTTCCGTTGTCCCTACTAACATGCACTAATATGGCCTCCCTTAGCTCCTGGAAGACCTGAGCTACACAAAGTTCTTCACACTAGCCATTTGGCATCCAAGTCTGACATCTGGCTAGTTTGACTAATGCCATAGCCTGGCTCCTCCATGACATCACACACAAAAAAGTTGATGTGCTCAGCTAAGATCTTGTGAGAAACATGAATTCAACACATTAATGAGAATTATCACAAATGATATTTATTCTCAGTTTACAATAGTATCAGGTCTTCTTAAACTCCCCATACACTAAAAGTATTTTAATCTGATAGATATGGAGATAGGAATTTAAGTGACAAATAACAGGGAGGTGGTTAGATGTTCAGTGATGAGCTAGAGCTGGAGAAATAGGTTGTGATAATAGAGATATGGGGATATAGGAAATAGATATATAGATATAGATATAGTATCCTAGTTAGGGTTACTATTGCTGTGATGAAACACCATGAACAAAGCATCTCGAGGAGGAAAGGGTTTATTTGGCTTACACTTCCACATCACAGTTCACCATCAAAGGAAGTCAAGACAGGAACTCAAGCAGGGCAGGAACCTGGAGGCAGGAACTGATGTAGAGGTCAGGGACGGACACTGCTTACTGGTTTACTCCTAATGGCTTTCTCAACAGAGCCCAAGACGACCAGTCCAGGGATGGCCCCACCCACAATGGTCTGGGCCCTCCCCCATCAATCACTAATTAAGAAAATGCTCTACAGCTGGATCTTATAGAGGGTCCTGAGGTGACGGATACAGCAATGCATGGTGTTGACCTATGGTGATGGTGCAGCAAGGTTCTTGTCAGCCCTGGACTCACTCAGAAACTGAGAAGAGCATGGGCAGGAAACATCACAGAGTCCCGACGTGGGAAGTGTATAGATTTTTAAAGCCTTCCAGACCCGACATTCTAAGGGTGAGTAAGAGAAGTCAGAGTTGAATTAAGGCTGAAAAGGGTGAATGAGAGCAGCATGCCAAACCAGGTCCAGAGCTAAGTGCTGGCAAGTTAGGATCTATAATCAAGTCAGCAGAAGAGCTAAGAAGATTGGAGGAGTTGGGGCCGTTGAGAAAAACCACAAGAAATTACAGTGGAGAGCTCATATGTACCGAGTACTTACATTGTACCAAATGTCATTACATGGGTTTTCTTCTCCCAAATTAGGTGCAAATGTCTTCATCTTAAAAAATGAAGTAACCAAGACAGCTGAGAGTGGGCAAACAGCTCTTTCCTTTGCATACCTCATAAAGTGAAAATTAGGGTTAGACATCAAGCAACTTCAGTTCACATACTACTTCCTGGTGTCTCCCTTCACTTAACTGGACTCCATTAACAATTCTTTTCGAGGAAATTGTCTTGAGGACCTATTCCATACCATATGCTGTTTATGCACAGTGCTAGAGCTCCCAGCCTCTGTCTGCTGTGTAGCCACAATCCAGTGGGAACTCATTATGGAGTGGCAATCTTGGAGCAGGGATTTCTGCAAGCATTAGGAGCATGGCAGTAGCATTCATGAAGTGCCAGGCTTCTGAATGCCTACTGAGCTTCATGCAGCATACTAAATGTTCACAAATGTCATAGATGACAAAACGGGACGTTGATTTTATGCATGCTAACTTCTTAGCAGTTGTCAGCCCAGGGAAAAAAAAACTGTGAAAATCTCAGGAGTAGCCCTAAGCAGTCTAACAATGCAATGGAGGTGTCCTAAAGCCTTGTTTGCATCTAAAGTGAAAGTAGACCAGTTGGCCCAGATGGGATCGGCAGGAAGAAGCCAAGAGATTTCCAGTAAGTACATGGCTTGAGAGTTTGGATGAAATCCAAGCCCCAAATGCTTACATCAGAGTCATCTAAAGAAAGCAGGGAAAGAATGAGATTGTAACTAAGAAAGGTCAAGCCTAATCAATGTAACCCCATCAGGACAAATATGTTAAAAGAAAGAATGGTTTGAATAGAACTTTAAAAAGGGTTTAGCAGAGTAGAGCTCTAGACTTTACCAATGCTAATCCAATTTTACCTGACAGATCACCAGAGAGGACTTAGCTCCCTGTTTGTGGGAATCTCTCTTAATATTATCTCAGGATATTTGCTTCAAATTCCATGTATATGTGTAGTCTTCCAACTACTAATAAGACTTTGGCATCAGAAATTAGTATCTAGATTTCCAGACAAATGCTTAAATTGGAAGCCTTAACAAAGGCATCAATCTTGTATAAATATGAATAACATTGATCTCTGAGAAGCTGAACTATCACTGAGGGAAAAATCCTGCAAGATGGTAATATCTAGGCTTAGTCATTTTCTGGGACCTGATACACAGACTTAGAAGGACAGAAAGCCAGGAACTGGGTTATGAGGAAATGGATACCATGCTCTTAGGGGACACTCTGAGGAGACTGTTCTGTGATGTCTTTGTAACTGTGCTAATTGTCAATCTTAAGACAGGAAAGGTGAAAGAGATGAGAGAAGAAAGAGTTAAGGGACAGCAGGACAGGGCACAGGAAGGATGGACAAGGTGAAAAAATGGCATGTCTGTGTAGAGAAATGTCACAGTGAAAGCCGCACATATGTACAATTACTCTGCACCTGTGACTAGTTTAAAATCCACAGGAGACACTGCTTAGAAAGTGGATTAGCAGTCAATAATGAGTCGCAACTGGATTTGTCTCCCTCTTGGCCACTGGAGGAAGATGGGGAGACTCTTTTTACCTCCTGGAATACACAAGTGAGAAACAACTCCTGGGACTTTGCTGCCCAGCTCAGCT
This sequence comes from Peromyscus leucopus, assembly GCF_004664715.2. NCBI lineage: Eukaryota > Metazoa > Chordata > Mammalia > Rodentia > Cricetidae > Peromyscus > Peromyscus leucopus. The sequence continues at coordinate 22,031,179 of NC_051067.1, read as the reverse complement.
TTGGTGCAAAGCCAACTCTACTGGACTTTGACTTTATATATCACCTTTTCTTAAATTTTTTACAATTTTTGTCTTTATTGCTAAAGAACCATTTTGTTTGTTTGTTTTTGCATTCTTGGATTTGCATTGAGAAAATGAACTCTACCTCCATGGAGTTGGTGGTTGAGGCACCTGTGTGGATCTGGGATGCCTTGAGATATGCTTTTCTTGTGTTGGAGGCTTGATGCTGAAGATCATCTACATCAGGTGCAGCTACACTGATTTCTGTGGCAGGAAGTCTCTCTCTCTCTCTCTCTCTCTCTCTCTCTCTCTCTCTCTCTCTCTCTCTCTCTCACACACACACACACACACACACACACACACACACACACACACACTGGTTGAAGGCTTGCCTTTGGTACCCAAAACAAATCATTCAAGTGTCACATAGGCTTCCACAATCCGGTGTTTAGTAGATACCCATGAACCTAATGTGTAAATGATGGCCAATGGAACCTTGGAAACAACACAGTTTTCAAGAAAAATTGAACTTTTTTAGTGACTGAGGTTTAATTTCAAGTGAGTTTCTTCGTAGTCAGGCTACCTTCAAATTTACAATCTTCTTTCTTTTTAATTTTTTTAAAATAAATTTATTTATTTATTTATTTTACATCCCAGCTATAGTTTTGCCTCCCTCCTCTCCTCCTGTCCCTCTCTCTAACTCTCTGTTCCCACCCCACCCCAATCCACTCCTCCTCCATTTCTGTTTAGGAAAGGGCAGGTCTCCCATGAGTATCAACAAAACATGGCATATCAAGTTGCAGTAAGACTAAGTACCTCTCCTTGTATTAAGGTTGAGCAAGGTGACCCAGTATGAGGAGTAGGGTCTCAAAAACCAGTAAAAGAGTCAGAGACAGCCACTGTTCCCACTGTTAGGAGTCCCACAAGAGGACCAAGATACACAACTGTCACATATATGCACAGGGCCTACGTCAGTCCCATGTAGGCTCTCTGGTTGTTGGTTGGTCTCTGTGAGTCCCTATGAGCCCAGGTTAGTTGATTTTTTTGAGACAGGGTTTCCCTGTGTAGCTTTGCGCCTTTCCTGGATCTCACTCAGTAGACCAGGCTGGCCTTGAACTCACAAAGATCTGCCTGCCTCTGCCTCCCGAGTGCTGGTATTAAAGGCGTGCGCCACCACCACCCGGCTGATTCTGTGAGTTTTCTTGTGATGTCCTTGACCCTCTGGCTCCTACAATCCTTCCTTCCTGTCTTCTGCAGGATTCCCTAAACTCCACCTAATGTATGACTGTGAGTCGCTGCAACTGTCCCATCAGTTGATGGATGAAGCCTCTCTGATGACAATTGGACTAGACACCAATCTGATCACAGGAGATGACCAATTCAGACTACATATCCACTATTGTTAGGAGTCTTAGTTGGGGTCAATCTTCCTGTCTTTACCTCCTGTTAGGAGTGCTGGGATTACAAATATATGTCACCATGTTCCATTTCGGTGTGTGTGTGTGTGTGTGTGTGTGTGTGTGTGTGTGTGTGTAACCACAATTTAAAGCAAAATGTTTTAGTCTAGTGTGATGACACATGTAATGTCATCCAAGTACTTGGGAGGCTGAAGCAAGAGGATTGTGAGTTTGAGCCCAGCCTGGGCTACATCAGGAGTCTCTATCTCAAGACAAAAACAAAAATTATTTTCACATAACGTAACCTTATTACTCATTTTATACAGTTAGTAGGGTTAAGTATACTCACACTGTTGTACAAGAGATCGCTAATCTATCTCTCCCATCTTGCAAGACAGAATTGTGGACCCATTAACCATAGCTCCCTATCCCCTATCTCCAGGCCCTCAGCAAGCACCCATTTCCCACTTCGTTCCCTTTGACTCCTTATGTACTTCATACAGTATTGGGATCATAGTGTTGGCCTTCTGCTGACTGGCTTACACCGTGCTTTTCATGATAACCTCCTCCTCAGCTGTACCTTCTTGTGGGTGAAAAGCAACATCCTGGTGGCAGTTAACTTTTGCTTTGATAAGCCAGTCAGCATGCTGAGCCTCCTTCCTGGGATCTCAGTATTCACAATGGCCTTATTCTTAGTGCTTTCCAAGTGAGGACCCAGGACTAGATAGGCCAAGCAACTAGCCCAGTGCCCACCAGGAGTGTTAACGCTTCGTTCACACTTAGGTAGTCAGACCTCTTCACCACTGGAGCACACGGCCTCTCGCCTACATTTGTAACTTGCCTGTAGTGTAAAGGCATTCTCTCCCAAGGTGGCCAGATTTTCCTCAGATGAGAACCCTGGTTTAGTAACTTTCCGTTTCACAATATCTCCCAAGCATTCATCCTCAGAGTGTACACAGGCTGACATGCGTTTCTACAAGGAAATTCGATGTGGTTAGCATAGCAGATGCCCTTGGACCCTCCCTCAATCTGAGCCCACCGACATCTTCCAGGGATACTTTCTAGGTGCCTGATGGTTTTTCTCTCCTGGGCCCTGAGTCGTCTAGTACACAATTGTGCCAGCATACCTAGCCAGCATGCCAGGCATCTGAGGATCCATGAGGGGAATGTTATTATGTCTGGGATGGGGGTGGGAGGTAAATATCCCACCCACCCTGGGCCTCGCTCCTCCTTTGCATTCTTCCACCCTTCCCTGTCCCGGTGTCCCCATCTGTACTTCCCAGGATGACTCAATAAGCTTCTTTCTCAAGTCCACCAGGGATCCCAAACTAAGTCAGTCAACAAACACCAAAATGGAATTGCAATGCCCATCACTCCTCACTTGATTATTTGGAGCAGAAAAGTGTATCCTCAGAACAGATGTGTGTTTGGAACATCCAGGGAGACACCATCTTGACAGGGGGTCTCGGGTAAACACGACTCTGAGTTAAACACCTCATCTGCCATAGCATGGAAACACTCAATTCCAAAGGAACTTTGCCAGCCTTGTTCAACAGCCCCCTGGTAAATGCTGCAGACACCGAGTCATTTTAAACAACAAACAGCATAAATTAAATTTGAACTGCAGTGTACATGTCATTGTTGGCTCTTTACAGAATAAATGCAATGCAAGCTGAGCAGACCTAAAAGGCAAGTCATTTCCTCTGTTTCTGAGGAAGCCACCTGTGGGTCGCTGTTTACGGGTCCTAAGCGTCACCCTTGGAGCACCGTCAGGGGGTGCACAATGGGTCTGCATGCCTTTCCCATTTATACCACTATTGAGATAAATGAGGCATTCATGAGAAATAAAACAGTAAATGCATGTTACACATCGGTTTATAAAAGGCACAGAGCTATTCATCCAAAAGAGAAATACCCACATTGAACTCATTAGAAAATGATGAAAACACCATTTTGTCATAGTTCTAAGCAGCTGGTTCTAGTCGAGGTGAATGGAAGTTAATCAATCATAAACAATCAAGCAAATGCCCTGGACAAATGTTGGACATTTCCTCTTAGCAAGCAGCAGTCTACAGTGCACCTACGGAAACATGGCAGACACACCTCACAACGCCAGAGTGGGAAAGGAGGAGCTTTGGTAGCCTAGGAGTCCTTAAGTACAAAGGATGCCCCCGTGTCCGTAAAGACTCACACAGGAAACTCAAGAGAGAAGCAGAGACAAGCCTAGTCCAGAACAAAGGATTCCACAGCAAATATTTGCACTTTCAGTTCCTTAAGGAAGTGCTTTTCTGGAGGAGCTGCGCACAGCATGAAGGAAGGAAAACAGAATTCGACTAGAGGACGCTTCTAAGTGGTAAAGAAGTTGCTTTTAAGTCAAAATTGCTTGGGAAATTACCACGCTATCATCTGCACTGGTAACAACCCCACAGTGCATCCTTCCACAGCAACTATGGAAGAATAAGTAATAGGGGAAAGGGGACAAACCATAGGATGAGATCACAGTGAATGATCACTTTCCATTTCACAGAAGGAAGGAAGGAAGCTTGAGAGAAGGCAAGTGGAGACTTTTTCTCATTTACTCTGGACTGTTTCCATCTTCAGAATGCCATCTCAACAATCCATTCGGCTTGTCTGCCTTATCTATCACTAGGTGTGTCTGAGGTGCCTATTTTTAGAATGGAAGATTCTGGAGGATGAGAGTATGATTTATTCATGGATAATGCAGTGGTATTTGTGGGACAGAACTAGAAACAAGCGTCTATGTGCTGCTATGAGAAGGAAGGCAGTCTGCCTCATTGTGCACGGTGCTGTTACCACCATCGCAAGGAGCCTGCTAGAGAATGAGATGCTGAGTAGTCACAGGCGGACACAACACCCTCTGCAAGTATGGATGATATCTTGAGATATTTACCTGTTTGTGCCTGTCAGTGAAGTCCAGCAGAACTTTACAATCTTTGCAGTGAAGCCCAGAGCTATCATTAGAAGACATGAATATAAATAAATATAACAATGTATGTCGGGTCTGTCATCTTTCAATACCAACATTTTAAAATTTTGATCTTTTTTTTAAAAAAATCAATTTGAAAATGGTCAAATATTATGTAGATTATATGGCATATGACTGAACCTTTCAGGATAAAAAGTATTGTTTCAGCTTAGGGCTTTGTGTTCAGGTAGCATATGAAGCTTGGATGAAAAAATACAGCAATCATGTTTTTTTTTCAATGAGCTCATACTCTGTAGAAGGATATCAATTACTTTTACAGAAAGTTGTAACTAAACATATAAAACGCACCTATGAATCAGCATATCTTTATATACAGGTATGTCTAATACAAAAAAAAAAAATGTGTGCTCATCTTTACTCTGAAATAGCCCTAAACTTGTCTTTTTCAATAACAGCAGTGTGTGCAGATATGTAAGAGGTACACAACTCCTCTGACTTGTGGACTAATAATATATATGAACACAGTTCAACAGTCAGTTACTTTTCTTGATGCTCTGGCCAAAAACTTGACAAGCTGGCTCTCAGTTTGAGAGCACAGTCCTCACGGCAGCAGGGGCAGGAGCTGCTGGGCATGTTGGTACTGGAGTCAGGAAGCTGGGAGAGGGATGGATGATGGCCTGCACTCCTCTTGCTTTGTTTCTTTTTATTTGTCTGGAACTCCAGGCCATGGAAGGGTGCCCATACTCAGAGTGGGTGTTCCACCGTCCACCAGAGTGAGACCCTCCACTGGAAATGCCCTCACAGACTCACCCAGATGGTTGTCTCCTGGGAAATTCTAAATCCCATCAGGATTAACCATTGCAACCTGTGTTTTTTATTTCTTACTTCCTGCAAAAATTATCAACACATCTACTCTCTCAGAGTATAAGTTTACTGAGCGAGAAGGAAGGGCCTTGTTCTCATTTTGGGACATCATGCATACGAATATTTGTGTGTATTCAGCTTTTGGTACCTGCAATAAATAGTTGACATAATCATTTTGTTTAAGAGGAGTTTATTTCTGCTCTTGGTTCTGAAGGTTTCAGCCCATGGCTGGTGAAATCCGTTGCTTCTGTGCCTGATGCGAGGCAGTACATCATGATGTGAGCTCTTGGAGGTGAGCTTCTGGTTCAAGTGACTGTATGATTCGCTGAGACACTTGCTGAAGTGAGAATAGAAATGCCCTGCAGAAGTAAGGATTGAAATATGGTAATGAGCTCATTTTTCACAGATAATAATAAAGATAATGCTGTATAAGCTGCTCCAAGAGTAGCCCTAAAGCTGGATTAACCCAAGTCAGCACTGTTAGAATATATCTTTGGCAACTGGCTTACTGTTTTAAACACAGAATGAAAGCTTACACCACACACACACACACACACACACACACACACACACACACATACACACACACACACCACAGTCTTGCACTGCTCTTGTCTCACAGAACAAGATTCTCTATGGTTCAGTACAGGTGGCTGTGGGCACGGTCAGAGTAGGAAGCAGCTGTGCTAAGCTCTGTGTCTTTGTCAAAGGTTGTCACCTCTTCTGTGGTTAGAACACTACTGTGCCTGTGACCTTGCCGAAGAAATTGCCTATCATTTCAGCTCTCTACAGAGTTCTATTTCCTTGACCTGCTTCTTGATGAATATTTAACATTTCTTGGCCTCAAAGTTAGAAAGGCAATAAAAGTTGGATCTTTCTTAACATGAACCTCCACTAAATGTGCCTCCTCTGACAGGCCAAGAGGCTGGTCCCAGCACAGGTTCAGCTCTGCTCAGTGGGTTAAGGGTTCTGAGTCCTGAAGACCCAGTTGCTACTTTCTTGCCTCAAGAGATGGTTGGGCTGTGTGGTTAACGCTCTGGTCCTTTCTAACTTAGCCATTTGCCAAGACTGAAGTGTTCAAAGATGTCAACTTCTGAAAACCATATTTTAATTACATATTGATACTGAGGATGGTGTTTTTAGCAAAGACAAGTACATTCAAATATAAGTTATTTTGCAGCCCTAGTTTCTGCCAAGAAGTTCATAAAAATGATTGCTTTCATGCCAAAATAACTCTAGCAAATGGCAAGTGGATAGTACACTGGGTTTATATCACAACGGAACTTGTATGTGGTATTTGGGATGCTGGACAGCATTTGGATAGCACACAAGCCCCAGAAAGACTTTAAACAAAGATCAATGGACATCTTCCCCTTTTCCTTGTTCCCTTCTGCCCCCAACCCCAAGACAAAAGAAGCCAGTTAAAGGAATCACACTCAAAAAGGAGGCCTGGTGTTCTCACATCTCTACTTTTTTGAACATGGTCTGAGTGTGCGTGTGGTTTCTGAGGAAGTCAAGAGGTGACTGCTCAAGACAAGAGTAACATTGGCCCTTTCATCTGGTCCCATCTGCACCATCTCTGACTGAATAGACTGAGGAGCTCCACTACTTTGTGTTTTCTGTTGTGACTAACTGTCATTTGCTCATCACCTCTTCTAGATGGCTATGTAACATCCTGCTCTTTCCACTGAGCTCATCCATGGCCCTTGCTTTCCCTCAACTTCACTGTCACATAACTGACTGGCCATATCCTGCATAGTTCTCGTCATACACTATTGTAACTATTCCATGTGATTATTTCCCAACCAGCTCTGTGAATCCCAGGAAACTAGCAACAGACCAAACTCATGTTAGATTTTCAATAAACATCCATTGATTGGAATGGAATGAACTGAACTGAAGATATATCAGTTACTTTTCTCATTGCTGTTATCAAATTCATGACAGACACCACCTAAGGGGCGAGGGGTTTATTTCAACTCACAATTTCAAAGGGTTCTAGCTATCTACTGGGAAAGGCCTGGTGAAGCAACTCACATCATGGAAGACAGAATGCAAAGGGAAGTGGAATACATTTGGGAGCAGAGCAAGGTACAGCCTGAGGGACCCTGTCCCCCAGTGACCTACTTCCTAGAGAGACCCCACCTCCTACATTTCAGCATAGTCAATAATATCATCATATTATGAATGCATCAAGGGTTAATCTATTGATTAGGCCAGAGTCTTCATGATCAAATTGTTTCTGGAAATGCTCCCACAGACACATTCAGAGGCACGCTTCCCACATCTCCATGGTAATTAGATTCTTCATACGGTCAAGTTGCCATCAATATTAACCATCCCAGGAAGGTGACTTGAGTGCTACTTCTTTCTTCAGAGCATTTCAACAACTTGTGGGGAGAAGTGACAGTTTCATCTTCAGACCAGAACAAAATGGTAATGGTGAACACACTCGTGCCTCTTCTGCGTAGAGAAACAGGTAAGGCCAAATAGCGCAACACCAGGTAGCATGTAGAAGAAAGAAAAAGCAAAACAAAAATGAAACAGAGTTCAGGAGGCTGAGGCAAGAGGATCTCAACTTCAAGAACAGCCTGGACTACACAGTGAGTTTGAGGAGAGCCTGGGCTACATAGTAGGACCCTGTCTGGAAAAAAAAAAAAAAAAAAAAAAAAAAAAAAGGAAGAAAAGGAAGAAAGAAACAGGAAAGAATTGGGAAAAGCAATCATTTAAATATCAACAAAAGGCAAAAGACCATCTACTAACACCAGGTGAAGTCTGAGACCCGCCCCCATTTGCCTTTAGGTTTTGCAGGAGGCTCTTTCTCACAGGGATGGTGGGAAAACCCTTGGGGCAGCTGACCCCTCCCTCTTAGGGCAGAAACAACAGCTAAGTCAGTCCAAGCTGGAACAGACCACGGATGAGACAGGCTGTTCATGTCTCCTCTCTCAGCTCCATGTTCACAACAGTCTTTTCCTGCATGTCCCTGAAGTACATTTTCTATCACTCATTTTCTGTGATTTGTCAACTTCCTGTTCTTTCCTGCTGCACTGTTGTCCATGTGATTGGTTTTACTTCACATCGACCAATTAAAACACACAATATCCTTTTTTTTTTTTTTTTTTTTTTTGGTTTTTCGAGACAGGGTTTCTCTGTGTAGCTTTGTACCTTTCCTAGATCTCACTCTGTAGACCAGGCTGGCCTCAAACTCACAGAGATCCGCCTGCCTCTGCCTCCCAAGTGCTGGGATTAAAGGTGTAAGCCACCACCTGGCAATATCCTCTTTTTCAAAGATGTATTATATTATTTGTGCATATGTATGTGTGTGCATGTGTGTGCAGGTGTATGTGTGTGTGTGCATGTGTATGTGTGCATGTGTGTTGTGTGCATGCATGTGTATTGTGTGCATGTGTGTGTACATGTGTGTGTGCATGTGTGTGTGTACATGTGTATGTGTGTGCATGTGTATGTGTGTGCATGTGTGTGCAGGTGTATGTGTGTGTGCATGTGTGTGCAGGTGTATGTGTGTGTGCATGTGTGTGCAGGTGTATGTGTGTGTGCATGTGTGTGCAGGTGTATGTGTGTGTGCATGTGTGTGTGTGCAGGTGTATGTGTGTGTGCATGTGTGTGCAGGTGTATGTGTGTGTGCATGTGTGTGCAGGTGTACATGTGTGTATGCACTTGCAGCATGTTCTCTCCTTTCACGTGGGTCCGAGGAGTTGAATTCAGTTCATCAAGCTTCACAGCAGGAGCCTCTACCTGCCGAGCCACCTCCGCAGTCCTCAATATTTTCTATACATCAGTGTGAACAGTGAGTTCAAACATAATGACAACAGGATTTATCAATCACTTTATACATGCTACTTGAGAAAAATTCAAATTAGTAGTAACTCAAGTAATTTTAGGCTTTAAACGCAACAGCACTTTTTGAAAATGAAAAATTGTAAGTAATTTTAAGCCTTTTTAGTACCAGAGGGCTTTATTCAAATGTTTGACACTGATAGGCACGCGAGTGCACACACACACACACACACACACACACACACACACACATACACACGCATGCACACACAACATCTATACAATGGCATCAATACTAAAACTAATCAGTTATCTCTCTTGCCATCACACCATAGGCAGTATGGTATAACAACTATTTACACAACTCTGCCTTGTATTGAATTGAAGATCATAAGTATCCCACAAATGACTTAAAGTCTAAAGCAGTGGTTCTCAACCTCCCTAATGCTGTGACCCTTTAATACAGTTCCTCATGTTGTGGTGCCCCCAATCATAAAATTATTTTCATTGTTACTTCATAACTGCAATTCTGCTACTGTTATGAATCAGAATGTAAATATCTGATGTGCAGGACATCTGATATGCGACCTCTGTGGGGGTCATGACCCACAAGTTGAGAATTGCTGGTCTTGGAGTTTGGTGTCGGCTGGTGTTCCTGAAACCAGTCCCTACAGATACTCCAAAACTATAATCAAACTGAAGAACAAAACCAAGAATGACTTTTAAAATCCTGTATGATGTAACTATTTTCTTCATTAACATTAGCATATTTTATTCAGAATTGATCAAACTCTTAAATAATTTACATTGTTCATTTAAAATATAAAGGAGGCACTTAAATTCTGTTCCTCTTTAAGTGTTTCATTTCAGATATTAAGCTTACTAAAATTGTACTGATTTTGCTATTTGACAATTTCACCCAAGTGTATAATGCACTCTGGTTCTCAATACACACACACTCATCACTACAAGTCCCTTTTCTGGGTTCATGGCTTTCAGTCCTTCTTGTGACCCACTTGTAACCAGGGCTATCTGTGTGTCCACTGGACTGGAATCCTCCTTTGGAGTCTGATGAGATCATCAGTGGGCATGTGACTGAAGGCAATGACTCCACCTCCACGAATTTGTCAGTAGCAAGTAGTTGAGCAGCGAGGGCTGGGCCCCCATGAAGTCCTTCTCCACCTGCACATCTGATATGCTTTCTTGGGAGTACTTTACAATACTTCAGTATTTTTTAAAGGTTTTATGTAGTGAGTCTTTCTCTGCCCCACCAGCCAGCTCCCAAATAATGATATGGGGACTTCTTATTAATTATGAAAGCTCAGCCTTTAGCTTAGGCTTGTCCCACTAGCTCTTACAACTTAAATTAACCTGCTTTTATTCATCTACGTTTTACCATGTGACTTTTTACCTTTTTTCCATTCTGTATTTCCAACTCCCTCTGTGTCTCCTTGGTGTCTCCTCTGTGCCTCGATTATCTCCTCCTACTTCCTCTCTCTGCCTGGAAGTCCCACCTATACCTCCTGCCTACCTATTGGTTGCTCAGCTCTTTACAACCAATCACAGCAATGTATCTTTACACAGTGTACAAATATCCCATAACTGTTTTATTTATTTTACATGTATGGTGTTTTGCTTGCATGTATGTCCTTGCACCACTAGTATGCAGTGCCCACAGAAGCCGGGAGAGATCATCAGATTCCCTGGAACTAGGGATATAGATGGTTGTGAGTTATAATGTGGGGCCTGGCAATCCAACCTTAGTCTTCCTACATGCCTCCTCCAGAAGAGCAACCAGTGCTCTTAACCAATGAGTCATCTCTCCAGCCCCAGTATTGTTATGAACTTTTTGCTATTTAGGTAGCAAAAATTTTCTTACATGTCCCATGCCTTTTAAAACCTTGAATGCACACTTGAATTACAGTTGTTGATGACATTCATGCTATTTAACTGGACAATGTTGTTCTTTATTGCCTTGCTTGCACGTCTAAGGAAAGAATTTACTGATGTTCTGAGCCCCAGGGATCCTCACTTACCTGGTCTCTTCTTAGAGTTCTGGAAGGATACTAGTCATGCGCTACCCAGGCCATAACCCTTGCTGAAGTTGAATAGTTCAGCCACCCCCAGTCTTCATTCATTGTACTCCCTTGTCCTCATGCCAGACTTCATGCTCAATGGTGTCAGAGGGCAGCTAAGGTTCTAACTAAAGTTGAGATCTAGATACATTGAGTTTGTTGGATAGATTTCTGTGATTTGCTCTCATTCTGACTATAGATTAGGCACTGTGTCTCTGTAGGAATGCTTCCCAGGAGTAACCACTCTACTTGAAATACATTGTTTATGAATACACTGTGCTTGAAGTGTGATGAAGCTGACTGCAACATGATAAGTGCAGAGTGCAGGTCTCATCAATACCTGGTCATGAGAAAAAGCTCCTGATACTGAGTGTGTTAATCAGCTTTCTAAACTGTAAACAAACAACCGAGATGATAACTTTAAAAAAAGGAAGGTTGCTGGGATACCATTCAGTGGTTAGTATGGTCCAGTGTTTAACATGATCCAGGCCATGGGTTCAACCCCCAGCACTGCACTAAGAGGGGGAGGGGGAGGAGAAAGGAAACAGAAGAAGAGTTCATGGTAGCAAGAGCGATCAGAGTCCCAGAATGCCAATCATTTCGGAAGGTAATTCTTCAGTGACTTAAATCTCCTACTGGGCCCTACCTCATCAAGGCCTGTACACCCATCTTTAATAGTACCACACTGAGGATTAAACCTCTATCACAGGGCCTGTGGCAACATTCCAGATCTAACCACAGCATTAAAAATAATAATAATAACCTTTGCTAGGTACACCATTACATGGTATTTTAAAACATCCATATCATAAAACTATTTGTTGTAAATTTTTATAGAATATAAAATATTTGGACATTAAAAAGCAAAATCTGGCCTGGCGGTGGTGGCACATGCCTTTAATCCCAGCACTCTGGAGGCAAAGGCAGGTGATCTCCACGAGCTCAATGATAGCCTGGTCTATAGAGTGAATTCCAGAACAGCCAGAGCTACATAAAGAGAAACCCTGTCTCAAAAAGCAAACAAAAAACAAAAAAAGAAGCAAAATCTAATAAAAAAAAAATACTCACCTAATACTGAAACATAATTTATCAAAATAAATAAATAAATAAATGGCTGATAAGACACAGGATTGTTGGATTTTTTCCAGCTAATTAAAGGAGTGATCATATTACCAATGTGAAAAAAAATTTTAAACTTTTTCTTGCTGCTTTGTCAGGAACTACAAATGTCAGGGCAGATATAGTATGTTCCAGGACCATCCAGGATGATTTATTGAAATAATGCAGCTGATTCAGAGTCTCCTAAGGCAAAGCTACAGAAGGCAGCCTGAAATGCCTGGGTCTTCTAAGTCATGAGGGAAAGAAACGTGAGAAATTTTCGCAGCTCGGGCACAGTACTAAAAAGTCATGAGACACTGTCCACAAGGAATTGTGAAGTGGTGGGGAACTCTTTATCAGTCAGCTCAAAGAACCCACTTTGGGCAAACAGGAAGTCCAAAGCTGCTTTGTCTTTTTATGAAAATAACTTAAAAATTCATTGTCATGTAAGACAGCCGTCTCATGACAAATAACATAGAATAAAGCACTGGGGTGTGTTTGCATACAAGTTTAATTTGGGGGAATTTCATGAAGTCCATGCTATTTACCAGTTCTGTGTTCTCATTCCAAATAGGTATCCACTATGTCTCTCATCCTGCATTACTGTCAAATGCTAGCTCTAAAATTCATTGCATTTGGTTCCCAGAAAAATCTAAATAGAAACATGTTCTCCTCCCGTTTAGGGAGTTTTTCTTTAATATAAAGATAATCGACTTTCATATTTGAAGTATTTTTGTTTGTGTGGTGTGTGCCTGTGTGTATCATGTGTGTGTGCACATGCAGAGTCCAGAGGAGGACGTGGGATGGCCAGATACATTTATGTTGAATGTCTTCCTCGATTGCTCTGCCTTGACACATGGTCTCTCACTGACCCTTCAGCCCACCACTTCTGGGCTGGGCTGGCAGCATCAAGCCCCAGTGGTCCTTGCATCTCTGCCATGACCCACTCCTCACCAGCACTGGCATGACAGGTGTGCTAGGCCTTTAAAGTGGGTGCTGGGATTCGAACTCTGGTCCTGATGCTTGTGCAGCACCTGGTCTTACTCATTGACCCTTCTCCCCAGTCTTCTCATACTTGAAATTTTTATGTTTGTATTATAGGGCTGGGAAATTGCTCTTCTTTTGAAAAAAAAAAGTATACCAATAATTTCAACATCATTATTAAACAATATAAATATCTCCTGTTGCTAATAAAGTTACTGTAGCATGTATGAAACTCTTGAGAATGGCTGATATCCTTCTAGGGCCTTGCCTCCTCTGCCGTGCTTGTTTTAGTCATTGTATTTTGAAAGCTATTAAAAAAATTCCTTTTCACTATTAGTTTTTTTTTGTGTGGGTTTTTTTTCTAGATTATTGGAGTCTATTTTCCTAGGTCAGCTTTGAAATCACCTGTCCTACATAACGTAATTAAATATTGTATTATATTAGAGCAGGCTGGAGAGATGGCTCACTGGTTGAGAGACGCAGGTTTGATGCCTAGCACCCTCAGGTCAGCTCACAACCATCTACAACTCTATAACTTGCTCTTCTGGCCTCCTTAGGTACTGCATGCAGGTGGTACACTGTCAGACATGCAGGTAAAACACCAATACACATAAAATTTGAAAAGAAAAGTCTAGAAATTTCTACTATATGCCCGTGAATTTGTAATGAATTAGCAAGAACTGTTACTTTAATAATGCTGGATCTTGTTACCGATGGAATCACTCTGTAGTTGTTAGCCTTGCTTGGAGATGTTCCAAATGTCTTCTCATGAAGCCTGGGCATTTATGATTAAGAGGCTATCTATGTCATCTATTTTTGTTTTGAAGAAACTGTTTTAGAAGGAATGTGTCTATGTGTGTTTCATAAATGGCCATTTATTCAACACTCATGCTTAAAGAATTTTCAGATACAAATATCGATACATTCTTTGACTACTTTTTAACTTATTTCTCATTATATTGACTAATATTTACCAGGCTGTAGTAATTGTTTATATTAAGTATTTGGGAATTTGATAGTATTATCCCTTAAGAAGGGAGGAAGAGAGGGAAGAAGAGAGAGAAAGGAATGTGGAGAGGAGGAAGGAAGGAGGGAAGCATGGATTTTTGTCTTGGCTGTGTATTTATCTGAGTATACATGTATATATTCAATATGAAAGCACTTTCTCAAGCTTCCCTAATACTTAACCAACCCTGGGTAATGAATAATGTGTGTTTGGGAGGGCACTTATTGAATGATGATATTTTAAAAATAATATGTATCTATTTCAGTAACAGACTTCTTACTAAACCATCATTGGTTCTGAGAATAAACCTTACTATGGGTAGTGACTCGTTGTTCTCTTAATATATCTGGGCTGATGATTTTCTTTAGGGTTTTTCCTCCTCTATAATCACTAGTGAGATTTAGCTGAAGTTTTCTCCCATTGTGATAATTTTATCAGGTTTTGGTACGAGGTTAAAATAAACTGGGAAGGTTTCCATCTTTCTTTCTACTTGCATATTTTAAATTGCAAAAGAAATCTGTAATTTCAGAGTCGAAAATAACATCCATAAAATCATCTGGGTTTGGCAAATTTGGAGGGATAATTATCATCTTTTTCAATTTTATTCAGGGTGGATCATCTACATATTGAGCCAGTTAGGGTTATTTATATATTCCACACAGACCATCCACTTCATCAAGAGTGTCAGAGGGAAGAGGCTCCTATTGTTCGCCCTTGCAGCTCCACCAGCTAAAAGATGTTTGAGTAAGAACATCTATTGCTTATTCTAACAGCATGACTACAAAACTGGCTGGCCTGCACTGTAGCCTGTGATACACGGACTGCTCTTATTTTAAAAATTACATTCTCGTGTGTGTGTGTGTGTGTGTGTGTGTGTGTGTGTGTGTGTGTGTGTGACAGCATGTATGTGGTAGGCAGAAAAACATCCTGCAGGAGTTGTTTCTCTTTCTCTAACATATGGGTTCTGGGGACCAAAGTCAGTTCATAAAGCTTGGCAGCAAGAGCCTTTACCTCCTGCACCAGCTCACTGGCCCCCAGTCTCATTTATTTGTAGTTTTATTTATTAAAAAAGATAAAAACCTCAATATATTCTGATGATTTGAAAAGACCAACTGGTTGGCATCAAGGAGGGTGAACATTCCTTGACATCCCCCAGCTTAACAATGGTACATGTGTGTGAGACAGTGTGGTGGTATTCTAACATATGCACAGATTGTGTGAGGATCAGGGTCGTGGGGGCCATTAACACATGTGTCATCTAAAACATCAGTCATTTCTCTGAGGAGAAATACTCAAACTCCTCCTTTCTAGTTATTTTGAAATGTACAATGCACTGTTAATACTACAGTGGGGTATTATAGCTTTGTAGTCTCAAAGTCATTTCTCATCTTCCAACTTTCATTTACTCTCCTCTGATGGTTAGTGTCAATTGCCAACTTGACTGACTCTAGAATCATCTGATCAAGGTGGGCCCCTGCATGCCTGGAAGAGATTAACTGGATAGCCTTGAGGTGGGAAGACCCATGTACCACTCCCTGCCTTGTATAGATGGAGAGAGAGGGCTGGGCAGCAGCGGGCATACATCTCTGTTTTCTGATTGTGGATGGGTTGTGACTGGCTGCTTCACACACATGCTGCCTTGATTTCCCCACTATGACGAACTGTACCCAGGAACAATGAGCCAAAATCAACCCTTTCTTCCAAGCTGCTCTTGTCAGAATATTTAAAACAGCAACAGGAAAAGAAACTAAGACAGCATTCCAAAACCAAGCAACCTTAATTCTGTTCCCTACACCAATGGTATCAGCTTTTTGAGATTCTATTAAGTAAGTTCATGCAGTATTGGTCATTCTGTGCCTACCTCATTTTGTTTAACATGGAGCCTTTCAGGTCCATCTAAGTTGCCTCAAATGACAAGATAGTGTCCTTTCTAATGGCTGAATAATATTCTTCCCCCGCCCCCCGTGTGTGTTTGTGTCTTTTATCACATTCTACTTATATATTCATCTATCAGCATAGGTTGATTCCACATGTTGGCTGTTTTGAATGGTGATACAATGAATACAGGAGGGCAGACACCTCTGATGTGCTGACTTCATTACCTTCTGGTAATTACTTAGTAGCAGAATTACTGGGGTCATATGGTAGTTAATTTTTGGAGGAATTTCCATACCAGCTACATTATTTTATGACCCTATCTACCAATAAGGGTCCCCATTTCTTCATCAGGATTTGCAGCTCATCATTTCAATCAAAGCTTCTAGGTGCAGTGGCATATATGGGTAATCCCACACTGGAGGTAGGGGGTAGAAACAGGAAGCTCCCTGAAGCTCCCTGGCCAGTCAGTCTAGCCAAATGCATGAGCTGCAGGTCCAGTGAAGGATCCTAACTCACAAATTAAGGTAAAGAGCAGGTGAGAAAGACACTTAACATCAATGTATATGTATATCTCTGCATATGTATACAAGTGCACATGTGTAAGAATACAAATACAGTGCTGCTATGAACATCACTGAGCATGTGCCCTTGTGGTATGATTGAGCATTCCTTGGGTATATGCCCAAGAGTGTTATAGCTGGGTCTTGGGGAGATTGATTCCCAGTTTTCTAAGAAAGTGCCATATTGATTTCCAAAGTGGTTGTACAAGCTTGCATTCCCACCAACAGTGGAGGAGAGTTCCCCTTGCTCTACATCCTCTCCAGCATAAGCTGTCTTCAGTGTTTTTGATCTTAGCCATTCTGTTAAGTTGGTATCTCAGAGTCATTTTGATTTGCATTTCCCTGATGACTAAGGATGTTTAGCAATTCCTTAAATGTCTTTCAGCCATTTGAGCTTCCTCTGTTGAGAATTCTCTGTTTAGCTCTATAGTCCATTTCTTAATTGGACTATTGGGCATTTTGATGTCTAATTCCTTAAGTTCTTTATATATTCAGCATTGTTTGTAATAGCCAGAACCTGGAAACAACCCAGATGCCCTTCAACTGAAGAATGGATAAATAAAATGTGGTACATATACACAATGGAGTACTACTCAGCAGAGAAAACCAATGACATCATGAGGTTTGCAGGCAAATGGATGGATCTAGAAAAAAATCACCCTGAGTGAGATAACCCAGACTCAGAAAGACAAACATGGTATGTACTCTCTCATAGGTAGATACTAGATATAAAACAAAGGATGACTAGAATGCTACTCACAACTCCAGGGAGGCTACCTAGTAAAGAGGACCCTAAGAAAGACACAGGGATCGCCCAATGGCAGAGAAATGGATGAGATCTACATGAGCAAACTGGACGTGACGGGAGGGGGTGGGTAATGAAGGGCAAACATCAGAGGAAAGAGATTGTAGGGGAGCGGAAGGTCCCAGCTGGATCAAGAACAGAGAGGGAGAACAAGGAAAGAGAGACCATGATAAATGAAGACCCCATGGGAATAGGAAGAAGCAAAGTACTAGAGAGGTCCCCCAAAATCCACAAAGATACCTCCACAATAGACTACTGGCAATGGTCGAGAGAAAGCCCAAACTGACCTACTCTGGTGATCAGATGGCCAAACACCCTAACTGTCGTGGTAGAACTCTCTTTCAATGACTGATGGAAGTGGATGCAGAGATCCACGGCCAGGCCCCAGGTGGAGCTCCAGGAGTCCAATCGATGAGAAAGAGGAGGGATTGTATGAGTGAAAGGTGTTGAGACCATGATTGGAAAAAGCACAGGGACAAATAGCCAAACTAGTGGAAACACATGAACTATGAACCAATAGCTAAGGAGCCCCCAACTGGATCAGGCCCTCTGGATAAGTGAGACAGTCGATTAGCTTGAACTGTTTGGGAGGCCACCAGGCAGTGGGACTGGGACCTGTCCTTAGTGCATGAGCTGGCTTTTTGGAGCCTGGGGCCTATGCTGGGACACTTTGCTCAGCCTGGGTAAAGGGAGGAGAGGACTGGACCTGCCTCGACTGAATCTACCAGGCTGAGCTGAATCCCCAGGGGAGTCCTTGCCCTGGAGGAGATGGGAATGGGGGGGGGTGGATTGGGGGGTTGGGGCGGAGGAGGGAGGACAGGGGAATTTATGGCTGATATGTAAAATTAAATTGAATTATAAAATTAGAAAAAAAAGTGCTCAAAGTAATACAAATTTCAAGATGCTTCTAAAAAAACAAGAATACAAATACAAACCAATAAGTTTATAAAGATTGATTGTGTATTCAGTAATATATTAGTAATATTAAAAGTTATCTTTAGGTTTCGCCAATGACATCACAATACCATAGTAATTTAATATCACCCTCCAACTACTCTTGAAACCATGAGTCACTTTTTAAATAGTCAAAAATTATATTTTATCCCATTTTGTTTCTCAGTATCTACCCTCATTCTACTTCAAACAATCTTCCCTAATATTCTTTTTGATATTTACTATTTTTTTTACAAAACTATGGAAATAATTTTTCTATAACGAGATAAGCATATGAACTGAAAGCTATTTTTTTTTAATTATCAGTGAACATAAGGCTTTATGTGTCAATTGCCTCTTGGATAGAACTATTATTGCTATTGCTAGTACATAATTAGTCAAAACAACATAACCATGTCACAGAATTTTATAAATAATTACTACACAAAACTCAGTGGTTAGAAATGAAGCATGATGAGATGAACGGGGTCACATCACTTGGATGTGTGTATAACCAACCACCATTTGAATAAGACAGAACTCACGCCTATGTGCTCATCTACTCCACGTTGATAAGTGTAAGCCCCGAGAAGCCTTGTTCTTCTACAGAATGATGGAAATTCTGCAGCAGCAATGTTGCCGATCTGATTAGACACTTCCAGATCACAAACTGAGGAGGTACCCAGGGAGGAGAGCAGTTTGAGCCTATCTTGATAATGCTAATTCATTTCTCAACTTTGTTAATGGCAAAGTATTGATGTGTTACCTGGCCATTAGAACTGACTTGCTCTAAGTACTCACTGGTACCTATGAAACGATTACTGTATCAGTCAAGCTTTGCTGTGTAACAACAAAATATCAGTAGCATATGACAAAAGCTCTTTTATCAAAAAGACATAATTTGCAAATATTAAGTATGGATCTTCTTGGTCTTCAGTGTTTGGGACATACTTAGTCTATATTATATTTAGCTAAATGTTATTCATACTCAACTATTTAAAATCACAATTCTGTGAAATGAGACGAGGTTGGGGAATTATCATGAATAGCTTTCATTTTCAATAAAGATTTGAAAGTTCTTTTCTTTTAGAAATGTATTTAAGAGTTTTCTAAACAAATACCCTTTAAATGGAGCTAAATGAGATGTTCTTTAAGCTATATAAAGTATAAAGTTTTTGTTTTTTTTAAGTTACACACTATGAATAAAGTACCTGCTGTTCACAACACAAGTCTGTAACATACATTACAATGGGGGAACACCCTGATAGACCCAGTGAGATTTTTTTTTTTCTCCCTAGCAAATGCACAGATACTTTGAGGCATACTTGGTTTAGATGTCAGGACAATCCTGGGGTCCAAGGTAAAGCTGCTGTGGTTCCCTGGTGGCATGGCATCATCATAAAGATAGCAAGCCATCCATTCCAAACCACACCCATTTATGCCCCCATTTATCTAGCCAAAGTCAGAACACCAAGCCCAGTGTCCACAGGACAGGATGAATGAATATCACAAATATTCATATCACAAACAGGTGTGGCAGGGGTCAGAGTTGGGGTGCTTCTTCAACAGTTGAATGCACTGTACCTGTGGATTATTCTAACAAAAGGTAATTTAACATGAAGATACATATCCCAGCCAGGCTTCAACAAAGCCCTCCCTTCCAGAGTTTCCTTTCTTCCTGCCACGGAGACCAATGACCTTCCACTGAGAAACAACCTGAGTCACAGACTGAGGGCAACGTGATGCCAAGATTCAAACCTCCCTAGCATTCCATGAGAAAAACATCCATATTTCAGAGCCCTGAGGTGTTTTGGGAGCGCCCTGATCAATTCACTGCCTTCTGTTTGGTTCAGCTTTTCTAATGTAGGGTAAGGCTTTGGGATGTTTTTAAAGGTGGAGCCTAAGGTGGATCTCTGAGTTCTAGGCCAGCCTGGTCTACAGAGTGAGTTCCTGAACAGCCAGGAATACACATAGAAACTCTATCTTGAAAAATAACAAACAAAAAAGCGTCTAGACATTAGGGAGGAACGGGCAGACAGCCCCCATCATGCAATGGTTTGACTTACAAGTTTGACAATGGTGAGTTCAGTCCTCTCTGAGTAGTAATTACACTTCCGTTTTTGTTGTGTCCCTATTAGCAATGTGAGCTCTGGCCATGTCTGTGTGATGCGCTTCCCACTTCCACTCAGCCTTGGTGTACACACAGAGCTGTGCGGCTAACACAGTCCAATTTCATGACTGTTCCACCATTTTTTTTTTTTTTTTTTTTTTTTCTAGACAGGGTTTCTCTGTGTAGCTTTGCGCCTTTCCTGGAACTCAGTTTGGAGACCAGGCTGGCCTCGAACTCACAGAGATCTGCCTGCTTCTGCCTCCCGAGTGCTGGGATTAAAGTCGTGCACCACTGCCGCCGCTGCTGCCGCGTCTCCAAGCTCACCTCAGCCTTTGGCAAACAGTATTGTTTTCACTTCCGGTTCCTGCCTTACGGCTCTTCCACCAGACAAGTTTGAAAACTTCTGTCTCATCACCTTTTATAGACAAACAATATTTCCAAAATTAAATTAATCTTTATCTTATTTTTATTTTTTCTTGAGACGTCTTGCAGCTAGCAAAACAAAGACTTAGGTTTAATCCAGTTTGGGAGTCATTTTTCTTTGGTTTTAGCACTGGATATAAAACACCCATTTTTTTTTTTTAATTTATTCATTTGATTTACTGGGATCATTATATAGCCCAGGGTGGCACTCAACTCAGATTCCTCCTGCCTTAGCCCATGTGCTAGGGTCATAATCATATACCACATGCCTAGCTGCGTGTACTGGAATTCTGATATAACAAGATTTCTCTTGTTGCTGTCATCCAGTGTAGCTGAAAGTTTTCCTGTGTCCCACCTGGCCCACGATCAAGACAAATCTCTCTCACCTGCCAGTCAGGCAACCGCTGGGACCCAAATAAACACATACAGGCTAATCTTAATTCTTAAACTATGCCCACGGCAGGCTTCTTGTTATCTAGTTCTTATATCTTAAATTAATCCATTTCTATAAATCAATACTTTGCTACGTGGCTCATGGCTTACTGGTACCTTTATATTTTGCTTCTTCTGGGAGCGGCTAGCAGTGTCTCCTCTGCTCTCTCTTCTTCCCTCTGTCTCTCTTTAGAATGTCCCGCCTAACCTTATTCTGTCTCACCATTGGCCAAACAGCTTTATTTATCAATCAATCAGAGCAACACATTTTCACAGCCTACAGAATAACATCACCCATCCATCCAGTTCTCTTCTTCATATATGATATTTACCCACTTTCTTCTAGATGTTTCTTGTGAACAGCTTTTCTTCCACCTCTCTCTAGAACTTCCCAATATGAACAGCTTTTAATAATTTTTTTTTTTGCTAAATATTTGGAATATACATATTCCACACACACTTCAGTTTCATGAAGGGTGAATATATATTCATCAGTGTGGATTAGGCTGGCTTATAATTTTAGTCTCCTATTCTTTTTATTGTTCTTTCTTATGGTGGAGGGGATTGAGGTTCTTAGGGCCTCATTAAGTGAGAAATAGTCCCTTTTTCTGCTCTTTTTAAAAGTTTGATAAGACTAGTGTTATCTCTTTAAATAACCTGGGGTTTTATTTATGCAACAGATTTTAAACTATGGGTTCTGTTTCCTTTAAGACACAAGACTGTACATGTCTATGTCTTCTTAAATTTATTTATTTTTTCTCTAGAAATTAGGACATTTTGCCAACACTTTCAAAAGCATTGAATTGTTTCCATTAATGTTGTTACAATTGTCATTTTCAAGATAAGCTATGGTACCCTGTATGATTCTTGCCTTACTGATACTATTTCTACCTTTGATTTATTTTTAAAGGAATTATTTTTGGCTTTGTTGATATTCTTTATGCTGTTTCTATTAATCTACCTTCTATTTCACTTCCTCTTTATAAGATGTTTTTATTTAATTGATTGATATCTGTCTCTCTCATTTAATTAGAGTATTTGAAGACACACTGCACTATGTGCCAGGTTAACCATATTTATAAGTTGATATGTATCCTGGCTAGTTTTATGTCAATTTGACCAAAGTATAGTCATCTGAGAGAGAACTTTGATTGCAAAATTGCGTAAGAGCAGACTGTAGGCAAACCTGTAGAGCATTCTCAATTAGTGATTGATGGATGAGGGCCCTGCCCATTGTGAATAGTGCTATCCCTGGGCTGATGGTCCTGATGGTAAGAAAGCAGGCTGAATAAGCAATTGGGAGCAAGCCAGTGCGCAGTACTCCTCCATGGGCTCTGTATCAGCTCCTGCTCACAGTTCCTGTCCTGTTTGAATTTCTGTCCTACTTCCTTCAGTGATAGACTCTGGATGTGAAAGTGTAAGTCAAATAACCCTTTCCTCCCCAACTTGCTTTGATCTTGGTGTTTCATCACAGCAATACTAACCCTACCTAAGACAACATGTAACGCCTTATTTTTATTTTCTAACTAACTTCCTTTTTGGTGTTATCAAGATCAGTGTGCTATTATGGACTAATCTAGTAGATTTGTTTCTTAATTTCCTAGTTTGCAAACATATAAGGCTTTCTGTTTTTGTTTTTATATTTTGAGGGGTTTGTTAACATTTTTACATGGAGTCAGAGAAGATCCCATCCAAATGTGTCAAGTCTGACCTTGTGACCACTGCCATGTCCCGTGAGTGTTCCAGTGTGTTTGAAGGAGTCTTGCACTTACGTCATTGGTGTTTGCACATCCAATCCTGCTCTCTCATTACTGTTCAGCTTCCTACATGCTGCCTGGCTTTTAGTTGGCTGGTTCTATTATTAAGAGACAGGCTGAAAACAAAACAAACCAAACAAGCAAACAAACCCTTGTAGTATGGTTTAGTACGGCGGGAGATCAGCCTGTTTTTCAGAGGTCTGCTTAACTTTGCTTTATATATTGTGAGGCAATGTTGAATGGTGAGCTTAAATTGTAGTTTCTTCCTACTTAATTACAAGTTTATCATTGAAGTGTACCATTTCACATCTGGTAAATAGAATAAATCTTTTCCTTAAAGACTAATTTGGCAGATAAGGGTCTAAGACTCCGGTTTGGGGGAGCTGACAGTTGTATGGCATATCTCTCTATTGCTTCATTTCATATGTCTGATTTAAGCTGCCCCACTTTATTCAGACTGGCGTCTTTATCTTTTAATTGGGCTATTCAGCCCATCCCTACTTCATGTAGCTGTTAATATTTTGCTTCAAAACCTCCATCTCATTGAGTGATGTATTAACTGCTTGATCGGCTTCAGGTCCCTTTTTCCTGTCTTTGCCCTCCCTTCCTCTGGACTGAGTCAGAGAGGCACCTGGATTCCTCTCCATTAGCTTCACGGTGATGTTCTCATTTGATTACTTTTATGGTGGTTAGTCTGGAAAAAGAAGCAAGTATTCCTAACTTATCAAAACCTTTATTCTCTTCAAGGGAAATGTAAGAAAGCCGAATATTTTCATTCCACTTGTCTTATTTTAAGTCTTTGCTTGTGATTACTACATGTTTCTGTCATAGGTACAATGTGCTCGGAAATTACACTGGAGATGTAGGCTAGAGTTTTTTTTGTTTTGTTTTGTTTTGGTGGGGGCAGCATATTGTTTCAGTAAACAGAAGTGGGTGAGAAAAGGAGATTGCCTTTATTGCTTGCTCCACCTTGGTTGCCTTTTTCTGAACCAACAACTCATTTCAGGAATTTGTTATTGTTTTCAATTGCCTCAGCCCTGTCATTCATACTCAGGATCGGTTGCTTAAAAACTGGACGATCTAAAGCTGAAAACGGGTATTTCTCTCACTGAATGTGTAGCCTTTTGCTTGTACTGTTTTTCAATTCCTCCCATCAAGTTCTAGATCCTGTTTTTCCACTTGGCTGGTCTTGTGACTGGCTTTGACAAACAATATTATAATCAGGCTCACTTTCTATTGGGGAGCCACCTTATGCCAGCCAGGCCCAGCCGGGTCCAGCCAAGCTCAGCCAGGCCCAGCCGGGCCCACAGCCAACCAGATACACAAATGAACCCAGTAGAAAGACCAGAAGGCTCCAGAGTAGTCCACTTACAGTATTGGCCCGCCTTGTTGTAGGCTAAGCAAACAATTATTATTTTAGGCTACTGCATTTTGATATTATTTGTCACACAGCAAAGGCTGACTGATAAGTCCTTCCTTACTCAAAACTTTTACTCTCAGGAGAAAGGAGAAAGGAAAAATTTAGATGGCTTTCAGACTGGCCAATTAGAATTCTAGCAATCTGGGAGTGGGGGTTGAGGGATGGGTGTGTAGGGAGGCAGTGACATGTGTGGAGAATGTCACCTACATGCGAAAGCTGCCCTGTGTTAGTGGGCATTTTTTTTTCTCAACCAGTAATTCTTGGAACAAAGTGCCACAGCATTTTAAATCATCAGTGAGTCACCATGGTGGTTTCATTTTGTGAGATATTGCTGGTCATTGTCTTGTTTTACTTAATGTCAAGTTCTTGTTTGGCAATGCAGTAGCCAATTTTAACACTAAAATTGCAGAAAAGTATGATTTATTTACAGCTCTCAGGGGGCTCTGGGAAAAAAGCAGAAGCTTTATGTATTAGTAACCTGTATAGTAGAAATCTGGACTGTGTGCTGGGAGGATCTAGGTTGTTATAATTATCAAGAGGGAGGAAAAGGCTCCAGGCAGGCATGTTTAACAACTTCGGGGTGGAAAGGGTAGGAGGAGTGGGGGGGGGGTGAGGGTTGTAACAATGAAAGCTGATACCTTAAGTATAAAACTGAGATTCTAGAAAGAGGAATGAGAGAGGGATGGAAAAAAAAAAGCCATCTGTGTGATGTTTTGGTTATGCTGAAGACAGGAAGTTTCAGAGCTTGTTAGTCATCCTTAGTTTTCCCTGGATAGAATAAAATCAGAAGGAAGCGACACTCTGAAGGCACACTAAGTCAGAACAGAGGTCTGCCTGCATTCAAGACCAGTCCATAATCTGCTCTCATTGCACTCATCTGCAAAATCATAGAATACATTCCATTAGCAACATCCAGTAGAGTA
The DNA here is from genome assembly GCF_004664715.2 of Peromyscus leucopus. Taxonomy (NCBI): domain Eukaryota; kingdom Metazoa; phylum Chordata; class Mammalia; order Rodentia; family Cricetidae; genus Peromyscus; species Peromyscus leucopus. Next base: position 22,005,769 of record NC_051067.1, on the reverse strand, counting down.
ATGATAACTCTACCCATACTTTAATGGTATTGCTGATATTTCCAAAGGTGTAATTTAAATCAACATTTACATTAAAAACACTTATGATTTAGCTAAAGGAAGACGCACTTAGCTAAAATAATGATCAACATATCAGTTTTCCCCAGAGACTGTATCAAGGCATATAAAGTACCACTAAGTCTGCATAAATATTAGCAATAAAGTTTGATATAACTTTACATGTGACTCTGTCCTCAGCCTTGACCTATTTTTTCTTTTGAATGGCAGATCTATTATTAAAGAATGTCAAGTTAAAATGTTGTCATTTCACATTAAAATGTAGATCACTGACCTTCCTTATTTCTCCCCTCACTTCTATTGTCCCACAGCCTAAGAAAAGAAAGGAGTCTATTACCAGGCAGAAAAAAAAGGCCAGACAAAGACTGCATTTGCCAATTCTATGGTGAGGGAAAAAAATGGCTTAACTAACACATAATTGGGCAAAGGCAAATTCTTAGTCTGGATAACCTAGACACAGGCAAAATATTACACAAAGCAAATTTACCCCTACCCCTTTTCAAATTCATACAGATAGTTTCCCCATCCAAATTGTATGTGTGTCTGCTGGCAAGCAAGTACAGGTAATTGCCTCCAGGTGTTTGCCTGTAGGAAGTCATTGAAATTCAGTGCCAGCAACAGCAGCTTTCTCAGCAGCAAAATCTAACCTGCAGGAACCTCCCAGGCACAGGTACATTTCAGCATAGCAATGGCAGCTGGCTGGAAGGCCCTAGACCCACAATGCCAGGCTCAAGAGAGAGCAGACAAAAAGGAGGAAGTACTCATTAACCAAAATTTAAGGTTAAAAACAGATGTTCCCAGGCCTTTAGAGAAGTTTTAAAAATGTAACTCCTCTCCCAGAGAAGATATAAATTATGATTGTAATTACACTTCTCTTGAAGTTCTGCTTTCACACAAATCGCACTTTAAAATAATTTCTTGCTGAACAATGAACCACATCCTTTGGGCACTGTGACTAGATACTGCCGGACGTTCAATTAAAGGTGGCAGACCAGTAGCTTTTAGCTTAATTCTCCCACTCAGATGACAATACATGTTTCAAAAGGCACAAAGCTACAAATGCAAACTAAACATGACTATATAATGTGATAAAGATTTAGTAGTGAGAACCAGTTCTGAGACAGAATCTTCAGCTAACCATAGGGAAAGCTAAGCTGCTTCCTTCTCTTGTCTTTTAAAAAAGAATTTCCAAACGGAGATTCAGGAATGGGCATCAGGGTTACCTCTGGAAGTTGCATTGCAGGTGAGATTAAAAGCCAACTGGACCTCTGGATTCTACACACACACACACACACACACACACACACACACACACACACACACCCCAAGCAGAAGTCTGAAATACTGACCATAAAGACTTCAAAAGAAGTGTAAACCAGGCTAGTTGGTGGGGAATTTCCAGTACAGACTAGCTAAACATGGCAAAGGCTCTGACTTAGCTTTTGGGGTGCCTGCCGTTCCTAGTGAGATGGAGTTTACCAGGATCTCAGATAAGAGGAAAAAGAATTGGAGAAACAGCAACAGGAGAAAGCAGACAGTATGAGGAAGAATAAAAAGAAAAAACCGCCATCAACATTCCAGAGTAATATGTTTACAGGTAGAATAAAAAGGTTTTTAGAAAAATATAAGTGGTGTGTCCTTAGGTCTTAAAACTTGAATTGTGAAAATGAGAAAAATCAAGGAAAATGTTAGCACATAATGTAGGGAGATTTTTCAAATGAGAAGTGAAAGTAGAAAAGGAGGCGATAAAAGGTGAGAGAAACAGCGGAGATGCCCAGGCAGTATAATGTCTGAATTGTTTCCTGAAAGGACTCAGAAAAGGTAGATAAGAAAATGATGGAGGTATAACTTGAAAATATTTTCCTCAAATGAAATGACACCATATTTCAAGCCAAAATTTGACCAAGAGAGCCCAAAATACAGTAATAAAAATTAGATATGTCATGATGAACTTTAGAAAATAAGGATGAAGAGAACTAACTCTGAGCCCTGAGAAAAAAGACATCTCACACGAAGAACAGCGCTACAGAGTCAGGGTGTCAGGAAACTTCTCAACAAGCTGGAAGCCAAAGACTGTGCGTTTAGTGCCTTCAAAATTTTGGGCAAAAAGTCTTTCTATTCTAGAATTCTCTCTCCAACTGGAGTTTAAGTTAAACCTGAGCATCAGGTGATCTCGTGTAAAGTCTCCAAGAGTTTTGCTCTCGATGAACCCTTTCCCAGGAAGCCACTGGAGTATGGACACACCCAAAATGAGGGGATAACCTCAGAAAGAAGAAGGCATAGGATCTAGGAAATGGCTGTCCAGCAGGGGAAAAGAGAAGGCATCTGTCAGGAAGGCTGTGAAAGGGTACCACAAAAACTAGCAAGTCAAACCTCAAAAGCTTGGACAGAAAACTAGGCATGTTGGCTCACACATGTAACCCTAGCACCCTGGAGAGACGAGGCAACCTCAAGACCAGCTTGGACCACAGAGTGCAATCCCATCACAAACAAAACCAGAGATGTTCCATAAGGCCAGTTTAATTTTAATCAGTGAGTGTAAATGTATTGATATGCTTAGCTACCAGGATGAATAAATAAATGCATACATACCCAAGGAACTACATAAATCAAGAATTTTCTTTAGAGAGCTGAAATAAGAGGAAAAATTAACACAGTATGGTGTGCAGACTGGCTTTGAACCGTATCCACAGTGACATTCATGGTCATGGGGATAACACTAAATACTGATTGATGACTCAATCAGATGATGCTCCACAGGGGCACATGGGATGTACGCTGGGGATTGAGAGTGTGGATGAAAGCAAGATCAGAGCTATCTGTTTGGGAGTGAGACATCACTGACAA